>NC_041393.1:299322912-299377844 GCF_002162155.2 Triticum dicoccoides
TTTAATCCTCCTTGTTGGTCAAACGTACCTCTGTCTCGCTGGGTCAAAGTGATGGATGATGAACTCGCAGGCCTAGCACAGAAGCGAAGCATACGTCGCACGCGAGTGATCATCCTATATAGGACTACGTACCACCATCTGTATGTGGCCCAAAGAGGTGTTTGTGTGATGTTTGAATATGCGATGCATAACTTTGATGTGGCACCACATATATAGGAAACCAAAAAGTCCCCACAGAGAGCATGAGGTTCATGATGCGTGGTATGTGCTATATGTACGCCCCCACTCGACGGGTGGTATATATGTACTTCTACTGTATAGCACAAACCAAAAAATAATCATTCCTTGATGGTCAAATTAACCTCTCTCTTGTTGGGTCGAAGTGATGGAGGACAACCTTGCATGCCCACGGATGGAAGCGCCACAGACGAGTGAGTTCCTATAGGGCAACCACCACCTCCATGGTATTGCGTCATGTTTGATTACTAATATAATGTACAACTTTGATGCGGCACCTGCCTTGGGAACCAAAAAGTCCCGACAAGGAGCGAGGTTATGACACACATATATATAGAGTATTCATGTTGCCCCCTCTTTGACATGTACATACTCCTAACGTCCATATACGTAACAAAAACAAAAAAAGAACCATCCTTGTTGGTCAAATTAACCTCTCTCTCTTGTTGTACGTTCAACTGGTTGACGATGACCTCGTTGGCCCACAGAGAGAGTCACATGCGAGTGAGTGTCATAGGACGAAACCACCACGTGCATGTGCCTGTGTGTTATGTGATGTTTGAATAGCCAATGCATAACTTTGAAGTGGCACATGCTTCACAAACTGGAAAAGCAGTACACCACGGTGCATATCCCCCTCAGTTCAAGCCAGTGGGAGGGTGTGTACGCACGTGGTCAAACTTTGATATGAAATCTCACCATGATCCACACCACACACATGCCAAGATAAATCCACCTTTTGGTCAAATGCCTCTCGTCGTTAGTGGAAACTGAAAAGCTTTGTGGGCTAACGCATGGGCACGTCGCTGATAACCACATGAGGACGACCAATGCATGCATGTGGCCCAAACATGTACGTATGAAAGGGTTGTGTAATGCTTTAAATAACCAATTCAGGACTTTGATGTGGCATATATGATTCACAAAATGAGCAATACCCACGCGGAGGTTCACGACTCATAGTTTGCTGCCGGACTCCTCCCCCCACCCCCACACATAGACACACACATGCCACACCACCAGACCCACTCTGATTCATGTCAAACTTTTTCTGCAGTGAACATGCGACCAAAGGAGTGTCGTGTTAAAATTTAAAAAAATAGACATCATTCGACCATTTTTATACATTGATTGATTTCCTAGGGATTTAATGTGCAAAAATCAAATTTTAGCTACATGTGCACCAAAATGGATTGCAAAATCATATGTGTCCCTGGGTGCATGTTTCCCAGGCAAGAGATTTCAAAACATTGAGAACATAGATTTCTAAAATTCAGTAAATCGAAAACGTAGTTGAAATTCATGAAACTTATCGTGGTGTCATATATGGACACCAATAGACTGGGATATTGTATTTTTCATCAAATTTGAGACATGTATTGATATAATCTTCTTACAAATGGGAGATTGTTAATAACTGGCAACCAATATCTCATACGGATTATTTATTCAGACCGTGAGCATTAGACCATGCCAAGCTTCGGTTAAGCAGTAATGCGGCGGAATGAATCATCAATAAACCAAAAAATATACATGCTACCACGCGCCCTATTTGCTGTGCGAGAAGGCATGAGTTGAAGGGACGCATGCGAGCAGTCCTCCGTGCAGACAGACCGGGAGGCGTGCGTGGAGGTGCGCATATTGACGGGAGGAGTTTTCGCTGCGCAATGTAATCTAGAGGCATGCGAGTAGCTGTGGGAAATGATGGTAGGAATGACGGAAGTCCGCCGCGCAGGCTCAGCGAGAGGTGAGACAGCCTTTGATTGCCGATCTGTATTAATTGTGCACCCAAGCCGCCGGCCATAATAGGTGGCCACACCCCCAGTCGATAGTGGTCACCGATGTCTGGACTCTGGAGTGCATGAGGATACCGCCGAAGTGCACCATCGGAGGGAGTGGCGACGCCGGGGCTGGTGAAGCACCCATGCAATGCGTGAAGTTGGGCACAGAGGTTGCCGTCACCGCCGATGAGGTCTCGCGCGGGCAGCAGCACGGCCTTGACTTCATCAGTGCCGTCGTGCCCCCCCCCAGCCGGAGCCGTAGGTCAAGAGCAACTCCAGCAACGCCTACGACTCCGACAGAAAACCGGTTAGTCATCTATATACCAATTTGTGCGGCAAACATAGCATGTGTTTTCTCTGGTTACTCCCCCCCTCTCTAATTTTTTTTGGAATACAAATCCTATGGTTATGTTCTCTCAGTTCTTGAAATTAGAGTAATTAAGATCCGTTAGATGCACTTAGTGTATTGATTGTTTGAATGCTATCCATATAAAGTTAGTGGTTAATTGTTTGTTCTGTACAAATGATTTTTGCTAATAGTCCGACTAGGGTTAGCTTGCGTGCTAATAATTCCTGGCCAGATCTTGAGAATTGTTTTTGAAGTCCTACATATAGGTCTGTGCCTTTTTTTTCTTCCATATCTTGAGAATTGATTATGAACGTCCTACATGTATGTTTTGCCATTTTTTCTTTCAGATTGGTATGTACACAGATGAGGCTCTGGCCAGCGTCCTCGCTGGATTAGACCTTGGACCCGGCTATGCGGCCAGAAGCGGCCACCCCCCATGGACCTGAGGAACCAGTAGAATCTCCGGCGGACCACATCAGCGATCTCCCTGACGACATCCTTGGGGAGATCCTCTCCCTTCTCCCCACCAAGGATGGCTTCCGCACACAAGTCCTCGCATCACGATGGCACCCTCAGTGGCGCGTTGCGCCTCTTAATCTCGACTATCGTTAGCTATCTATCAATGATGATTCTGAACTCCTCGGAGTCATCATCTCCTCCCACTAGGGCTCTGTTCAAGGCATCCGCATCCCGACATGCTACCTGCTGGACATACCCTGCATGGTGGCCGCCTGGCTAACATCCCGTCAATTCAATAACATCCAGCAGCTTTAGTTTTACCATGACTATGTATGTAACATACCACGAACTGATGAATCTGTGCCCTCACCACCGATGTCCATCTCGTGGTTTTCCTCCTCTCTCTACACCACCACCTAAGCCCGGTGCCATCTAGCAGACAATCTGGTACAAATGCTTCAACACCCACTGCTAAAACACTTATGCTTGTGGTGGTTGTTCTGTCGGAGGCCGCACTGCACAACATCATCCAATCTAGCTGCCCTGCCCTGGAGAACTTGCTGCTTATTTTTCAAATAGAAATTCGTATCCGTTGTCTCAAAATAAACTCTCCCCACCATGTAAGCATGGGAATTTTTTTTGGACATGGTCTCATCATCAAAGATGCCCCTTCATTTAAAAGGTTGCTCCGTGATTCTACTATAGTACCTTCGCAAATAAATGTAGTCTCTGCGGCTAAACTGGAGACCTTGGGTGCAGTTTGTGATCCTTTTAGATGGTTCAAGATGGTGTTTGGCTCCACACCTATCGAGGTACTGTATATTATTCACGTAAACTTTTGTAATCTGCTTCATTTGTGCGCATAAGTTAAGTATCATCTTGGAGTACACTTTTTGTACTAATACTGTGTTCTATGCTTAATGAGGGGCTTGTCCATCCTATCAGTGGTGGTGGATTCTGTCAAAACCATACATATCAGTATGTGGTGTTTTGATCTAAACATGATTATTGACTTGCTGCAATGCTTTCCATGTCTGGAGAATTTGTATATAAAGGTGATGATTTCATGCACATTGAAAGCCCATATATAATGTATTATAATTCATCATTTAGCTATCACTCTTTCAACATAATCTTTTTTAGATATTAAGTGTTTAAAATCTTGATCTCTATTTAGGCACTAACACATGGAGAAAAAAGTATAACCAATCGATGGTTCTAGAAGCACCGGGATTTTCTCAGATCTCATGAAATTCGTTTGAAGACAGTAACGCTGGAAGGATATGCATCTTTGTCACATTCTTTATGTTGAATGCGAGGGCACTATTTTTCATGAGGATTAAGTTTTTCGACAAGAAATTTCTCATGGATGCAAGTGTTGAACATCATAAAAAGAAGTTTCAGGTGGACCTAAGGGCTTCTGATCATGCTCGGCTTCTGTCTAGAACAGCTTGTCATCATGGACCGGTAGAATTTCTATCCCGGGATCTTGATTTTATGGATCAGACCAATCCATTTGATTGTGACTGCCGAAAACTTTAGTTGAGTTAGATGTCATTGTCCTATTCAATCTGGATTTTGTCTAAACCCGATGAGCAATTAATCCTCATACTTTTGGAATATTTGTAAGCTGGACTTAGATATTGTTGCCCTTCTCAACTCAGCTTTGACCCATATTTTCTTTCATACTGGGCCAATGGCTTGCCATTTCTTTAATTAATACATAAACATTATAAGCATTCACAACATATGGTAAGAACATCACTCTCGTGGGATCTTTGAGATCTTTCTTCATTACAGAACCGCAAGTTCTTAGCGCCCACCAGCACCCACAAACTTATTTTTAGCTAGCACACCAAATGGGTTGTAATTCTTAATAAGAAAAGCTGCATGGTAGTGAAAGATTTGGATTTGTTATTTGGGACCCACGTGAAAAAAGCCTATCCAGGGCGGTGCCGACTCGACAGTAAACATTGAGAAACCTGGTTTTAAAATTATAGTAAATGCAAAACTTGCCTCAAAGTCATGAAACTTGGCATGATGTTATGACATAGCACCAACATGTTGTGGTAAAAAATTAGTCCAATTTGGGACCAGTTTTTGTACAAACTTCTTGCAAACCGGAGGTTCTCTCAAAAAGCCTCATGGTCCCGAGAGGGAACTGGTCACCTATGTGTGTGAAACAACATACTCTGTCTCTTCCTGCCTTGATTTATTTTAGATAGGCAACATGCAATATAGGAGCATCATCCCAAGAATATGAAATTATTCAGGGTTTGTTGTGCCTTTTTATACATTATTTGAGTTTTCTAGGCATTTTGGAACATACTTTGGTGTGTACAACGGTCATGTGGGTACTCGCCACCTATGTAATTGGATGTTCAATCTGTTTATGGAATCAAGTCCTTATAAGTTACGAGTACATATGTTGTTTTTCTGTGTGCAATGACATCGCACACGGACCATACTAGGGAACCCGTCGGTGATGATTTCATCGATCACTGACAATTGTATACCACCAAGCGTTTGCCCACAACACACACGGCTTATTAGAAGCAATCATTTGTATTATTATTGCTCTTCGCATGCATGTCTGATTACAGAACTGTTTGCCGCGTAACACACACATCTTGTTAAATTGAACTATTTCTATTGTCTTGGCTCAAAACAAATAGTTCATCGAGTGAACCGTATGCCGTATATCGCACACACCTTGATATGGATGGCCGTTTCTTTTGTGTTGCCTAATCACAAACAGTTCATTCGAGTGAACTGTATGCCGTATATCACACACTCCTTCATCTAGCTGCTTGTCTCTGATGTTCAGCCTCATCGCAAACATTTCACACCGCACACGCAACTAAAATCTGAACTGTGTTTGATGTATCCACCATCTCAAACATTTTGCACCTTTTTTGACGGTTTTTTACATCACCGTTAGCAATTAATGCATCACACACAGTTACGTTGAAGGGTCTCTGATCATAGTGTCGCGTTAGTAGCATCCTGCAGTAGTGCAACAAGCTAACACACATGGGTTACGTCCACCTAAGATCTTGCAGGCTCCACACCTCACTAATCAGTGACCAGCTGCTCAGAGAGGCGGAGCGCTGGTGTTGGCAGGGAGCCCATGCACAAGGGGCTTGCCGGGTCTTGGCTTGCCGGCTCGTTCCTGCGGGGTGGTTGCTCCCGTTATGAAATTTGTGTCTTGTTCCAATGCTTGGTCTCCTTAACACTCTCCTTAATCTCGCGAAGAGTGGCTTTTTTGGTTTAGTTGTATAAGAGACTTGGCACTTGATGTAAGAGATGCAATGCGCCCGTGCATGAATCAGGGCGGCAAATGGCCCCCGGGCCTAGATCATATGTGTCGCTAGGCATCGTAGGGGGTAGGCCCCACAATGCACAGGCGCACACAACGATCTTGCCAGAAACAACGTCGCCTCTTGAGATCTTCTTTGCTTATTCATTCTACTTGAATTCAGGACAACCCAAGAAATACCTTAGCTTCATTGGGGATACAGCGACACGAGCCGTCTTATCAAAGACCAGAGGGCACCCGTGCATGTGGGTTGCTGGTAGGACGTATTTGCATGGAATGGGGTAATTGTTGTTTCTGCCATCACGATCTGTTTTACTACAACATTTCTCCGTTTCCCCACGATGCAGATTAGGCGCGGATCATGGGATTGGTGCAGGAGGGCAGTCGTGATGGTAGTTCTCTGGCCAGAGGAGTCAATGTGTCGGCTTGCTGAGAATGGGGGTTGATGAAGCAAAACGCCAGCTAGGGATGCAAAGAGCAGAATTGGCAGAGCTGGGCGGTTGCTCCTGAGTAGTGGAGAGCAAGCTTCCCTCGTCTCTGCTATAAAAAAGGGGTGTGAGGGTAGCGATGCTCATCCATCTCCTTCTTCTTATCCTTTCTTGCTTCTGCCTTCTATCCTGGCGAGAGGAAGAGGTCGGGCTCGTGCTACGGCCGTGGGGGCGAGAGCTTCTCCTCGACACCATGCCTAGGCTTCAGCTGCGGCCATAGATGCCAGTTCTAGTGCACAGAGCGAAGCCACAGGGCGAGGTCAGGGTCTACACGGTGCCCGCAGTTGGGGCGGATGAAGCGGCATGCTCGTCATTTCTCCTCCGACTACTCCACCCCCGGCAGAAGGCCATTCAGGGGACACGGCGCTTGAGTTCGTCGTCAAGCTGCGCGATCCTCCCCATAGTCACTTGCGGCTGCCCCGTCCTTTCGCTAGGGCGATGGAGGCTGACCAGCTTCTCAGGCTATGGCTACGCATCAGCGGTTGCTGCAATGGCGCCATGTGGGTGAATGTTGAGTTCTCCGCGCCCCGCGTCATCCTCCTTAGGCGCGGGTAGAAAACCCTATGCCCGCCCCCACTACCTTGCAGAGGGGCATGTCCTTCGCTTCAAGTTGGTGGAGTTTGGCATGCTCTCCGTCAAGGTCTTCAGGCATTCACGTGCTCGTCTCAGGTGCTGTGTAGAAAGCTCAAGCGGTGATGAAACCTCCTCCTCGAGCAATAGTGATGAGGAGGACACGGATGATGGAGACTATGAAGGCTACTCCCCGGTTGTCAAGTCTGAAGATGGCGATTTGGACTATAGCTGAATGTCGGCAGTACCATAATTACCAGCTATGTACGGGCAGCACCACCATCTGAAGCCGGACCCCGGCAGAGCGATTTGCCGGGGGTGCTTGGCTTGGACATCACCGCCAGCTCTAGCTGGACCCCGGTAGGCTCGTGGTCTCCAGCTTCATCTTCCCTGCCAGTGTCCCTGCTAAGCCGCATCTCTCTGGTCCTGGCGAGTTGACCAGGGCATCGCCTCACTGCTCTCTTCGTCCCTGGCTTCATCTTCCCTGCCGGGGTGCACTCTCCCGATTTGTTGGGCTTCCTCCCGCTCGTCCTCGCGGGGATTACCAGGGTGTCTCCCATGCGCTCCTTTTGCTCTCCTTTCTCTCGATGTAAGCCTTAGGAGGAGACGAACAAGAAAGGCATTACGAAGCACTTTCCTCTTTAAAAAAACGTATGCATTTGCCATGTTTGAATCAAGTTTAAGTATTCCTCATCCATGTTCGCACTTGTTATTTCACGCAACTAAAAGAAAAACCTGCCAGGGGCACCCTTTTGCAAGCAAGGCTTTTGGGAAGCCTCTTGCCGGCCTTCAAAGCAGATACTACTAATCTTTGTCGAATAGACTCGAAGTGAGTTAGGAGGGTGAAAAGAGGCCGGTTCCTTACTGGTCTTTTCCGAATGCAGATGCAACTGATCCTTTCGAGTGGATTTGAGGCAAGGATAGGAGCGCGAACGATAGACGCGGCAAGGTTTCCTCACATGCAAGTTTCTCATACGTAGGTGTAACATGGAATGATGAATTTTTTTAAATGAATCAAACTTATCTTTCTTTGTTGTACTTGTTATCACTTAGATAAGGAAGAGCTGTTGTAGGACCAAATAAACAAGTCCACTTCCATCTTCCACTAGGAAAGTTGCTCGTGAGGGACCCTTCTACCTTTGTCATAAAAAGAAAGAGAGAAGGTAGCATGAAACCTTCATCATCATGTTAGTCATTTTATCTAAAACCAGTGTAATCATATCAATCTAATGCTTAAGCAAGCAAGGAAAAACACATGCAAGTTTTGTAAAACACTTGGTTTTATTTAGCTATGCACAGGGTCTGCGCCTGGCTTTGTACAAAGGGTTACAAGCCTTGGAGACTATGCTTCTACAAAATGGATTGCCAGGACAAGGCCCGACAACCACGCCTTATGGGTAGAACTTGCGAAGATGCGCAATATTCCATGGGTTTTGCACATGAATGCCATCTTCGATCTCCAAATGGACTGTGCTAGGTATTGTGACTCGTACTACCCAATAAGGGCCTTCGCACTTCCACGCCAACTTGTTTGTACCCTTGGCAGACTGAACACGCTGAAGGATAAGGTCGTGTCCCTCAAGGCTCCAGGCATGAACCTTGCAGCTATGATAGCGGTGCAAAGATTGATGGTAGCATGCAGCAACACAGCTGCCCAGAGACGATCTTCCTCGAGGAGCACGACATAGTCTTGTCGCAGCTACTCTTGCGCTATTTCATCGTAGGCAAGTACTCGAGGTAACCCGCATATGAGTTTCATGGAGAGCACTGCTTCTGCACCATAGACTAGGGAGAAGGATGTCTGACCAGTGGCTTGATTTGGTGTCGTCCTGAGTGAACAAAGAACAACTAGCAACTTGTTAACCCAATGCTTACCGCACTTGTGCAGCCTATCAAAATTTCTTGTCTTGAGCCCGCGCAATACTTCAGCATTTGTTCTTTCCGCTTGACCGTTGCTCCTCGGGGTGGGCAACGGATGCAGAACATACATTGCTTCCAACGTTCAGAGTGTATTGCATGAAAGCGTGGCTCATGAATTGTGTGCCATTGTCAGTGATGATCCTGTTTGAAAGCCCGAACCGGCAAACCAATCCTTTGAAGAACTTGACGGCTGTTTTGCTATTACCTTTCTCATTGGCTCCCCTTTAGGCCACTTTGTGAACTTGTCGATGGCGGTGTACAAGAACTCAAAGGCCACGGTAGCACGGGGGAAGGGGACAAAAATGTGGAGCCCCCAGACTGAAAAGGGACAGGATAGAGGGATTGTTTGGAGGGCTTGTGCTGGTTGATGTATGCTCTTTGAATGGACCTAGCATGCTTCACATCTTGTTACTAACTCAGTTGCATCCTATGTGGGAACGACATACACCCCCTTGTATCTCCGCCAACAACTTCTATCCATCTTCCCGGGTAATGCACATGAATTGCACTCCGTTGGAACATTTTCTGCGTAAGATGTTATTCACAAACTGGTACATACTTGACCGACAGGCTACTTTTTCAGCTTGCTCTTGCTCCTCAAGAAGTTCTCCTATCTGGAGGAACTAGACTATCTGGTGCACCCATATCGGAGCTTGGGGCTCAACAACGAGGGCTAAAGGCATCACCATGGTCACTAGAACGCTCACCTCATCGGCAAGAATCTGCGATTCTTCCTGACATCGCCGCTCACCGGCAGGCACATCGCAATTCCTGGCAATTACTTTACCGGCGGCTCCTGGGAGCTTTGTTAGAAAATATTTGCCAGTGCTAATCTTCCTTCTCTTCTTGGTTCTCACTATCGTGGTGACTCTGTTTGAGTTAAGTGGAGCACAAAATTACCTGGTTCCACAGGTAGCTTTTGGGCAGTGCACTTTGACAACTAATCAGCGATGCTTTTTTCCCCACGAGGGACGTTCTCTATTTGCAGACCATCAAAGTGTTCTTCCAACTTTCTCACTTCATCCACATGCGCTTCCATCAACATGCTCTAGTAGTCCTTTTTCACTTGCTTTACTACAAGTTATGAAGCTCCGCGGATGATCAACTTTTTGATTCCCAACTCTACCGCGATTCTGAGGCTGGCAAGCAGTCCGTCATACTCATAAGTATTGTTAGTGGCTTCCTCCTAGGGAAATGCATTTGAACTACATACTTGAGATGCTCTCCGGTAGGTGGGATGAATAGCACTCCAGCACCAGCGCCTTCTAATGAATAGCACCGTGAAAGTACATGATCCAATTCTTTTCTGTCTCCTTTCCGGGAAGGGCTGACTTCTCGACTACATCATCTGGTGTTGGCATCCATTTCATAATGAATTCAGCTAATGCCCTGCTCTGGATAGTTGATGTGCTCTCGAACTTGAGTGCAAAGCTTGACCATTCCAATGCCCATTCCATTATTCTGCCGATTGCCTCTAGATTCCTCAGAATGCACTGTAGCGAGAAACGGATAACCATAGTGATTGCATGTGCTTGAAAATAGTGGGGCAACTTCCTAGAGGCCATGAGCAGGCCGAAGAACAATTTCTGCATGCCCGGATACCTTGATCTAGCTCCTGGCTCATGTGCTTGAAAATAGTGGGGCAACTTCCTAGAGGCCATGAGCAGGCCGAAGAACAATTTCTACATGCCCGAATACCTTGACTTAGCTCCTTGCAACAGAGAGCTGACAAAGTATATTGGTCATTGCACCACTATTTTCTTTGATGTAACTTGCCCCTCAGCTATCTTCCCTTGCTCCACCTGCTCCTCTCCGGTATCTGGCTTTGCCAAGGAAGATGCTATCCCATCATAAGATGGCTCTTCTGCTGTTGTTTCCTCATCGTCAGCTTCCCTATGCACAATTAGTGCATCACTAACCAATTGATTTGTCACCACCAAGTATAGCAGCAAGAGTTCTTGTGGTTTAGGCACGACTAGAGTTGACGCGGAGGCCATGTACTTTTTCAGGTCATGCAAGGCAGGCCCCGCTTCCGTAGTCCATTTTACCAGACTTGCCTTTTTCAATATCTTGGAAAAGGCAGGGCGCACTCAGCAGACCTTCAAATATACCTACTTAGAGCTGCGACACAACCGGCAAGGCTTCGCACATACTTGACGGTCTTGGGTGCCTGGATCTTCTCAATAGCTTTGATCTCGTCGGCGTTTGCTTCGATCCCACGCTGAGATATGAAGAATCCAAGAGCTTGCCAGAGGGCACACCGAATGCACATTTCTCATGGTTGAGCTTCATGTTAATCTTCTATACATTATAAAAGGTTTCCTCCAAATATTGAATCAAAGTGGACTTGTCCTTCGTCTGCCACGATATCCTCCATGTAGGGTTTTATGTTTCCGTGCAACTTTGGTTCAAAACTGATCTGAACTGCTCTTGCAAATGTTAAACCCGCACTCATTAGTCCAAAAGACATACGTATGAAGCAGTATGTGCCACATGGAGAAATGAATGCAGTTTCTCTTCATCTTCCCTGAACATGAATATCTGATGGTATCCAGAGAAGGCATCAAGGAAAGAGAGCAGATCACAGGCGACGGTGGAGTCCATCATCTGGTCGATGCACGGCAAACATAGAGGATCCTTTGGGCATGGTTTGTTGAGGTTAGTGTAATCAATGCAAAGCCTCCATTTCACATTTACCTTGCGCACGACAACCGGATTTGCCAACCAAGTTGGGTGTTGGCCTCCCTTGACCAGGCCAGTTGCCTCGAGTTTCTTAATTTCTTCCGTTATGAACTGCTGTTGTTCCAAATCTTGCTTTCTGACCTCCTGCTTGACGGGCCGAGCGTGAGGGCAGACAGCAAGGTGGTGCTCAATTACCTCCCTGGGAACACTGAGGATGTCAGATGGTTTCCATGCGAACACATCTACATTCTCCCATGGGAAGGTAACGAGCGCGCTTTCTTATTTGCTATCTATGGTGGCACTGATGGTGAATGTACCGCCAGTGTCATCCTCCCTCGGCAGCACATTCTTTGTTGTAGGTGGAGTGGCCTTGGACCTCTTGTCGGTAGGGCTTTTCGGCGAGTCCTTGATGGGTGCGCAAACACTCTGAAGAGGCGAGCTTCCCAGAAAGCTTGTTGGATGTCTTGTCGGGCTTCTTGCTATTCTTTCCCTTGGCGGGAGCTGTTGTTTTACTAGTTTGTGCTGCGATCGCGTCCCTATAGAGCTTGTCCATACAAATGATTGCATCTTTCTGATCAGAGCTAATGGAGATGAAACCCATGGGCCCTGGCATCTTCAACATATTACAAGCATAGTGGGATGCTGCCACGAACTTGGCCAAGGCAGGGCGGCCCAGGATTCCATTGAATGGCAAGGGGGTCATAACCACATAAAAGGCTATCTTCTCAGTTTGGTAGTTTAGGTATCCGCCAAGCGTCACCGATGACCTGATCTTTCCCTTTGGCCGACTCCTTCCCGGGTTAATTCCTTGGAACATTCCTGTTTTATTTAGCTCTTCCTCATGTATATGCAGCCTATTGATCACCTCTGGGGAGATCATGTCCAAACCAGCCCCACCGTCAACTAACATCTTCGTGCCTTTGAGGTCGCATATCATTGGCGACACAAACAACGGCAAACACCCGACTGCAGTTTTGCGAATCAGGGTGGTCCTCAGCATAAAAAATGATAGGCGTGTGGGACTGATATGGCTCCAACGTATCTATAATTTTTGATTATTCCATGCTGTTATATTATCACTCTTGGATGTTTTACAATCATTTTATTGTCATCTTATATCATTTTTTGGTACTCACCTATTGACATAGTGCCCAGTGACAGTTGTTGTGTTCTGCATGTATTTTACATCACAGGAAATCAATATCAAACGAAGTCCAAATGCAACGAAACTCCTAGAGGATTTTTTTGGACCAGAAGAAATCCAGTGGGACATGGAAGCACCAGGGGGGCTACTCGAGGGGAGCAACACCCACCAGGGCACGCTAGGAGGCCCAGGCGCGCCCTGCTGGGTGCTGCCCACCTCGGGTGCCCCCTGAACCGCCTCTTTGCTCTATAAATACGCAAATATTCCAGAGTCGACAAAAATCAATTCCAGCATGGAGGGGTTCACTCTAGACATCATCATGGAGGGGTTCACCACTTCCGTTGGTGCCTCAACTATGATACTTGTGTAGTTCTTTGTAGACCTACATGTCCGTAGTTAGTAGCTAGATGGCTTCCTCTTTCTCTCTTGATTATCAGTACATTGGTCTATTAGAGATCCATATGATGTAAGTCTTTTTGCAGTGTGTTTGTCGGGATCCGATGAACTTTGAGTTTATGATCAGATCTATGTTTTTATCTATGAAAGTTATTTGAGTCTTCTTTGATCTCTTATATGCATGATTGCTTATCGCCCCGTATTTCTTCTCCAATATTTGGGTTTTTTTTGGCCAACTTGACCCATTTATCATGCAATGCGAAGAGGTGCTTTGTAGTGGGTTCGATCTTACAGTGATTGATCCCAGTGACAGAAGGGGAACCGACACGTATGTCTCATTTCTACTAACGATAACATGGTGAGATCTATATCTCCGCAATATATAAACGAATCTCGTCTACATCATGTCTTCATTCTTATTGCAATACTCCGTTTTCACATGAAATTAATACACTAGATGCATGCTGGACAACGGTCGATGTGTGGAGTAATAGTAGTAGATGCAGGCAGGAGTCGGTCTACTAATCTTGGACGTGATGCCTATATAATGATCATTGCCTGGATATCTTCATCAGTATTTGAAGTTCTATCAATTTTCCAACAGTAATTGTTTTCCCACCGTTTGCTATTTTTCTCGAGAGAAGCCACTAGTGAAACCTACAGCCCATGGGTCTCTTTTCATCATATTTGCTGTTGCGATCTATTTTCCCTTGCATTTATTTTCAGATCTATTAAACCAAAAATACAAAAATACCTTGATGCAATTTATTTGTTCCGTGATCTATTTATCCTATCTACCACTTTTGCCTCACGTTATTTGACTATCTTGAGGCGCCGTACCCGGAAGGGATTGACATCCCCTTTAACACGTCAGGTTGTGAGTATGCAGGTGCTAGTTATGTGGTGTGAGGAGGTTCTCCTACTGGTTCTATAACCTTGGTCTCATCACTGAGGTAAATACCTACCGTCTCTATACTACATCATCCCTTCCTCTTTGGGGAAATACCGATGTAGTTCTAGCAGACATCAAAAGGAATTTCTGGCGCCGTTGTGTGATTTCTCGCCTCTTTTTCGTTCATTGTTTCCTCGTCAGATCTGTTTTTGAGTGCAATCTAGTTGCATAGTCATCATAACTCAAGAGAACACCAAGTTGTGTGATTTCTCAAATACCAAGAACAATGATTTTATTAGCACTCCGATTTCTCCTCCCACCACTAGTGTGGAGTCTTGTGATATTAATACTGCTTTGCTGAATCTTGTTATGAAAGATCAATTTGCCGGTACTCCTAATGAGTATGTCGCTTCCCATCTTAACACATTTGTAGAATTATGCGATATGCAAAAGAAAAAGGATGTGTACAATGATGTTGTGAAGTTGAAATTATTTCCGTTTACTTTGCGAGATCGTGCAAAAATTTGGTTTTCTTCTTTGCCTCGCAATAGTATCGATTCTTGGAACAAGTGCAAAGATGCTTTTATCACAAAGTATTTTCCGCCCACAAAAACTATTTTCCTTAGAACCAGATCATGAATTTCAAGCAACTTGAACATGAGCATGTTACACAATCTTGGGGGAAGGATGAAATTGATGCTAAGGAATTACCTAACTCACGGGTTAAATCTTTGGATGATTATACAAAAAATTTATGTGGGATTGGATTTTGTTTCTCGTAATTTTCTAGATTCCGCCGCGGGGGGTAATTTTATGGAAATTACTTTGGGTGAAGCTACTAAATTGCTAGACAATATTATGGCAAATTACTCGCAATGGCAGGGCGAAAGAGCTTCTACTAGTAAAAAAGTCAATTCGGTAGAAGAAATAAATTCTTTGAGTGAAAAAGTTGATGCTCTTATGAAGTTGGTTGCTAATAAAAGTGCTCCTATTGATTTTAATGATGTTCCTTTGTCTACTTTGATTGAGCAAAATAGTGTTGCCATAGATGTGAATTTGTCTCGTGAAATAATTTCAATAACAATGCTTATAGAGGTAATTTTAATCCTAGGCCTTTTCCTAGTAATTCCTCTAATAATTATGGTAATTCCTATGGTAATCCTACTTACGATAATAATAGAAACACCTCTGATGTTGAGAACAATATTAAAGAATTTATCAATACACAAAAGGCTCTCAACACTTCGATAGAAGAAAAGTTGAATAAAATTGATGTTTTGTCTAGAAGTGTTGATAGAATTACTCATCATGTAGAAACTCAAGATGAAAATGTTTGTGCCTAAAGTTGAAGAATCAATTAAAGCTCTTTATGTTTCTATGGATGATAGTGAGAAAAGAACCGCTATGCTTTGAGCTTAAAGATAATTTTTAGAAAAAGCGTTTTCTAATGATTACTATCATAAAAGTGATGAGGATCTTTGTGATGCCCTCGATTCAATCGTACACTAATCATACACGCAAATGTGTATGATCAAGATCAAGGACTCATGAAAGATATCACAACACAACCCTAGACACAAATTAAAATAATACAAGCTTTATATTGCAAGCCAGTGGCCTCGAGGGCTCGAATACATAAGCTCGAATACACAAGAGTCAGCGGAAGCAACAATATCTGAGTACAACCATAAGTTAGACAAGTTTTCCTTAAGAAGGTTAGAACAAAAGCAACAACGATCAAGAATGCGAGGCCTCCTACCTGGGAGCCTCCTAACTACTCTTGGTCGTCGGTGGCCTCCATGTAGTAATCACCCTCGGGGTAGTAGTGGTCTTCGGTTCTGTCGTCTGGATCCCGGGCTCCACCATCTAGTTGCGACATCCAAGAAAAATGGAAAAGGGGGGAAAGAGGAAGCAAAGCAACCGTGAGTACTCATCCGAAGTACTAAGCAAGCAAGGATCTACACTACATGTGCAACATTATCAAACGAAGGCTGTGTATGTGGACTGGGTTGCAAAAATGCCAGAATAGAGAGAAGGCCTAGTCCTATCGAAGACTAGCATCTTCTGCAAACCACCATCTTGCAGCAAACAGGAGGGAGTAGAGTAGCATAAAGTAAAGTAGTAGTAGTGTTATCAACCTCGGCCAGAGATCCTTTCGCGACTCCCTGTGAGAAAGAAATCCCAGAGCCATACTATCCATTTCTCATCACAATCCATTTCTCATCACAAGTATTCTAGTTGTATCGATAGGGATACAACTCCATGTGTCCGTTACTGTAGGACAGGCTATCGATAGATGTTTTCTTCCCTGCAGGGGTGCACCAACTTACCCACCACGCTCGATTATCTCCGGCCGGACACACTTTCCTGGGTCATGCACGGCCTTGGCCAAACAATACGCCACAACCCGACCTAGGCTAAATAGAGAGGTCAGCACGCCGAACTAAACCCGGGTCATCGCCCCGGGAACTCTTGCACGTTGCGAATGCGGCCGGTGAGCAGACCTAGCTACCTCCTAAAAAAGCCAGGTGCTTACCAGTCCAACCTGGCGCGCGCCACTCAGTCGCTGATGTCTATTAGGCTTCAGCTGATGCATACGACGCAGAAAGCCCATACTATGCCCACGTGATGATTAGTGCTATCAGGCCAGAGGCCCCTCAGATCAAATATCCAAATCATAGTGGATTAGGAATGCGCGTTAACAAGCAGAGACTAACAAAAGATGTGACCCCGTTGCCCCGTCTCGAGGACTTGTAGAAAGGGCTAGGAATGCCTGGCCACGCCTCGTAATTATCTCGCGGGCACCCTCCAGATCAACCCGTCTCCACATCACTCGTGGGTACCCCTCAGGGTCGACCTGCCTTTCCAAGTAACAGCTATAAAGTTGAACTATCTTTGTGTGCAAACATCAAGGGGAAAACCCGAGGAATCACCCCTGATGAATTCCACTCGATGTAATCATCAAGGTGAACGTAAGAGGAACCACCCCCGAGTTCACACCTGAGGGGTTCCACGACAGAGTCGTATCGGAAATGGTTAAGGCGAAATCACCCCCGATGACCACGACCGAATAGCTACACTACATGGTTAACATCAGAAGTGCTGTAGAGATCTCACCCTCGGCACTCTATAGTAACCCAGTAGTGTCGAGCAACTAAGGGGAATGTGATGTGCGGTGCCGGGTCCTGGTCTTCGATCCCGTTGATCGGGTCTTCGATGATGAAGCAGGGGCAACAAGGACAAGGTGGGGGTAACTGATGGATCACTAACCAACCTGTACTAAGCAGTTTAGGATAAGCAGGTAGGTAAAAATGAGCATGTTGCAAAAGCAGGCTATGCATTAGAATAGGAGCAAACAATAATAGTAGCAAAATCTAATGCAAGCATGAGAGAATGGAATGGGCGATATCAGGATGATTAAAGGGAGGGCTTGCCTGGTTGCTCTGGCAAGGAGGGGTCGTCATTGACGTAGTCGTACTCAGAGGCATCAGCGTCGGTCTCAAGGTCACCGGGAGACAAGAGGGTGAAGAAACAGTAAATATAATGCAAACATAGCATCACAAAGCATAACGTGGCAACATGATGTGATGGGTGTGACTTAACGTATGGCTACACGATATAGGTGAAGGGGGAATTCAACCGTGAATGTTTTCCCGGTTCCGGACCTGTGTCGGACAGATGACCGGAGGGGAATGTTCCATGTTCATCATGCTAGGAGCATGTGATAGATGAACGGACCGCATAGTCGGATTCGTTGGATTTTTTTGAGCAACTTTCATATAGAAAACATTTTCATCGGAGTTACGGTTTAATTTCTAAGAATTTTCAAAGTTTAAACAATATTCTGGAATTATTAGTATTAACAGAAAAGGAGTTATGGCATCAACACGATGTGTTGATGACGTCGGCAGCCAACAGAGCGGCTGACCCGGTCAAAACTGACCTATGGGTCCATTGGGACCAACTAGTCAGTTAGAGTGGCTATAACAGTAAATTAACTAATCTAACTAAACTAATCAGGGGTGTGGGCCCCATTTGTCAGCGAGACATTAGAATAATTTAATTACTAATTTCGAATTAGATTAATTACGCACGGGGCCCACACGTTAGTGGCCCACGGTGTAACGCCCCGAGACCGACGCTTCAGATGTCTCCATGTTTTTCATTATCGTCGTGTGTATTTATTTGTTTGCTGCATCCATCATGTCATCATGCGCATTGCATCTGCATGTTTTCATAAAACTTGCATCTACTTGTAGTTGCCGCTCCTCGCTTCTCTCCGTTGTGTTCACCGACCATTTTGAGAGCAACCGTGTTTCCATTTAACTCTTGTCAAACCCCCCTCGCATGTGTCCGAAACTTGCCCCGAACCCGAACCGCTCAGTCATCACAGTTGGATTCGGATGATCCCCAAGCATCTATAAAACATCTCCGTTTTCTTATTTGGACCCCCCCCAGCCTATTTTTCTCGACCACCCGATTTTGATTGGACGTACCGGGTTAACCCTGCCCTAATCCCCTTTCTATATAAATAGACGCCTAACCCTAGATCCTAGGGGCGTGTCCCATCCATTCCCCTCCTTGCACCACCACTAGCTCCACCTAGTCTCCCCGTTCCTCAGGATCCCCGATCCAATCCATCCACCCCACCCGGCCTACCAACCACCTCTTCATTTTGCATCCCTGACCAACCAAGCAGCCCAGCCCCTCGCGCGCCTCCTTCCTCGAGCAGGAGCTCGACCTGCTGCCGGCGACCACCACCGGCGACAAGAACAAGACCGCTACCCCGTTCCCCTTCCCCTTCCTTTCCGTCTTTGGTTTCCTCTCCCTCTGCTCACCCCTCTACTCGTTTCCTTTGGACAGGGGACCTCCATGGACGAACGCCAAGCCTGCCAAGAGGATCCGGACGCCGCCGGCTTGCCTCTACTCCGCCTCCCCTCGCCAAATCTGCTCCGTTCCCGGCGCCCTCCGCCTCGCTTCCCGTGGGAGCTCCAAGCAAACGCCTTCCAGGAGCTTCCCGTCCGTTTGGGACCTCCAACCAATGCCTCGGTTCCCTTTTGACAGTCGGCGCCCCTTCCTCATCCCGATCCTGCAGCCGCTGACCTCATTGGTGAGCATTCAGGTCGCCCCGTCAGGCCTTTGCCATCCCACTACGTCTCTCTCTCTCCGTCCCTTCCCCTGCTTCTCTCTGAACACTTTGCCCTTTCTTCAGTTAACAGCAGCCTCCTTCAATTTCGCCGCCTCAAGCCCCTGCCTCGACTCCTCGTGTCTGGATCTGTTCGCCCTCGCTCGTTTCCCACGGGATCTGGCGTGATCCGGCGGAAAGAGCCCCGCCACGGCGACCTCCTGCTTCCTATCGCAATGTACGTGCTGCTGTTTCTGTTCTTCAGAAACAAGCAGCAGCAGCTCGCCCGTCCCTTCGCCTGTTGACCAATCCGGCTGCTCAAGTGGGCTGCAACCGCGGGTCGGCCTCCTCCGTGCCAAGACCCAGTACGCCCCTTCGCGGCCTGCCCAGCCTCCTCCCCTCATCGACCGGGCCTTGGCCCATGGTGAGACCCCGAGTGCCTCTGCTCCTGTTGGCCCAGCCAGATTCGGCCCATCTCATGTTTTTTTCCTGGACGATTTGGCGATTTAAACGAGTGCATTAATAATTACACAAAATGCCATGATTTTAAATTACTCACAACTAAATAACCGTGCATCGGATTTAAACATGTCATATATGTAACTTGCTCAGTTTTTCATGCACTTTCATAATATGCTATTTTTCATCCATGTTTGATATTTTTAAATTGTTGTTTGCATTTATTTTGCTCAAATGCCATGCTTAAATGGTTTATTCTGTAACTAAATAACCGTAGCTCCAATTTTAATAAACTTTATATGTAAATGGGGTGGAAAAATGCATAGATTAACATGGTGGCATCACTTTGCATGTTTAACAACTCTAAAATTGTGTATAGGGCAGAACAATAGAAAATTCATAAATTGCATATGAGGATTTTTCGGAATTGTCGTTTGTTGTTTCCGTCCTCATTTAAATTTGCCTAAATAATTAGTTTACTTATGCTTCACCTCTTTCCATGTTAACCAACATTTAATATTGATGAGTAGCATAACGAGAGAGAACTAAATAATGGAATGAGCTCCACTCAACTTGTAGTATTGTTTGTTGCACTTTTCCATGCCATGCCTCATTAAACCGGACATGCATCATACTTCATTGTGCATCATGCCATGATTATGCTTGCGTGTTTACCATGTTGTTTGCTTCTTTCCGGTTTGCTTCTATCGTTAGCTTCTCTTTCATTCCGGAGTTGTGAGGATTCATTCGACTATGCCAGTTTGTCTTCTTCATGGACTCGGTCTTCTTCCTAGCAGGATTTCAGGCAAGATGACCATTACCCTCGACATCACTTCTATCTTTGCTTGCTAGTTGCTTCATTCTATCGCTATGTCGCGCTACCTATTAGTTGCTCTTCAAGCCTCCCAAATTGCCATGTCAGCCTCTAACCTTTTCACCCTTCCTAGCAAATCGTTGCTTGGCTATGTTACCGCTTTGCTCAGCCCCTCTTATAGTGTTGTTAGTTGCAGGTGAAGTTGAAGATTGCTCCATGATGGACAGGGTTATGTTGGGATATCACAATATCCCTTATTTAATTAATGCATCTATATACTTGGTAAAGGGTGGAAGGCTCGGCCTTATGCCTGGTGTTTTATTTCACTCTTGTCGCCTTAGTTTCCGTCATACCGGTGTTATGTTCCTTGATTTTGCGTTCCTTACGCGGCTGGGTGATTTATGGGACCCCCTTGACAGCTCACTTTGAATAAAACTCCTCCAGCAAGGACCAACCTTGGTTTTACCATTTGCCTCACCACGACCTATACCCTTCCCTTATGTCGGCCAACCCGAGGGTCATATTTATTTGAGCCCCCCCAGGCCAGTGCTTCTCTAAGTGCTGGTCCAAACCGAGCAGCCTGCGGGGCCACCTCGGGGAAACTTGAGGGCTGGCTTTACTCGTAGCTTGACTTATCCGGTGTTTCCCTGAGAACAAGATATGTGCAGCTCCTATCGGGATTGTCAGCACACCGGGCGGCTTTGTTGGTCTTGTTTTACCATCGGGTCTTCCTGGGAGAAGGAATATCCTTCTTTGACCGTGAGAGCTTGTGATGGGCTAAGTTGGGACACCCCAACAGGGTATTATCTTTCGAAATCTGTGCCCGCGGTTATGTGGCAGATGGGAATTTGTTAATATCCAGTTGTAGAGAACTTGACACTTGACTTAATTAAAATGCATCAACCATGTGTGTAGCCGTGATGGTCTCTTTTCGGCAGAGTCCGGGAAGTGAACACGGTCTTGGTGTTATGATTGTGCGTAAGTAGTTTCAGGATCACTTCTTGATCACTCCTAGCTTCTCGATCGTTCCGTTGATTCTCTTCTCACTCTTATTTGTGTATGATAGACACCATATTTTATTAGTGCTTGCTACAACTCCACCTCATTACCACTTCCTACCCATAAGCTTAAATAGTCATGATTTCGCGGATTTTAAGATTGCTGAGTCCTCGTTACTCACCAGATACTACCAACAGTTGTAGGTGCCGATGATACCGGTGCAGGTGATGCAACCAAGCTCAGATGGGAGCTCCACGAAGATCTTGGTCATTGCTATGTCTCGTTTCATGTTGATCAGTAGTGGAGCCCAGTTGGGACGATCGGGGATCTAGCAGTTGGGTTATCTTCTTTTCTTTTGGCTTTGTCCGTAGTCGGACTATGTGTGTGCTCTAAGTGATGTATGAATTATATGTTCATTGTGTGAAGTGGAAATTGTAAGCCAACTCTTTATCCCATTCTTGCTCATTATATGGGATTGTGTGTAGATGACCCTTCTTGAGACAAAACCACCATGTGGTTATGCCTCTAAGTCGTGCTTCGACACGTGGGAGATATAGCCGCATCGTGGGTGATACACACAGGTTCCCAGTCAGCAGTTGACTGGGTCAACCTAGTCATCTGGGGCCCATGGGGCCCGCGGTCTGTGGCTGTGAGGCGGGGTCCAGAGGGCCACGTCGGCGGGCGGCGTCGGAGACGCACCGGCGACCATTTCCGTGGCGGAGCATCACCGGACTTCGCCAAAAAAATGCGACGGGGCATGGGGAGAGGTGTGAATGGGCGCGTTCGATCGGGCGTTCGACGCCGCATCCATCTACGGTGGCGGTGCTGCTGGTAACGGGCTGGAACGACGACAGCGAGAGGCGGGGCGGAAAGAGCGCATGGAGGGGTGCTCTGGGTTCGCACGGGCGTGCTGAGCACGAACCCGAGCTCATTTGAGCTTGACGGCAAGTGTGGCCACGATGATGAGTGTGGTGGTGGAGGGGAGCTACGGCAATGGCGGTGACACGTACAACTAGCTAGGGCGGTGCAGCAGCGCACTGAGAAGGAGGAAAAGGGGCGGAGGTTACAGCACGGGCACAGGTAGGCCCCTTAGGGGTCGGGAGCGCAGGGGAGGTCGAATAGACGACGACGGTGTTCGAATATCCACGGAGGAGGAAGAAGGGGATCCGACGCTCTAGGACTTGTCAGATCCAACGAGCAGCTCTAGACGATGAGGCGGAGGCCGGCAGAGCTCCGAGGCAGCACGGAAGGACGAACGAGCGCTGGTGGCCGCGTGTTCTACGGCGGCGAGGCCATAGCGGGGCTCAGATGCGGTGGGGAACAAGGGGAAGAGCGAGGAGCGATCTGGTGGGGAGAGGGAAAGGCGGAGTGGGCGACAGTGGAGAGCGAGGGAGAGGACCAAGGCGTCGGGTCTGCCCTTATCCCTTTGCCGGCGACGTGCCAGTACGGGGAGGCGCGCTCGGTCCTGCAGGGACGCGGCCCGGTCGGAGGAGCAGTGAAGGAGGGGATCGACCACGCGGGGAAGGTGGGCCGGCTTGCTGGGGTGGGCTAAAGCCCGGTGTGGCAAAGGGGTGGGTTGGCTTCTCTCTTTTCCTTTTCCCTTTCTTTTGCTCTTTTCTTTTTACAGAAAAATGCTATGCAATATTTGAGCTGCCGAAAGGAGTTCTGTAAAATGTGGGACTTGGCCAAATAAATACATTACAATATTTGGCACCTGCAACAAGAAGATTGTGAGGCTTTTGAAATAGTTTGCAACCTTCATAAATTAATAAGGCATTTAAACTATAGTTTTAGCCGCTGTTTTAAAATGGTTTAGGGCACTTAGACATTTGCAAAAATGTTGGTTCACTACCAATATTAGATATGGATTATTTGGCACATGAAGAATATTTTAGTTTTCATGTTTGAGAAATTTTGAATTTCACTCATAATTTGAATTTGAATTTGACTTTGATTTTTCATCAAGTGATAATTAGCTCAGTAAGCATGGTGACCTGGCACCATTAACAGGGGATTATTGTAGCATGACACTAGGGGTGTTACAATCTTAAAGTGATTGGTGTTTCTTCTACTGATTCTTTGTTTACTAAATTTAATATTCATGAAAAAGGGACTGGGGAAGAGTCAACTTTAGTTAGAAGAAGTCCGTATGATTCGGAGGGTGAAAATCTTGTTGAAAAGTTGATAAAAGTTGGCTTGAAGAGGTCAAGACTTTAACTAGTGATGTGCCCACTACTTTGGATTACAAAGAATTTAATTGTAATTGTTTATATTTGGTTGATTGTATTTGTTTGTTGCAATCCATGATAAATTAACCCGATGCTTATGAACAAGATAAAGCTTTTACTAAACATATTGTCGATGCTATGATGAAAGCTTTTGAAGAAAAGTTGGAACTAGAAGTTTCAATTTCTAAAAAATTGCATGATGAGTGTGAACCTACCTAATATTAAAGTCAAGATTAAATATTATGAGTGTTTTGCTTTGTGTGACTTGGGTGCTAGTGTTTCTACAATTCCGAAATCTTTATGTATGTGCTTGGTCTTACCAATATTGAAGAATGCTCTTTAATTTTGCACTTAGTGGATTCTACTATTAAAAATCCTATGGGAAGTATTAATGATGTTCTTATTCTTGCAAATAGTAATTATGTGCCCATAGATTTTATTGTTCTTGATATTGATTGCAATCTGTCTTGTCCAATTATTCTTGGAAGACCGTTTTTGCGTACTATTGGTGCCGTGATTGATACGAAAGAAGGCAATATTAAATTTCAATTTCCATTAAGAAAGGGAATGGAACACTTCCCTAGAACAAGAATTAGTCCACCATATGAATCAATCATGAGGGCATCTTATGGATCTAGAACCAAAGAGGACAAAACTTAGATCCTACGCGTTATGCCTAGCTAGAAGCGTAAAATGATAGCGCTTGTTGGGAGGCAACCCAATGAATAAAATTTATTTTTTTCTTTTTTTCCTGTTATTTTGTGTTAGCACAATTATACTATTGTTATGATTGTGTTTGTTGTGTTTTAATTAGTGTTTGTGCCAAGCAAGACCTTTGAGAAGACTTGTGTGAAAGTTTATTTGATCTTGCTGAAAAACAGAAACTTTTGCATTCGCGAGATTATTTGTCATTTTTTACTGAAGAGCGCTTTTAAGTTAATTATTTTTGAAGAGGATTAATAGACAAATTCCTCACGTACACCAATTTATTTAATAATTTTTGGAGTTACAGAAGTATTCGAAATTTGCAGATTTCTACAGACTGTTCTCTTTTTGACAGATTCTGTTTTTTTTTGTGTTCTGTGCTTGTTTTGATGATTCTATTGTTTTCTTTGATAAGTTTTGCCACAGAAAAGTTGGAATACAATAGATATAATGCACAAACAAAATAAGAATAGGTTTGCCACAGTACTTATAGCAGTGATTTGGTTTCTTATACTAATGTATCTCACGAAGGTTTTGTTTGGGTTTTGTGTGATTGAAGTTTTCCCATTTTGGGTTATCTTATGATCGATGAAGGAACAACGATAAGCAAAAGGCTAAGATTGGGGATGCCCGAGGCACCCCAAGATAATATTCAAAAAATTAGCAAGCAACTAAGCTTGGGGATGCCCCCATGTGGCATCCCCGCTTTCTTCTAACAACCATCGGTATTTTACTTGAAACTATATTTTTATTCGTCACATGATATGAGTTTTGCTTGGAGCGTCTTTTATGATATGAGTCTTTGCTTGATTTGATTTGTGTTTTAGGTGTTGAATCCTTTCTGGAAACACCTTTTAGAGAGAGCCAAAAATTATGCTATGCTTGCTCCTATGCTTCACTTAAATTTTTAGAGCCATGGATTTGCTCTAGTACTTCACTTATATATTTTTTAGCACGGTGTGCTTTGTTTATTTTGAAGAAATTCTTTCATCCTTAACTTAGATTTATTTGGGAGTTAGTAAATTTTTAAGAAATTCTCTCTTACTTCACTTAGATTATTTTGAGAGAAAGAAAAAAAATTAGGCTCATGATCTTCACTTATATTTGTTTGAGCTTATCAAAAGCAACACATCAAAATAGTTCCAAAGTGATAGATATCCAAGGAGGATATAATAAAAACTTTCATGAAGATCATTGTACAGAATAAACTTGATTCTTCGTAATGGTTTTGAGATACGACGATATGATATGTGAGTCATGTTGATGAGTAATTGTGCTTTAGTAAGAATATTGGTGTTAAGGTTTGTGATTCCCTGTGCAAGCACTAAAGTCAATATTTATGCAATGAAGTTTATATCCTACTTATGGTGCATTATTCAGTGTTACTTATGCTTAGTGCTTGGGTACAAGATTTTTCAATTTTTGGTTGGTCGCTTCTCAATCTTTTTGCTAGCCTTCATTTTGCACTAAGTATGATTACTACTTGTGCATCCAAAACACTTTAAACCAGTTTTGCCATATGAGTCGACCATACCTACCTATATACGGTATTTCCATGCCATTCTAAGAAAATTTGCATGTGCCATCTCTAACATTCAAAATAAATTTCTCTTTCATGTGCTCTACTACACGCGAAGTGGTAACATGTAGCTAATATTTTCCATGCTAGATGTGTTATTCTCACAATGAGTGTTTATTCACTTGTCATTGCACGAGAGTACGTCAAAGGTATTAGGGATGCCCAGTCCTGAAATGAATAATGAATTTACTTTATGTTGTCAAATGATAAATTCCTTGGAAAGTGTTGGTATGGGGGGCACCCGTGGATACGGTTAGCCATGGAAAGTGAGAGTTATGGTGGAAAAAGGAATAAACGTTATTTTCTGTTTGGGAACCGCTATGATGTATCTAGCATGGAATGTGTTGGGATGCTCCAAGTCATTTTCGTTGGTGGGGAAAGTATGCCTCTCATAAATAATTTTTATCTCTCAATTTAAGCTTTGATCTCTGACACCTCTACAAATCCCTACTTCCCTCTACGAAGGGCATTTCTTTTACTGATGCAATTTTTATTTTTATTTTGAGTCTCCATCTTCTCTTATAAAGGACGAACTAAGGGGCACTATGATCGTATTTGAGCATTGGGTGTAGCTAATATTCGAGTGTGTTTCATGAATGGATCAATGATTGAGCATGATGGGCTAGGGATAACTTGCTTTAGTGTTGATATTTTGAAAGACATGGTTGCTTGTTGGTATGCTTGAGTATTAAAGTCTTCATGTCAAAACTAGACTATTGCTTTGAATCATATAAAGGTCCATATGTCCATGCCATAAAAAATGAAAAAATAATGAAATGTGATGAACACGTTAGGCAGCATTCCACATAAAAAAATTATGTTTTTATCATTTACCTACTCAAGGACGAGAAGGAATTAAGCTTGGGGATGCTGATACGTCTCCAACGTATCGATAATTTTTGATTGTTCCATGCTGTTACATTATCATTCTTGGATGTTTTACAATCATTTTATAGTCATTTTATATCATTTTTTGGTACTAACCTATTGGCATAGTACAAAGTGCTAGTTGCTGTTTCCTGCATGTTTTTTACATTCAAGGAAATCAATATCAAACGGAGTCCAAATGCAACAAAACTCCTCGAGGATTTTTTTGGGCCTGAAGAAATCCAATGGGCCAAGGAAGAACGTGGGGTGCTGCTCGATGGGAGCAACACCCACCAGGGCGCGCCAGGAGACCCAACCGCGCCCTGGTGGGTGCTGCCCACCTCAGGTGCCCCATGATCCGCCTCTTTGCTCTATAAATACCCAAATATTCCAGAAACCCTAGGAGAGTTTACGAAAATCAATTCTAGCCACTTCAGAGTCTAGAACCACCAGATCCAATCTAGACACACTGTCATGGAGGGGTTCACCACTTCCATTGGTGCCTCTCCTATGATGCGTGAGTAGTTCTTTGTAGACCTACAGGTCCGTAGTTAGTAGCTAGATGGCTTCCTCTCTCTCTCTTGACTATCAATACAATGGTCTCTTGGAGATCCATATGATGTAAGTATTTTTGCGGTGTGTTTGTTGGGATCCGATGAACTTTGATTTTATGATCAGATCTATGTTTTTATCCATGAAAGTTATTTTAGTCTTCTTTGATCTCTTATATGCATGATTGCTTATAGCCTCGTATTTCTTCTCCTATATTTGGGCTTTGTTTATCAAACTTGATCTATTTATCTTGCAATGGGAAGAGGTGCTTTGTAGTGGGTTTGATGTTACGGTGCTTGATCCCAGTGACAAAAGGGGAACCAACAGATATGTATCATTGCTACTAAGGATAACAAGATGAGACCTATATCTCCGCAATAGATAAACGTATCGTGTCTACATCATGTCATCATTCTTATCCATTTTCTCATGAACTTAACACACTAGATGCATGCTTGATAGCGGTCGATGTGTTGATTAATAGTAGTAGATGCAGGCAGGAGTCGGTCTACTAATGTTGGATGTGATGCCTATATAATGATCATTGCCTGGATATCATCATGATTATTTAAGTTCTATCAATTGCCCAACAGTAATTGTTTTCCCATCTTTTGCTATTTTTCTCGAGGGAAGCCACTAGTGAAACCTACGACCCCGGGTCTCTTTTCATCATATTTGCCTTTGCGATCTATTTTCCCTTGCATTTATTTTCGGATCTATTAAACCAAAATACAAAAATTCCTTGCTGCAATTTATTTGTTCCGCGATCTATTTATCCTATCTACAACTTTTACCTCATGTTATTTGCCTATCTTGAGACGCCGTACCCGGAAGGGATTGACAACCCCTTTAACACGTCGGGTTGCGAGTATTTGTTGTTTGTGTGCAGGTGCTGTTTACATGGTGTGAGGAGGTTCTCCTACTGGTTCGATAACCTTGATCTCATCACTGAGGGAAATACCTACCATCGCTATACTACTTCATCCCTTCCTCTTCGGGGAAATACCGACGTAGTTCTAGCAGACATCGGGGGCCACTTGAGGGGCTTTCGTGCATCTTCTATCAGTTCCGCTGCAATACTTCATGTGCCCACTGCTTGAGCTAACGATGGGAGGAGTTGTTGAATTCAGGGCTTCGCCGACCCAAGAAAGGTTCGAACTCTGGGGCATGTGAGAAGAACTCAACATATCCAGCCTACCAGCTTGTCGCCCCACAGCCTAGCTTAATTCACGTGAGCAAGGAAGAAGATGAACACAACAGTTTACCCTGGTTCGAGCCACCTTATGGTGTAAAACCCTACTCCTCCATTGTGGAGGATTAGCCTCACGAGGAGCTGAGGATGAACTGGTACAAAGGATGAACAACCTCACGAGGGCTAGGGGCGAGAATCAGTCGACCTCTTCTGTGGTGGTGGCTAACCTATATTTATAGTGGCCTCGGTCCTCTTCCCCCAAAACATAGGCGGGAAGGGATCCCACAGTGGCCAATTTGAAAGGGGACAAGTAGTACATCTTATCCTGACGAAAGGTGGTCTTCGCCTGCAAAGCTTCTGCTGGTGACGCAGCGGTGGGCTCGGTGATGACATCCGTCCTGCCGTGCTGGTGGTCTTGGTCTCATTGCAAAACAATGGAAACTTTGCCAGATTCCTCAGGAACCCACGCTTGTCCTTGCCTCCTTAGCACCAAAGAGGAAACTGCCTTCTCTGTGCCCGCTGGCAGCCGCCTGCCATGGTTGTCATGGCTTTTTTCATGGCAGCCTTCTTAGGCTGGGCTCCTGCATAGAAATATCCGCTCCTCAGGAGGCCGCCTAGGGTGGCCGCTCCCTCGGGGGGTGTTGGTGTCCTCCGACTCGCAAGGCTTGGCCCCTCGTGAGGGTCTTGTCTTGGTGGTCTTGCCGATGGGCCATACCAGGCCATTGGTGAGGCTACGCCTTGGGCCGCAGGCAGGGAAGTCTAGGTACCCTGGTTCCAAGAACGACATTAGTAGCCCCCAAGCCCAAGGCACGATCGGGCTTGGCTTCGAGGCAAAGCCAAAGGGCAAGGGCGGAGCGCCGCAGGCCCCAATTGCCTGTAGGCCAGGATGATGTGTGGCGCTTGACGGGACGTGGGCGTCTCCGCTTCCCCATGCCATCTCCGCAACCACTCGACTTGACAACTGCCTGGTGCACGCAACCGAGCCATCATTGCCATGTTGTGTGCTTACCTTCTGCTTCTTCTCTTCCTTGCGAACTCGTATCCTCTTTGCCAGATTCCGCGATAGCTCCAATCCACCTTGCCACTATGGCTCCCAGTAATAAGAAGGGCAAGACCCCTGTAGTGGCAGAGCCCTCACCGGGGCCAGAGCCAACTCTGGGCCAGTCCACAGTGATAACCCACAGGGGCTGGATAAGGTCCGATAGGCCATCGCCACCGATTCCAACGAGTGGTAGGCAACAAAGATCTGGCCTGACTCCCTGGCCTTGGTCGATATGTAGGCCAACAAGATCCCTCTTCATCTTCATGCCCTCTTCATCCGCCTTTTCCCGCCATTTTCCATTTCTTCAACGCAGTGCTCTCGCACTACCAACTCCACGCACTGCATCTGGATCCAAAATCCATCGTCCTCCTCTCCACCTTAGCGTTATTGTGTGAGGCCTTCGTGGCCCTGCTCTGCCACTTCTTCTCTCTATAATTGGTCGATGACGAGCAACTCTCGGGGTGCATGCCGTTTCTAGCGGTGGCAGCGACCGCCTGCTCCAGCATCGGCTCCACTCTCTGCACAGACGCAAGGGGGTTCCAGAGGCAGTGGGTGTATGTAGACGCCACTATGTACAATCCCCTGCTCAGGACCCTGTCCGCCCCCATGAAGCCGAGCTTCGGGTGGTGCATACGAGGCTCGCGACCCGCGAATCGCCCGAGTCATGACCAGGTTGGCTAGCCTGAGGAAAGTGGGGGTGACGATGGCGATGGTGGTGAGGGAGTTCACCCGGCGGCATATCACGCCGCTCCAGTGACATTCCCGCCCGATGTGGGCTTTCACTGGGCCTGTGGATGACATTAGGCTTCAGCAGCCTCCCCTTCCTTCCAGCACACTACGTGTAGTGCTCTATCTTCTGACCGGCGAAGAACCCACCATGCTCCCTTTGGACGGGTTCCCTCTTTACGATCACCCAGAGGGGGGAGCCTTCGCCAACTAGATGCCGCACTTCGGCGGGTGGCGGCTGCTCCCCGAGGGCCATGAGGGGCCTCGTGACAACCCACTCTCGGTGACTCCTGGAAATAAAGGCCCCAAGGTGCGCGCTCCCGAGGTGGTCGTTGGGGAGCGGGCACCACCATGCACCCCTGAGGTGGTCGCTGGGAGCAGGCACCACCATGCGCTCCTGAAGTGGTCGCTCCTAGCCCCACGGGCGGCAGGGGAGGAGTTCCGCCCATGGATGCAGCTGTTGTCCCCGCCGTGGAGGGCTACATGCCAACCCCCAGCGCATCTCCTCTGGATCCTAGGGCATCTGACAATAGGAAAGTGCCCGGGAGCCGCTGCAATCTTGTCCCAAGGACCTTGAAAAGGAGGAATGGATCAATGTGGATGAGTGGGTACTGTCAGGACCCCGACTCGATGCCACATCGATCTAGCATGTAACACCTCATATCACTTTGCGGCCTCACGCACGGTATTCCACGGGTGTCGCCTTACCTTTGCCCGGGACCGTTTGCGCCTTTTGGCACACGTATATGATAGTGTCGCTAGCATCCATATGGTAAGGAGCCCGGGCTGACATGGCTAGTCGTAAACCCAAAGTGGCACAGACTTACAGGGACAGGCATCCATGACCCAGCATCGAACGTGTCGTTCATCAGCAAGTGAATCCGGGCTGTAGCACTGGGCTAGCAGGACATCGGTAAACCGGGCTGTAGCGGGCTAACAGGACTCCGGTATCCATCGTGTGACATTTCCCCGAAGGGACAGACACAGGAATGAAGAAGGACACATGCCGGCCAGCCTAAGTGTTCTGGAGCAGTAGCAAGCTACCAAGGCTCAGTGGAGACACTAGGAGACATTTCCCGGTAAGAGAGGCTACTAAGAATAAACAACTAGATAGTTAGATCCCACACATACCAAGCATTTCAATCATACACAGAATATGCTCGGTATGTGCAAATACAACAAGGCATCACAACATGACTCTACAACACAAGTATTTTATTTAAAAGGCTCAGGGAGCCATACATATCATACACACAAGTACGGGTCACACGACCCAGCATTCAAGTCATACAGACATACAAGCCAACAGCGGAAGTAACTTGTCTGAGTACAGACAACTAGTAAAATAAAAGAGGCTTGGGAAAGCCTGGCTATACTACGTGGTCCTTCACAAGCTCAGGTTCACCACCTGGGCCTCAGTCTACTCATCGATGTCAACGTCTATGAAGAACCCATCAGAAGGGGTTGCAGCGTCTTCTGAAAAATGTAAATTAAAGCAACATGAGTACAAAGGTACTCAGCAAGACTTACATCAGATCCTACATACATGCACATTATCAAGAAGGGTTGGTGGGGTTATTGCAGCAAGCCAGCTTTGACTCTTGGCTAAGCTATCCTACGAGACACCAACTTGAAATGGTTTTGCGCACATGAGTCCACTACACACCAGTTCAATAGACCATCGAGGATCCACCTCCGTCATCCTACGGAAGAGCCATCCTCGGCACTCACGCTTATCTTGGGATTTTTAGTAGTATCCATTTGCTTGTCTATGAACTATATAGGCAACCAAGTCCTTTACCGCGGACGCGGCTATTCGAATTGATCATGTTAACCCTGCAGGGGTGTACTTCTTCATACATGTTTCCACCACTTAGCGTCTGCACACGACATGTGCTCGACAGACTTCAAGCGAAAGCCGACGTGGGTGTAGACCATGACCTACCTAAACACCTAAGTCTCTAGTCCAGGTTTATCGCCTATTCAGGTTCCATCCGCAGGGAGTCCGGCCGGGGTTCCACATACGGCCCCGAACGATGTGTACAGGGTTCCGAGACACCTAACGGGTGCCCGGTATTCCCGGCCACGTACCTACCGCATCACAGGCCACCCCGCGGGTCAGCGCTGCCCACGGCCTCCAGTAAGCTATAGACACCAGAAACTACTTGCAACTCCTGGACAGAGGACTAGGGTGAATAAGAAGTCGAGCGGGGTCATATTTCAGGGCCCAATGCATGGTTATAGTTGAATCTTAAATCACACATACAGATCTCAGTGCTTAAGGTCGGTTTCAATGAAACAACCCACCATGTACTCCTACATGGCCTTTCATCGATACCTTTACCAAATAGTGTTCACCACATCACTCTCATTACCGGCATGATCATTTCACTCTATCCCATCACCCAGATGAACCAGACCTGATACGAGTCTAAGCATAGCAGGCATAGCAAGGTAGGAACAACACAAATATATGGCTCAATCAACTCCTACACATGCTAGTGGGTTTCATCTAGTTACTGTGGCAATGACAGGTCATGCAGAGGAAATGGGTTCAACTACCGTAGCACACAGCAGTTTGAAACGCGTTGTCTTAATGCAGTAAAAGAGAGCAGAAGCGAGAACATGGGATTGCATCGATATGATCAAATGGTTGGTTGCTTGCCTGATGGGTCGATGCACTTATATTGTTCTTCGCTAGGGTAATCGTGGTACTCCTCGGAGGCAGAACCTGCCGCAAAGAGCACCGATACACAACATCACCAAACAATATGCAACAATATGATGCATGCATGAGACATGGCAAACATGAGTGTATTGGGCTAATGCAACTAAAACCAGATGGGTTTGAACCATTTTGAATCAAAGATTCAAGTTTCAAACTCATACATGGCCCTTATAAGTGCTTTATCTAGTTCTGCTCTAAACATCAGGTTAGCTTGCTTAAAAATGCATGAAACCAATACAGATGGATAGATTGGATTTTCCTGATCATTTTTCATATATAAAACTTTGCATTTGGAGTTACAGATTAATTTCTATGATTTTTTAAAGTTTGGGGTATTTTTTGGAATTTCCCGTGTAATAATAATTCCAGTAAATAACTTACTGCGTCAGCATTACGTCAGGATGACGTCAGCGGTCAACGGAACAGTCCAGGTCAACCCTGACTAGTGGGTCCCGTGTGTCAGTGTAATTAGTTTAACTAAATATCAATTAAAACTAATCCTGATTGGTTAACAGGGCTGGGCCCCACCTGTCATTGACCCAGGAGGGTCAAACTGGGCCCACCCATGGTCAAACAAGGGGTCAGCGGGGTCAACTCACCGGCGTTTAGCCGCCGGCGAGGCCGAACGCGGCAGCGAGAGTGCTTTTGTGTGTTCCGGCGACTAAATGAGCGGCGGAGGGCATCTACGGGTAGCTGGGAGCAAGCCGCAGCTCTTGGTGGTGGTGGTTGAGCTCGGGGTGGACGGAAACGTCGCCGGCGATGACTTTGGCGGTCGCCGGAGTTCGGGTGAGGTCGAACTCGACGCTAGGGGGCACGGCGAGGCGCGTGGAGTGGTGCTACGGGTTCCTGAGGGTGCGGTGAGTGCGTTGGACACGGTGGTTTGGCCGGTGGTTGGTCGGAGAGACGTCAGCGACGAGCTCGGCGGAGGTGCGTGCGGTGAAGCTTCGTGCGCTCGCTGTGGTGCACGAGAATGAGAGAGGAAAGGGGGGAGAGGTAGCTGGGCTCACGGCGATCTCGAGGAACCAGATGGCGCGGTCGGGGACGAGCTGGTGCGGCGGCGACGGCGAAGGGGATCTCCGGTGACGGCGGAGTCGGCGAGATCGGTGCAATGGCTTCGGGGCACGCGAGCGCTCGGGGCTCGACTAGCTCGAAGGAGAGGAGGGCGGCGGAGCTCCTGGACATGGTGGCGCGGCGCGGGGACGACAGAGAGCATGACTACGGCAACGGTGCGGCTGCAGTGGCGTCGGCCATGGCGTGGGAGAGCGAGGGAGAGGAGTTGGGGGTGAATGGGTGTGTCCACGGGGTGTGGGGCTCGACGTGGAGCTCATCCAGGCCAGCAGCGAGGTGAGGGGGTGAAGCAGGCCAGCGGGCAGCTGCGTGGCGTGCGCTGGCGTCACCATCGAGCACCTGCCTGCCTGCCTGGCTGTCACAGCCCTAGAGTTTGTTTGCAAGTAATTGCATAATCATCCATGCATCATGTCTAAATTTATTGGAAACTTGAAATGGGGATGCTTAAACCCTAGCACCAAATGAATTCAACTAGGGTCAAAATAAAATCTTTTTCTTTGAACTCAAAATGCCCTCTAAAAATGTTCAACATTTCTGGTTTGAGGTGAAAGCATCTACCAAAAATGGTTTATATTTTTGCAGGACATATTGGGCTCTGAACTAAATCATACTCTATTTGCATTTGGGCATTTAAATGCTATTAAATATTTTAAATGCTCAAATAATCATAACCTAAAATGTTTACTGTAGGATATATTCCCAACAGTGATCATGAGTAGTTTCATAATTTTTGAGAGAGTCTAAGTATTTTTAATAAAGCCAAACATCTGCAGAAAAATATAAAACAGAAAATAAGAGAGAGAGAGAGAGAAGGACTACCTGACGCTCACCTGGCAGCCCACTTACCTGGCCTTCTACTGTAGCATCCCAGCCCACCACCGCAGCCATCCCTGTCGTCTTCCTCCTCGGACAGTAGGACGCAGGCGCGTGGCCGGAGCGCGCGGGCACACGCCCAGCCCACCTCCTGCCTCTCTGCCTGTCTCCCCGTCGCCCTGAGGATGCCACGCACCTCCCTGCCTCTCTCCCTCACTCTTCTTTGCTCCATCCCCTCCTCTGGCTCCCTCTCTCTCCCACCGAGCGGAGCTCGTCGCCGCCGCTTGCTGCTGCCGCCGCCACCGCCTCCCCCTCGCTTCTCCGACGTGCCCAAAAGCTTCACCTCGACCCCCTCTTCCTCCTCACCGCGCCAAGCGACGCCGGGAGCCCTGCAGTGACGCCGACGCCATTGTCTTCAACCTTCGGCTCCGAGATCGTCGCAGATGCTCCGAGCCGTCCGGCCTCCCCCGAGCACGCTGAGCTACTCATCGACCTCGCCGTGAGCTCCTCTGCCGAACCCCTCTCTTTCCTGCCTCTTTTGCGCTGCGTAGCCCTAGTTTCACCAGAGCCAATAGCTCCTCGCCACCGGCCATGCCGCCACCGCGGCTACGGCCGCGCAAGCTCGCCTCCGAGCACGTCAACGCACTCAGAGAGTCTCCAGGAACTCGAATCACTCGCCCGTTAGGCCTTCCCTGCACCGTAGCCGCAACCCCGTGCACACCCGAAATCCGTCCGCCGCCGCGAGCATGATTCCAGCAAGCTTGGGCCGTCCCAGCCCCTCTCGCCTGCCCTAGCAGATGCGCGTGAACGCCAGCTCGCCATAGAGCCAAACCCCGCCGCAAACCCCTGCCTGTAGTGCGAGCCCGAGCAACTCCAGCGTGCCTCCGCCGTGTTCCGTGGTCGCCGCCGGCAGATCTATGACGTGACGACGTGGCGACTTCATTAGCCACTAACAACCCATTAATCAAGTTGAGTGACACTGACAGCTGGGCCCCACTGTCTAATTAAATGTAGATTAGTTTCTGTTTAGTTTTAATTAATCTTAGTGGGCCCACGCGTCAGCTTTGACCAAGCTGACATGGCTGTTGACTGGGCCCACATGTGAGTGACACTAACCAGCCCCAGTCACTGACCACTGGGCCCCACTAGTCAGGTTTGACCTGGCGGCGCCTGTTGACCTGCTGAGGTCAGCATGACCTAATGCTGACACAGTAAACATTTTCTGGAATTAAAATAAATCGGAAATGATTTATAAACTTCAGAGAATGATCTAAACTTCTAAAATTCATAGAAAATCAATCGTAACTCCAAATCAAACAAATTATACATGAAAAATGATCAAAAAAATCCAATCTATCCATCTGCACTGGTTTAATGCATGTTTAAACAACTTAACCTTGCTGTTTAGTGAAAAACCTGATAAGGCACTATTTGAATTCATAATTTGAATTTGGGGTTGAACCTTTGGCTCAATATGACCCAAATCCATCTGTTGCTAGTTGCATTAGCTCAAACCACAGCATATTGCCAAGTCATGATCATGCATCATATTGTGCATTGCATTGATTGTGTTTCTTCTTTGTTTGTCGGTGTTTGTCCCCTCTCGGTAGACGATGTTCCGACGTTGTGGTCGTTGACACTGATGAAGACTCAATGCTATCTTCAGAAGTGCCAGGCAAGCAAAACCCCCTTGTTCATTCCGATACAATCCTACTCTCTCGCCCTGCTCTCTTTTACTGCATTAGGACAACAACGAGTCATTTGTTACTTGCTGCGGTAGCTGAACCCCTTTATCCTCTGCATGACCTGTCATTGCCACAATAAATAGATGAAACCCACTAGTATGAGTAGGAGTTGTTTGAGCCCTGTTGTGCCTACTCATTCATGTTTGTTTGTCATGCCTGCTACTGCTTAGAGTTGAGTCAGGTCTGATTCATCGGGAATGAGTCAGAGGTGTGTGAACATGTCCTGATGTGTGTGAGATAAGTGTGTGAACATGATTTGGTAAAGGTAGCGGTGAGAGGCCATGTAGGAGTACATGGTGGGTTGTCTCATTGAAGCCGTCCTTAGGAACTGAGTTCTGTGTTTGTGATCCATGATTCAGCTACTACCATGCATTGGGCCCTGAAATATGACCCCGCTCGACTTCTTATTCACCCCTGTCCTCTGTCCAGGAGTTGCAAGTAGTTTCTGGTGTTTGTAGCTTACTGGAGGCCGTGCACAACGCTGACCGTAGGGGTGGGCTGTGATGCGGTAGGTACGTGGCACGGTGTACCGGATGCCCGTTAGGTGTCTCGGGAACCCTGTTCACATCATTTGGGGCTATGAGCGAAACCCCGGCCGGATCTCCTCATGGATGGAACTCGAATAGGCGATAAACCTGGACTAGAGACTTGAGTGTTTTGGTAGGTCGTGGTCTACACCCACGTCGGCTTTCGCTTGAAGTCTGCCGAGCACATGTCGTGTGCAGACGCTGGTGGAAACATGTATGAAGAAGTACACCCCTGCAGGGTTAACATCATCTATTCAAATAGCCGTGTCCGCGGTAAAGGACTTCTGGGTTGCTTATATCAGTTCATAGACAAGTGAAAGTGGATACCCTAAAATACGCAAGATAAGCGTGAGTGCTATGGATGGCGTTCTCGTAGGGAGACGGGAGCGGATCCATAGTGGTGTATTGATATGGTGAATATGTGGACTCATGTGCGCCACCTCAAAAGAGTTACTTGCAGTCGTAGTTCAGGATAGCCACCGAGTCAAAGCTGGCTTGGTACAGTTAAACCCCCACCATCCCTTTGTTGATAATGATGCATATGTAGTTAGTTCTGATGTAAGTCTTGCTGGGTACATTTGTACTCACGTTTGCCTATTTTATGTTTTTGCAGAGAGACTTCGGTCTCGCTAGTAGTTCCGCGTGGACTTCGACGTTTAGCTTGTTACCTCAGCTACGATCTTGTGCCCTCGGCAGGATCTGGTAGATAGTCAGGCTTCTCAGCCTTTTTCATTTATACATGTCTGTACTCAGACATGATAGCCTCCGCTTGTGCTTTGACTTGTATGCTCTGAATGTTGGGTCATGAGACCCCTGTTTGTAATATCTCGCTCCTCGGAGCCTAATGAATAAATACTTGAGTCATAGAGCCATGTTGTGTTGCCATGTTGTATTTGCACATATCGAGCATATTGTGTGTATGTTATTGAAATGCTTGGTATGTGTGGGATCTGACTATCTAGTTGTTTATCCTTAGTAGCCTATCTTACCGGGAAATGTCTCCTAGTGTTTCCAATGGTAGCTTGCTACTGCTCCGGAACACTTAGGCTGGCCGGCATGTGTCCTTCTTCGTTCCTTTGTCTGTCCCTTCGGGGAAATGTCACGCGATGAATACCGGAGTCCTGTTAGCCCGCTACAGCCAGGTTCACCGGAGTCCTACTAGCCCAGTGCTACAGCCTGGATTCACTCGCTGATGACCGACACGTTCGATGCTGGGTCATGGATGCCTGTCCCTGTAAGCTTGTGCCACTTTGGGTTTACGACTAGCCATGTCAGCCCGGGCTCCTTATCATATGGATGCTAGCAACACTATCATATATGTGTGCCAAAAGGCGCAAACGGTCCCGGGCAAATGTAAGGCGACACCCGTGGGAATACCGTGCGTGAGGCCGCAAAGTCATATGAGGTGTTACATGCTAGATCGATGTGGCATTGAGTCGGGGTCCTGACACTGGCGAAGGCAAGCAGCTCACTGGAGCGGCTGCTGGGCTGGGCCGGGAGGTGGGCTGGCTAGGCGGGCTACCAGGTTAGTTCACTCTCTCTCTCTCTCTCTCTTATTCATCTTTTTTAATTATTCTGTAACTTTGTGGACTTACTAAAAATACCTGAACAACTCCAAAATTCCCCAAACTGTTCATGGCCACTAACTGGAATATATACAGCATGGAACATTTTAGTTTGGGATTATTTGAGAATTTATAATAATTTATATAATTTAAATGCCCAAACTCAAATACTTATGATTTAATTCAAAAACCTTAAGATGACCTAGAAAATTGAGCACCACTTTTGGCAGAGGTTCTGAACCATGACAAAAATGATGGGCATTTTAGAAGGGCATTTCAGGTTCATTGACAATATTTTTAGTAAACCCTAGTTGGTTTCAGAGGGGGCTGGGGGTTCTGTCATCCCCATTTCAAGTTTCTGTTGAGAAAAATAGACATGATGCAACAGTCTAATGCATGAACTAGCTAGGGTGTGACAACTCACCCCCACTCAAAAGAATCTCGTCCCGAGATTTAGGTTCCTCCGGAAAGAAGGCGGGGTACTCAAGTCGAAGACGATCCTCTCTTTCCCAAGTTGCTTCCTTCTCAGAATGGTGCGACCATTGGACCTTGAGAAACTTGATATTATGACGTCGAGTGGTACGCTCGGCTTGATCGAGGATACGAACGGGGTACTCTCGATACGTGAGATTATCTTGAAGATCAAGCATTTCGTGGTCCACTCCACGGATAGGATCCAAGAAGCAACGCCTGAGTTGGGAAACGTGGAAGACATCATGGACTCTGGAGAGATGCGGAGGTAGTTCCAATTGGTAGGCAACTTCTCCCCATTTAGCGAGAATGCGAGAGGGTCCAATGTAGCGAGGAGCTAATTTGCCTTTGATGCCGAAACGATGGGTTCCCTTCAGAGGAGTAACCCGAAGGTAAGCCTTCTCGTCAATCTCAAAAGTCATAGCCTTATGTTTTCGGTCGTATTGACTCTTTTGACGAGATTGGGCTGTTTTCAACTTTTCACGAACAATGCAAACTTGCTCTTCTGCTTCCTGGATCATATCAGGGCCAAAGAATTGTCTTTCCCCAGTTTCTGACTAGTTAAGAGGCGTTCGACACCTTCGTCCATAGAGAACTTCAAAAGGGGCTTTACCCAAGCTAGATTGATAGTTGTTGTTATAAGCAAATTTGGCAAATGGAAGACATTTCTCCCAATCCATTCCGAAGGAGATAACAGAAGCTCGAAGCATGTCTTCTAGAATCTGATTGACGCGTTCTACTTGACCACTTGATTGAGGGTGAAAGGCAGTGCTAAATGAAAGGCGGGTTCCCATAGCATTTTGGAAACTTTCCCAAAATCAAGAGGTGAAGAGACTTCCTCGATCTGAGTTAATTTCCAGTGGAACACCATGGAGGGATACTATTCGGGAGATGTACAAGTCTGCTAGTTGACTAGCGGTTATACTCTCGCGAACAGGCAAGAAACGGGCTACTTTGGAAAGACGATCAACAACAATGAAGATAGCGTTATTCCCTCTCCTGGTCCTGGGAAAACCGGTGATGAAATCCATACCAATTTTATCCCATTTCCATTCAGGAATAGCTAAAGGTTGATGGGTGCCAGCAGGCCGTTGATGCTCTGCTTTTACACGACGACAGATGTCGCAACTAGCAACAAACTAAGCAATGTCTCTCTTCATCCTAGTCCACCAGAACCTCTGGCGTAGGTCCTGATACATCTTGGTACTACCGGGATGAATGGTGAGAGGAGATTCATCAGCCTCCTTAAGGATCAACTGCCGTAGATGCTGGTTCTTCGGAACCACTAAACGGTTCTCAAAGTACACAACACCATGATCATTTGTGGAGAAACATCTAGCACCTCCACAAGCAATGTTCTCCTTGATCCCAGATATCCCTTTATCTCGCTTTTGGGCAGCGATAATTTGATCCGTAAGGGTAGGTTTCGCCACCAAGGTGGAAAGAAATCCTTGAGGAACAATGTGAAGGTTAAGCTTCCGAAATTCCTCATGGAGAAGCGGTTGACTTTGTTGTAACATCAGATTGTTACAATAAGATTTACGACTTAGTGCATCAGCCATGATGTTGGCCTTTCCTGGGGTGTAAGTTATCCCTAAGTCGAAATCTATGATCAACTCAACCCAACGTCTTTGCCTGAGATTCAAATCCGGTTGGGTGAAGATGTACTTCACACTTTGGTGATCGGTGAAGATTTCGCAACAATTACCGAGGAGGTAATGTCGCCAGGTTTTAAGTGCATAGACTACAGCTGCAAGCTCTAGATCATGAATAGGATAATCCTCCTCATGCGGGTGCAATTGATGTGAAGCCTAAGCAATTATGTGACGATCTTGCATAAGAATGCAACCTAGTCCTTGTCGCGAGGCATCGCAATAGATAAAAAAGTCCTTAGAGAAATCTGGTGGTACCAGTACGGGAGCAGATGTCAGGCGTCTTTTCAGTTCCTGAAAGCTGTGCTCACATTGTGGAGTCCACTCGAACTTGTTATCTTTCTTGAGGAGTTCAGTTAGAGGTTTGGCAACTTTGGAGAAGTTCTCGACAAAGCGGCGACAATAGCTCGCTAAGCCAAGGAAACTCCGAACTTGCTTGACCGATTCAGGTGGAGTCTAATTAAGGACATCTTGAACTCGCTCGGGGTTGATAGAAATACCCTTACCAGAAATTACATGTCCTAGATAGGTCACTTCTAGTAACCAAAATTCGCATTTAGAGAACTTGGCATAAAGGCGATGCTCTCGAAGTTTCATCAACACTAGCCTTAAATGCTCGGCATGTTCTTCCTTGTTCTTGGAGTAGATGAGTATATCACCGAGGTAAACCACGACAAATTTATCCAAATACTCCATGAAGATTGATTTCATTAAGCGAGAGAAAGTGGCTGGAGCGTTGGTTAAACCGAAGGACATGACGTTGTACTCGTATTGGCCATAACGAGTAACAAAGGCCATTTTAGGAATGTCCCCGTTCCTGATTTTGATTTGATGGTAGCCCAACCTCAAATCCATTTTGGAGAAGATTGAGGATCCAGCGAGCTGATCATACAGGTCGTTCATCCTGGGGAGCGGATACTTGTTCTTGATCGTGACCAGGTTAACTGGTCGATGTTGAGTCTAGAAATGCTTTAGTTATATGTAGGGGAATTGATTGTGGGATGGAACGTAAGGCTTTTTTTTACTCCTTTATTTCATGACATTCTGATCTGAGTCAGTCTATTCTTCCACCGGGGGTTAAGGAATTAGGATCTCTTCTCTCTATCAGGTTCACGTGTTACTAATCAGTAGTACCTTATAGGTTGATGGATACAAGCCTAGTTCGGTTCTACTACCCCATTATGTTGCTAAGCTGGACCTAGAACCTTGATATGATGTTGTTGAGTGTCTATGCTATTCTTGCAAAATGCCTCAAAATCCTTTTGAGCATTTACAGCCGTTATGCTGTCCGATTTCTGCCAGGAATCTTAATGTTTTGTGTTTATCATGCTCCAGATGGCTTCCCGTCCTCAGAATCAAGTGGTTCATTTGACTCGATGTCTAGATGTACCCGGCCATACTGCCATGTTGGTCAGGGTAATGACTGAGGCAGGGTACTGATGGTATCCTGAGTACACGGTTGAAGAGCAATTCCGAGACTTTAATCAAAGTCAATATTTTTGCACTGTCAGGATTTTTCCATCTTTTCCTGGATCTACCGAGCCCCTCCACTGCTCCTATGGACTCGGGTTTACTATTGAGATGGTTGTGCAGGATGCTGCCTACTCTATGATGACCATCATGCGAGTCAGGACTGGCCTATTTCGGGACTCCGACTTCCGGTATATGCCAGCTTCACTCCCGGGAGCACAAGGGTATCTCCAGGCTATCTATGCTGACTCCACTCAGGAGGATTCACTGACCCGCACCATTGCACAGTTGCTTGAAGACAAGGACAGTGAAAATCGGGCCTTGAGACTAGAGATTTTCAATACCCGTGCTGATCATTGGGCCACTTTGACTCGGTTTGCACCGGCTGTGCAAGCTGGATATATGGATATGCGAGATCTCTATCCTGTGAGATCTGCTCTGCCAGTACGCTGTCAGGACCCCGACTCGATGCCACATCGATCTAGCATGTAACACCTCATATCACTTTGCGGCCTCATGCACGGTATTCCCACGGGTGTCGTCTTACATTTGCCCGGGACCGTTTGCGCCTTTTGGCACACGTATATGATAGTGTCGCTAGCATCCATATGGTAAGGAGCCCGGGCTGACATGGCTAGTCGTAAACCCAAAGTGGCACAGACTTACAGGGACAGGCATCCACGACCCAGCATCGAACATGTCGGTCATCAGCAAGTGAATCCGGGCTGTAGCACTGGGCTAGCAGGACTCTGGTAAGCCGGGCTGTAGCGGGCTAACAGGACTCCGTTATCCATCGCGTGACATTTCCCCGAAGGGATAGACACAGGAACGAAGAAGGACACATGCCGGCCAGCCTAAGTGTTCCGGAGCAGTAGCAAGCTACCAAGGCTCAGTGGAGACACTAGGAGACATTTCCTGGTAAGAGAGGCTACTAAGAATAAACAACTAGATAGTCAGATCCCACACATACCAAGCATTTCAATCATACACACAATATGCTCGATATGTGCAAATACGACAAGGCATCACAACATGACTCTACAACACAAGTACTTTATTTAAAGCCTCAGGGAGCCATACATATCATACACACAAGTACGGGTCACACGACCCAGCATTCAAGTCATACAGACATACAAGCGAACAGCGGAAGTAACTTGTCTGAGTACAGACAACTAGTAAAATAAAAGAGGCTTGGGAAAGCCTAGCTATACTACGTGGTCCTTCACAAGCTCAGGGTCACCACCTAGGCCTCAGTCTACTCATCGATGTCAACGTCTACGAAGAACCCATCAAAAGGGGTTGTAGTATCTTCTGAAAAATGTAAATTAAAGCAACATGAGTACAAAGGTACTCAGCAAGAGTTACATCAGATCCTACATACATGCACATTATCAAGAAGGGTTGGTGGGGTTATTGCAGCAAGCCAGCTTTGACTCTTGGCTAAGCTATCCTATGAGACACCAACTTGAAATGGTTTTGCGCACATAGTCCACTACACACTAGTTCAATACACCACCGAGGATCCACCTCCGTCATCCTACAGAAGAGCCATCCTCGGCACTCACGCTTATCTTGGGATTTTTAGTAGTATCCATTTACTTGTCTATGAACTGCATAGGCAACCAAGTAGTCCTTTACCACGGACGCGGCTATTCGAATAGATCATGTTAACCCTGCAGGGGTGTACTTCTTCATACATGTTTCCACCGCTTAGTGTCTGCACACGACATGTGCTCGGCAGACTTCAAGCGAAAGCCGACGTGGGTGTAGACCATGACCTACCTAAACACCTAAGTCTCTAGTCCAGGTTTATCGCCTATTCAGGTTCCATCCGCAGGGTGTCCGGCCGGGGTTCCACATATGCCCCCGAACGATGTGTACAGGGTTCCGAGACACCTAACGGGTGCCCGGTATTCCCGGCCACGTACCTACCGCATCACAGCCCACCCCGCGGGTCAGCGCTGCCCACGGCCTCAAGTAAGCTACAAACACCAGAAACTACTTGCAACTCCTGGATAGAGGACTAGGGTGAATAAGAAGTCGAGCGGGGTCATATTTCAGGGCCCAATGCATGGTAGTAGCTGAATCTTAAATCACACATACATATCTCAGTGCTTACGGTTGGTTTCAATGAAACAACCCACCATATACTCCTACATGGCCTTTCATCGATACCTTTACCAAATCGTGTTCACCACATCCCTCTCATTACCGGCATGATCATTTCACTCTAGCCCATCACCCGATGAACCAAACCTGACACAACTCTAAGCATAGCAGGCATAGCAAGGTAGGAACAACACAAACATATGGCTCAATCAACTCCTACACATGCTAGTGGGTTTCATCTAGTTACTATGGCAATGAAAGGTCATGTAGAGGAAATGGGTTCAACTACCGTAGCACACAACAGTTTGAAACGCGTTGTCTTAATGTAGTAAAAGAGAGCAGAAGCGAGAACATGGGATTGTATCGATATGATCAAATGGTTGGTTGCTTGCCTGATGGGTCGATGCACTGATATTGTTCTTCGCTAGGGTAATCGTGGTATTCCTCGGAGGCAGAACCTGCCGCAAAGAGCACCGGTACACAACATCACCAAACAATATGCAACAATATGATGCATGCATGAGACATGGCAAACATGAGTGTATTGGGCTAATGCAACTAAAACCAGATGGGTTTGACCATTTTCAATCAAAGATTCAAGTTTCAAACTCATACATGGCCCTTATAAGTGCTTTATCTAGTTCTGCTCTAAACATCAGGTTAGCTTGCTTAAACATGCATGAAACCAGTACAGATGGATAGATTGGATTTTCTTGATCATTTTTCATATATAAAACTTTGCATTTGGAGTTACAGATTAATTTCTATGATTTTTTAAAGTTTGGGGTATTTTCTGGAATTTCCTGTGTAATAATAATTCCAGTAAATAACTTACTGCGTCAGCATTACGTCAGGATGACGTCAGCGGTCAACTCACCGACGTTTAGCCGCCGGCGATGCCGAATGCGGCGGCGAGAGTGCTTTTGTGTGTTCCGGCGACTAAATGAGCGGCGGAGGGCATCTACGGGTAGCTGGGAGCAAGCCGCAGCTCTTGGTGGTGGTGGTTGAGCTCGGGGTGGCCGGAAACGTCGCCAGCGATGACTTTGGCGGTCGCCGGAGTTCGAGTGAGGTCGAACTCGACGCTAGGGGGCACGGCGAGGCGCGTGGAGTGGTGCTACGGGTTCCTGCGGGTGCGGTGAGTGCGTTGGACACGGTGGTGTGGCCGGTGGTTGGCCGGAGACACGTCGGCGACGAGCTCGGCGGCGGTGAGTGCGGTGAGGCTTCGTGCACTCGCTGTGGTGCACGAGAACGAGAGAGGAAAGGGGGGGGAGCTACCTGGGATCACGGCGATCTCGAGGAACCAGACGGCGCAGTCGGGGACGAGCTGGTGCGGCGGCGACGGCGAAGGGGATCTCCAATGACGGCGTAGTCGGCGAGGTCGGTGCAGTGGCTTCGGGGCACGCGAGCGCTCGGGGCTCGACTAGCTCGAAGGAGAGGAGGGCGGCGGAGCTCCTGGACACGGTGGCACGGCGCAAGGACGACGGAGAGCGCGACTACGGCAACGGTGCGGCTGCGGTGGCGTCGGCCGTGGTGTGGGAGAGCGAGGGAGAGGAGCTGGGGGTGAATGGGTGTGTCCACGGGGTGTGGGGCTCGACGTGCAGCTCATCCAGGCCAGCAGCAAGGCGAGGGGGTGAAGCAGGGTGGCGGGCAGCTGCGTGGCGCGCGCTGGTGTCGCCGTCGAGCACCTGCCTGCCTGCCAGGCGAAGGCAAGCAGCTCGCTGGAGCGGCTGCTGGGCTGGGCCAGCAGGTGGGCTGGCTAGGCGGGCTGCCAGGTTAGTCCACTCTCTCTCACTCTTATTTATCTTTTTTAATTATTCTGTAACTTTCTGGACTTATTAAAAATACCTAAACAACTCCAAAATTCCCCAAACTGTTCATGGCCACTAACTGGAATATATACAGCATGGAACATTTTAGTTTGGGATTATTTGAGCATTTATAATAATTTATATAATTTAAATGCCCAAACTCAAATACTTATGATTTAATTCAAAAACCTTAAGATGACCTAGAAAATTGAGCACCACTTTTGGCAGAGGTTCTGAACCAAGACAAAAATTGAGCACCACTTTTTGGTGGTGGTGCTTGAGCTCGCGGTGGCCGGAAACGTCGTCGGCGACGACTTTGGCGGTTTGCTCCCAGCTACCCGTAGATGCCGTCTGCCGCTCATTTAGTCGCCGGAACACACAAAAGCACTATCGCCGCCGCGTTCGGCCTCGCCGGCGGCTAAATGCCGGTGAGTTGACCCTGCTGACCCCTCGTTTGACCACGGGTGGGCCTAGTTTGACCCCCCTGGGTCGATGACAGGTGGGGCCCAGCCCTGTTAACCAATCAGGATTAGTTTTAATTGATATTTAGTTAAACTAATTACACTGACACACGGGACCCACTAGTCAGGGTTGACCTGGACTGTTCCGTTGACCGCTGACGTCATCCTGACGTAATGCTGACGCAGTAAGTTATTTACTGGAATTAATATTACACAGGAAATTCCAGAAAATACCCCAAACTTTAAAAAATCATAGAAATTAATATGTAACTCCAAATGCAAAGTTTTATATATGAAAAATGATCAGGAAAATCCAATCTATCCATCTGTACTGGTTTCATGCATGTTTAAGCAAGCTAACCTGATGTTTAGAGCAGAACTAGATAAAGCACTTATAAGGGCCATGTATGAGTTTGAAACTTGAATCTTTGATTCAAAATGGTTCAAACCCATCTGGTTTTAGTTGCATTATCCCAATACACTCATGTTTGCCATGTCTCATGCATGCATCATATTGTTGCATATTGTTTGGTGATGTTGTGTATCGGTGCTCTTTGCGGCAGGTTCTGCCTCCGAGGAGTACCACAATTACCCTAGCGAAGAACAATATCAGTGCATCGACCCATCAGGCAAGCAACCAACCATTTGATCATATCGATACAATCCCATGTTCTCGCTTCTGCTCTCTTTTACTGCATTAAGACAACACGTTTCAAACTGCTGTGTGCTACGGTAGTTGAACCCATTTTCTCTGCATGACCTGTCATTGCCACAGTAACTAGATGAAACCCACTAGCATGTCACTACTAGAAATACCACTACTAATGGCGCACCTAATATGGCCATTAATGGCGCATCACTGGTGCGCCACTGATAGCACGCCATTAGTAATTTTTACTAATGGCGCACCAGCTGGTGCGCCATTAGTATCTGGTATACTAATGGCGCACCACCTGGTGCGCCATTAGTATATGCGAGGGTGCGCCATTAGTATGCCTCCCAGTTGGCATGTATACCCAGGTGCTTTGGCATACTAATGGCGCACCACCTCTGGATGCGCCATTAGTAACCGCAGCATACTAATGGCGCACTACCCGGTGATGCTCCATTAGTATGCACTGTCATACTAATGGCGCACTGTCGTGTGATGCGCCATTAGTATGAATATTAGGTTTTTTTTTTATTTTTTTATTTTCTGTTTTTTGCACAGGTTACAAAATGTATAATTTGAGAAAATATAGACAGCACACATCAACAATAGATTCATCAAATACAATAGAAGATTAGTCTTTGAATACAATTCATCATATTAGTCTCCGAATTAAAAAGACCGAACAAAGATAGAACATTATATTACAAGTCTCGAGACCGCGAGTAGCGAGTTTTTCTTCGCATTACAAGTCGATATCGATCATCTAAACTACCATCACATAGAAGAGAGCTGCGGTCATCACGATGAGCATCATCACGATGAAACTCGTCTTCATCCGGTTCCTCCAACGCTCCCTCCCCTCTCCCGCTAGATAGCGGGCGTATCTAGATTCGGCCTCGGCCCTAGTGGTGTACCCTTTGTAACTGTTACCGCTGAATCGGTGAACCTGTCTCCGACACTCCTCCCAGTCATCGTAGACTCCGGGAACCTTACCCTTGTACATGACATACGTCGGCATCACTATGCACTAGCCAAACGAAACGTTAGTACCAATTCACAGACAATACATAAGCAATATATAATTATGCAACAGAACGATCGGAAGAGAAAAGCAAGACATTAATAGCATCGATTACATCTAAGTTGAACGACTCTCAAAACCAAAGAGACATACTACAAGTTCATTAAAGTTTAATTACAACATGAGCCAATCGATGTTTCAGAACTAGACAACTCGACTCAAGGGACCGGAGCGTGGATGAAGCCGCCGTCTATCGTGGGAGTCTTGAAAGAACGGGCGTTGTCATCCTGCATTTGTAGCATTGTGTCGATGTCACTGTTGGACGGTTGATTTCTGAGGTAGAACTGCCCCGAGGTACGAAGGACATCTTGATGGATGATTTCCGCAAACTCCGACTGGATGCGAAAGAATTCTTGTCGGAGGTCCGCGTCCTGGATTGCCGACACGCTCGCGGCCCAATCTTGGAGTTTACTCGGTAGCAGAAGTTGATGATGGTCCCGTACGATCGCCCGCATGTGATGGATGGCGTAGTAGGCACCCTTCTGACCGCCAGGCGGCTGCTTGACGCAGCAGAACGTTGTATTGTGGGAGAACACGTGCTTGTCGTACTTACGAATAGGCCTGGTGAAGGTGCCTCCAGATTGGGCGTGGCCGGGGAGAACATCATCAAGAACCTTCTTGACATTTGTGTAGTCTACGTTCGACTGACGGTCCGGGTCGAAATACGTGGCCATGGAATATTTGGGGCTTAGGAGGATGAGCGTGCAACGTGTGTCACTGCAGAAAACACGGAATGTTAAAAGAAAAACGATCGAAAAGTAAGAATTCATATGTTACGGGCCAGTTGAGGGGAGGACTTACTCGGGAAAGTAAGGCACGAGGAAGTTATCCTTATCTTGGTTTGCCAGAATGACGCCTTCGAGGTAAGAACTCGCGACTTGCCGGTCCCCAGCGCTGCCCAAGATCTTGGCACGCATGTAGAAGGGGTCGACTATCACGATGTCCGGGGTCTTGTCGCGAATGATCCGCATCTCCATACTCAGCGAAAATAGCCGAACGAAGGTGTAGTGCAGCGGATGAAGGTTAAACATAGCAAAGATGTCATCAAACCGCAGGACGATCGTACCCCCGATGTCGCCATCCACAAAGCCCTTGCCCTCTGGCACCTTGGCCACGAAAACTGGGTATGCCACATCCTTCTCTCTGAGACGCCGCTTCTCCAAAGAAAGAACACTGTCGTGCAGACTCCGCATAGCACCGGTTGCAGCATTGAGCATATTTGGTGGTAGCATCGCCCTGCCCGCCACATGCACCCTCCTCGAGATATCCTGCGGTGAAGGTGGCCCGTCCTGAGCACGGATCGTACTCGGTGCCGGCTGGCTCGCACCCTTCTTAGTCTTTCTTTTGCGTGCCTTCTTCTTCTCCTGTAATGGGACCGAGTTCTGCTCACAGACCGCCTTCTTGAGTGTGTTGGGGCTGATAATATTTCGCACCTCGCCTATCTGAGGCTCGGTGAAGTCGGCAGCTGGAGGCGTCTCCTGAGAGCTGAACGCCAGACGGCGCCTGTTGCAACTTGGCTTCTCCGCGGTACGAGCTAGATCGCACACGTCTTTTGTTGGGTTTGGTTCTTGAGAAGGAGGCCCCATGAAGTCGCCATCGTACCCATGCTCGGCAAAGTACTGATCGACGTTGCCAAATGTATCATCGTCGTCGTCGTCGTCGTTCTGATCCTGTGCCATATGCATGTTTGGATCCGGTGGCATAGGGATGTCCGGCACCGTTACGGCGGTCTTGCCATGGGGCCGACTTGGCGCCGGCACGACTGGCGGTGTTGTCTTTGGGGTGGTGTCCCCCGCCCCCAAACGAATCTGGCTCTTCGGCCAAAGCAGGGGCCAGCTCAGGCAGGCGCTGAGGGTCATCACGTCATCATCGTTGGCCCCGACGGGTCGAATCGGAGGTAACAAGTCGTCGCAGCCTGGCATCACCCGAACCAGTTGAACCCTAAACAAGTTGGGTGGCATCTGGGTACCGTGGAACAAGGGGTTGCCCGGTTGAACGATTTTGCCCTTGGCGACATCGACCAACTCGTTGTTCACGAAGTGGAGGAGAGTGCACGGAACGTCGGCGGCGCCCTGCGAAAACATGTAGGGCGTCAGGGATGCCCAGTCAAAGGCAAGGAGATGAAGTCCTCGGCCAAGAGAGGCTTAATTAGTTACCGTGATGATGGCGTCGAGCTCGGCTAATGTCGAGGCACCGCCAACGGCGGGCGTGCAGTTGACGGAGCGGCCGCTTGCTGAAGAGGTGCCGGCCGGCGTACACCCGGGTGCATTAAGCTCCCGTGCCGGCGTCGGAGACACCAATGCCGCCTCCGCCGGATGCACCAATGGCCCCGCCATCGCATTATGCGAGTTGCTGGCCGTGAAGCTAGGAATCGGGGGCGGCCCCTGTTGGCCGCCCGAAATCCACGCACTCAACCCCGAGATCAAGGTAGGCACAAGGGCGGTGATCGTCGCTCCGAGTCGTTGTTCCACTTGCTCTTGGACAATCTCCGGAATCCGCGCCACATGTGCCTTGAGTTCTTGAACCTCTCGCACCTGGCTTTCCGAGCTGGTCTTTTTCTCCTTCCGCACACCAGCGGTATAGTATGACCCCCATTTTGTCGACAAGCCTTTGCCGGCCACACGACCAGCTGACGTCGGCTTACTGAGCTTATCCTTGTTCTTCATTATATTCAACCCCCTATTTAGAGTGGTGTCCCAAGGGTTGCTCTGAGTCGACCCCGCGCTACTGCTTTCAGTCGCCTGCGGAAGGAATGTGAACCATTTAGAAATTCGGCTTCATTAATTAGAATGCAACCATATGGAGCTAATTACGCGGGGGTGTATTCCTTACCAGAACAAGCTCAAGCTGCCTGGTCTTCGGATCCGTGGTAAGCTCCTTTGTTTTCGGGTCCTTCTTGTACCGGGCCCTGACAAAGTTCCTGGTCTGCTTGTCACCGTATTTATCGAAGAGGGGCGGTAGGCCTTGCTCGGCACGGTCCGCCTCCTCCTTGTCCCATATAGGCTCCGCCACTCTGTAACCGCCGGGACCGAGTGTGTGTTCCCCTATGTTCAGCTCCCTCATTTGTTTCCCCCACTCACTTGATTGGGAGCTTGCGGTGCTCGAGCAATTGATCTTGAAGTCGTTGTAGTCATCTTCGGTGATCGAAGGATTTTTCTCCTTGATCTTCTCATAACTCTCACCTTTCTCGATCATTCTCTTCACATTGCTTTTCCAAGTAGACAGGGCCTTGCTCATCTTCGTGAGGGCAGCATTGTTCACTTTATTCCCTTTGAGGCTTGTATTTTCGAATTCAGCGGGGAACTTGTATCGTTCGTGCAGCTTCGTGAAGAGGAGGTGGCGCAAATTCCCCCGGTCAGGATGCCTCAGGTTCTCGGTGTTGATCGAGATGGTGCTCCGGACAATGCACCCGAGCTGAAGCGAGTACCCCTTGACTATTCGTTCGGGCGCCGTTGGATTCCCGTTGGAGTCCACTTCAGTAACTTCCTCCTTGAGGGTGCGGAGCACGATCAGGCGCCGGTCCTACCGTTGCCTCTTCGGCTGGCTGCTATCTGTGCGTGCGCCGCCATCATCAGTGGTGGCATCCTCGGCGGCACCATCAGTGGTGGCATCAGTGTGGTCATCCTCGGCGGCACCATCCGTGGTCTCAGGATCGGTGGGGAAGGCGGCGGCCTCATACAAGTGAGGTTGTTCCTCCATCTCCTGGGACAGCTCCCAGAATGCCTTGCCGCCCGAACCCCCGGCCTCATCGTTGTGGGCCATGTTTCTCTCTAAATAGAAACAAAGTTTGGTCAAAAAGTTGGTTATTGTCAAGGAACAAGATCATGGTCTCATCATTTAGGGTTTGTCGACACCGAGGCATCCTAAAATCTAAGCTTTTATCATTGAGGGTTTTTCGACGCCAAGGCACCCTAAAAGCCTAACTTTTCATCATTTCGGTTTTTATCGACACCGAGGCACCCTAAAAGCCATGCATTAGTCACAAGTACGCCGGGGCACTTGATCCTACTTAATTAACTACTAAGATACCCCGGCCCATGCATTAGTCACAAGTACCCCATATGTCCTATTTTTAGCAAAGTCATGCTAAAATTCAGGGAAAATTTCAGCATGACCTTTGCTGAAAATAGGACATATGGAGTACCCGAATTTGCTGGAACGGAAGTTAATCGACATTCCAGCAAACTCAAGGGCCTCTCGGGTGGACAAGGCAAAAAAGGCCTCCATCACAACATGGAAAATACATTGGCATGTGGACTGGAATGTGGCTTCATTTAACAACAATAGTTTCACATAGAAAACAGAGCTGAATTCATTGAGATATTTGCATTGCTAGCTACATTTCAGTGCCAAATTTCACCAATTTAAGCAAAACTACCGTTTAGCTATCTACAGTTCAGTGCCATATTTCACTGGATTAAAATAAGCACATACACATAACTGACAGCACACATACACATCACTGATTTAACGAAATTTGCACACAACTCAGTAGCACTTCATCATCATATAAAGTATATTAGCAGCAGTACAAATAAAGAGACATGATCAAAGTACTTCATAATAAACCCAAGCAACTTCATAATAAATCACTAGTCCTACTTATTGATGGTTTCTAAATCATTTATTTGATCGATAACAAATAGCCTTGTCCTGCACAAAATCTTTGTCCTCAGCTGTAAACTGAACTATTGTCAGGTCATGTTGTCAGGTCATGTTGAAAGTAAAATAGGACCTTGCTGTGTTTGGGACCAAATTGTTATTTGGCTATTCTAGCTGGCTTTTTTTAGCGAATTGTAACTTGTGTGAAGCTGAAACAAAGTTAACTTACATGCTCCTATATGCTCAGCTGAATTATTATAACATGTCTATCCAGGTTGCAATTATTCTTACAATGTTATCTTGGCATATTTTGCAGAAAGGTACCAAGAGGGTGCAATTTGTCAGGAACTTGATTAGGGAGGTTGCTGGATTCGCTCCCTATGAGAAACGTATCACTGAGCTTCTTAAGGTTGGAAAGGACAAGCGTGCACTCAAGGTCGCCAAGAGAAAGCTTGGTACTCACAAGAGAGCAAAGAAGAAGAGAGAGGAGATGTCAAGTGTCCTTAGGAAGATGAGGTGTGTAACCACTCTGACTCACCATTTATATTATGAACATTATTTTTCTGACCATGTTCATTAGGTTTTGCTTGATTGAATTACAGATGGTTGTATGATTATAAGAGTCACACCTGTGTGCGGGATGGTCTCAAGTCAAGTTAACAATATCTGCCAAAAGCTAATACAAATGAATCATATGAATAAAAATGATTGATGCAGAATCCAAAATGGCAACTGGCATACATTGCTAGCAAAGTACTATTTCAATTGATCAGAGTTTTGAGTTGGCTCTGTGGCAAAACAATGTTAAGCACGCTTTATAAGCACGCTTTCAGCACTAATTTAAGCTGTTGCCAACTTCTGCAGAACTTAAACTTGGCTTGCTGACTAAATAATACTACCTCCGATCTATAATAAGTGTCGCAGTTTTGAACTAACCCCGGTTCAAAACTGCAATACTTATTTTGGATCGGAGGGAATACTACGTTAAGTTGCCTTCTGCTATTTGATCTCACAACTTTTTCTTCCAAGTACTGAATTTGACTTGTATCATTTGTAAGAATTGTGGACTCTTCATTCCAGCCCCAAATATCTACTATGTATCATATTTTTTGCTTATGTCACACATTATCTTTATTGGTTAAGCTAAGGAACTCTCCCTTGTGTGCAGAAAAATAGTGCCCATCAGGACCAAAACAATTAAAGCCAGTCAAAAGGATTAGTAGAAATCGAGGCCCTCGCCTGACATGCATCTAGTCGAGGGCATTGGTCGCACGCTCAATTGAAATAGTACTTTGCTAGCAATGTATGTCAAGTTAACAATCGAAGTGCATACAGAAAACACAGAATTAATGCAGAATCCAAAATGCAAAGTGTTCTTTAGGTTTTTCTTTTTTCTGACCATGTTCATGTCTTCTACTTTCAGGCAAAAATAGTTGCAATTCTGTTTTGCTGCAACAGTTGGTATATAAATGACTAAAATGTTCTCACGTGATATGCAGGTCTGCTGGTGGTGGTGGTGCTGGTGACAAGAAGAAATAGAGATGGGGCTCACGGGGGATGCGAGGGGGAGAGGGGGAGAGGAGGAGGGGGAGCTCACGGGGGCGACGAGGTCCGGGTGGTGGTGTGGGTGCTCCGGCGACGGTGGTGTGGAC
>NC_041393.1:299379360-299576704 GCF_002162155.2 Triticum dicoccoides
TATTTGATACTAATTTTTTTTATAAGACGGTGCGCGGGGTGCGGGGGGTCGGCGGCGGCGGTTGGGTAGGGGAATCGAGGGTGCGGGGGGTCGGCGGCGGCGGCCGGTGGACTGGGGGGTGCTCGGTGGCGAGGGGGGCCGGATCTGGCAAGGTGGGATAGCGATCGAGATGGAGGGGGATCGAGATCGAGTGTCCATGAAATTTAAAAATATTCATGATAGTTCAAAAAGTACCCATGAAATATAATCGAGAAATGAAGGCTACGATTTAAATACAATCAATCTTAGCTAGCTATCTGTTCACAATCTTCTTGCCCTTCTTTTTCGCAAATGGAGTTCTTCTGTGGAACGAACGTCCTTTAGGTAGGGTGGTCCTGCTTCTTCTTGTGGTGTATGCTGCTACTTCATCATCGTCGTCATGTTCGATCCTTGGGTCGCCGTACTTGTCGAAGTCTTGCTCATTGGCTACTCCATCCATTCCGATGATCTTCCTTTTGCCTCTCCTCACGACAACATGACTGGGCTTTGGCGGGTCGGTAATGAAGAAGCATTGGTCCACTTGGGAAGCCAGTACCCATGGCTCATTTTTCGCGGTGACGTTTGCGCCTGCGGTCTTGGATTTGGCTTCGGGTATAACCATGGTGGTGAAATACCGGTCTTCTTTTATGACGTTCTTGGCCCATCTGACACGGAACATCGGGACCTTCTCTCCAGCGTAGCTCAGCTCCCAGATCTCCTCGATCCTTCCGTAGTATCTGTCCTTGTCGTTACCGGTGTAGGATTCCATCGTTACCCCGGAGTTCTGATAACCATCGCTCTTCATGTCCTTGGCCTCGGTGTAGAATGTGTAGCCGTTGATATCGTACGCCTCATAGGTCATCAGGTTGTGCTCGGCGCCCTGTGACAAGGCGAATATGAGTTGTTCTTCCGCGGAAGAATCATCATGTAAAGGGTACGACAGAAGCTTATGCTTGAACCAACGCGTGAAACATGAGTTGTGCACTTTGAGTATATCTCCGTCCGTCCTCTATTGGCCTCGGTCATTGTACGTCTTTTTAATAAAGGTTTTGTGCTCTACCAACCAAGGATCGACCACGTCTATGTGTTGTAGCGCGACTAGGTTTGCTCTTTCAAAGTCGGTGAGTCGACCCTCGAAGTCGACATGCATTTCGCGGCGACCCTCACGGTGACCCCATCCAGCGAGCCTGCCGAGGTGCCTGTTGACGGGCAGACCAACGGGGTTCTCGATGCCTAGATAATTCGTGCAGTAGGAGATGCACTCTTCGGTCAGAAAGCCCCTGGCTATGCTTCCTTCTGGACGTGACATGTTGCGAACGTATCCTTTGATGACACCATTCATCCTTTCGAACGGCATCATGCTGTGCAGGAACGTCGGCCCGAGTTGGATGATATCCTCCACTATATGGACCAGCAGATGCACCATAACGTCGAAGAATGCGGGCGGGAAGTACATCTCAAGCTCGCATAGTATCACCACGATCTCTTCCTGTAGCCTTCTGAGTTGCCTCACGCCAATCGACATCCGAGAGATGACGTCGAAGAAGTTGCATAGGCCAACTAGTGTTTCACGGACGTGCGCGTCCATGATCCCACGGATTGCAACTAGAAGTATCTGCGTCATCAGCACGTGACAGTCGTGAGACTTCATCCCGCTGAACTTCTGCTTCGCTGGGTCTAGGTATCTGCTTATCTTCCCCGCGTAACCGTAAGGAAGTTTTACTCCTAGGAGGCAGGTGAAAAACTGCTCGATCTCCTCCTGACTTAGAGTGAAGCACGCGGGAGGGTAGTCATTTCCGGTCTTCTTGGACTTTTTGCCTTTGCGACGACTTTCTGTGTCCTGCTTCGCCTCATCATCATCATCATCATCATCATCATCATCATCATCATCATCATCATATATAGCGTGAAGCTCCTGCCTGATGCCCATTGATTTCAAGTCTGCCCTTGCTTTCGGCCCATCTTTGGTCCTCTCTGGCATGTTGAGCAGGGTACCAAGCAGACTCTCGCACACGTTCTTCGTGATATGCATGACATCAAGGCTGTGAGGCACACGGTGGATCTTCCAGTACGGCAAGTCCCAGAAAACAGACCTCGTTTTCCATACCTTCAGCAGCGGCTCTGGCGCCTTTCGCTTCTTTCCCGGCTCTGGCGCCTTTTGCTTCTTTCTCGGCAGTGGGCAGTCTTTCCAATTTTTCAACAGCTTGTCTATTTCCTCGCCGCTCCTCGTACACGGGCGTTTTCGGGGTTCGGTTTCACCATCGAATAGATCCTTGCGTTTCCTCCACGGGTCATCATTGCGAAGCCACCTTCGATGTCCCATGAACACGGTTTTCGAAGACCCGGGATCTCTATCTAGCTGGCGATACGTTGTGTCATCCATGCACCTTACGCATCCAGAAAATCCGTGGACTACCTGCCCCGCAAGATATCCGTAACCGAGATAGTCGTGCACCGTCGTGAGCAGTGCAGCTCTCATAGGGAAATATTCTTTCTCTGCGGCGTCCCACGTATTGGCTGGCGTTTTCCACAGCGTGTCAAGCTCCTCTTTCAGCAGCCCCAGATACAGATTGATGTTGTTCCCTGGTTGTTTCGGCCCTTCAATTAGCATACTCATGTGAATGTACTTCCTCTTCATGCACAACCAGGGGGGAAGGTTGTACATCCACACAAACACAGGCCAGGTGCTATGTGTGCTTCTCTGGCTGCCAAACGGATTGACTCCATCGGTGCTCGCGCCCAGCACGATGTTCCTTGGATCGTTCCCAAATTCTGGGTATTCGAAGTTCAATGCTTGCCACTGGCTCGCATCCTTAGGGTGACTCAGCATCTTGTCTTTTTTATCTATCTCCGGATCATTTGCATCATCTTCTCGCTTCTTCTCCTCCCTATCCGCGTGCCAACGTAGGAGCTTTGCTACCTTAGGATCCGCGAAATACCGCTGCAGACGAGGAGTGATCGGAAAGTACCACACCACTTTTCGAGGAGCTTTCTTCCTCTTCTTGTATCGAGTGACACCGCACACCGGACATATTGTAGACTCCGCCTGCTCGTCCCGATAAATGATGCAATTGTTCATGCACACATGGTATTTCACGTGCGGTAAATCCAGAGGACACACGATTTTCTTCGCCTCCTCCAAACTGGTCGGGCAGTTGTTCCCCTTGGGAAGACGTTCGTGCCAGAATGACATGTTCTCGTCGAAGCATGCGTCGGTCATTTTGTGTTTTACCTTCATCTCCAGGGCCATGAGCGTTACTTTCAGGCGGGTATCCTCGGGCCTGCATCCTTCATACAATGGAGTAACCGCGTCTAACTCAAGTTGATCCATCTTGGCTTTCTCTCGGGCGGCAGCTCTTGCGTTATCCGTCTGCTTGAGAAGCAGCTCTTGAATATGAGGGTCCTGCACCCAGCCCATCGATGGTCCAGCGTCGTCTGCTCCGCCGGCATCATCATCTTCATGATCATGCCCGTCGCCTGCTCCGGCATCTTCCTCATCATCATGTCCTGCATCTTCTACATGATGACTGTGTACAGCATCACAGTCGTGATCATCTCCTGGGGATTCTTCGTCTTCTCGCCCGCCCGAGCCGCGGTGGTTGTCTTGCTGCCCTTCCTCATTTCTTGCCCGGCCCGCATGGATGACTTCGTAGTCATCTTCATCACCTTGCCACCGATAGCCATCCATGAAACCACGCAACAGCAGGTGGTCCCGCACCTTCCCGGAATCCGGGTCCGCAATAAGGCTCTTCAGCTTGCATCTTCGACACGGACATCTTATCTCCGTCTCGTTCTTTTGAAGCATCTCGGCCTTCGCGGACCTCAAAAACCTATTCACGATGCCTTCGGTCATCGTGCGGACCATGGTCGCCTGCGGGGTAGAGCAAAACGATATTTTAGAACCAAAAAAAAATTTGGCATGACCTTCCCTAAAAATAGGACCAAAAAGAATGCTTAATGCCAAAATTCTCGCTGAAACGGAAATGAATCAACATTCCGGCAAAATATTGGCAACTATCGCATATCAAATACCGGTACACCTCCAAACACAAACACATATGCAACACCACAAACATATGCAACACCACGAACATACATAGATCTAGCTAGGCCGTAAAAAGTGCATGTGCACATTGTTGTAAGGAGAACAACCTAAATATAGCTTCCCCCCTTACTTACCTATTAAAACAAGGTAATTTAACCACTTAATTTGAATGAATCTATGGTGGAAATGAGGTGACAAAGAGGAGGCACCCGAGACAAGGAGGAGGTGGAGAGAATGAAGTGGGGACAAAGTGAGTGTGTGGGTAGGAGAGGCTGTCCCAAATATCTTGTTGCTGCCCACTTACTAATGGCGCACCTCTTGCATGGTGCGCCATTAGTACTTACAACTACTAATGGCGCACTTGGGCAGGATGCGCCATTAGTATGTTTGGATAGGCGCACTAGTTCAAAAAAAAATCCTATACTAATGGCGCACCCACTGCCTGGTGCGCCATTAGTAGTTACAACTACTAATGGCGCACTTGGGCAGGATGCGCCATTAATATGTTTGGATAGGCGCACTAGTTCAAAAAAAAATTCTATACTAATGGCGCACCTGCTGCCTAGTGCGCCATTAGTAGTTACAACTACTAATGGCGCACTTTGCCAGGATGCGCCATTAGTATGTTTGGACAGGCGCACTAGTTAAAAAAAATTGATACTAATGGCGCACCCGTAGCATGGTGCGCCATTAGTTGTTTAAACCCTAATGGCGCATCAGATTGTGGTGCGCCATTAGTATATACTAATGGCGCACCATCTTTCTGGTGCGCCATTAGTGTCAATCCCATCTATAGCCATTTTCCTAGTAGTGTGTGTAGGAGTTGATTGAGCCATATGTTTGTGTTGTAACTACCTTGCTATACCTGCTATGCTTAGAGTCGTGTCAGGTCTGGTTCATCTGGGTGATGGGCTAGAGTGAAATGATCATGCCGGTAATGAGCGTGACGTGGTGAACACGATTTGGTAAAGGTATCGATGAAAGGCCATGTAGGAGTACATGGTGGGTTGTTTTATTGAAATCGACCTTAAGCACTGAGATCTGTATGTGTGATTTAAGATTCAGCTACTACCATGCACTCGGCCCTGAAATATGACCCCGCTCGACTTCTTATTCACCCTAGTCCTCTGTCCAGGAGTTGCAAGTAGTTTCTGGTGTTTGTAGCTTACTAGAGGCCGTGGGTAGCGCTGACCCGCGGGGTGGGCTGTGATGCTGTAGGTACGTGGCCGGGAATACCGGGCACCCGTTAGGTGTCTCGGAACCCTGTACACATCGTTCGGGGCCGTATGTGGAACCCCGGCCGGACTCCCTGCGGATGGAACCTGAATAGGCGATAAACCTGGACTAGGGACTTAGGTGTTTAGGTAGGTCGTGGTCTACACCCACGTCGGCTTTCGCTTGAAGTCTGCCGAGCACATGTCGTGTGCAGACGCTAAGTGGTGGAAACATGTATGAAGAAGTACACCCCTGCAGGGTTAACATGATCTATTCGAATAGCCGTGTCCGCGGTAAAGGACTACTTGGTTGCCTATACAGTTCATAGACAAGTAAATGGATACTACTAAAAATCCCAAGATAAGCGTGAATGCCGAGGATGGCTCTTCCGTAGGATGATGGAGGTGGATCCTTGGTGGTGTATTGAACTGGTGTGTAGTGGACTCGTGTGCGCAAAACCATTTCAAGTTGGTGTCTCGTAGGATAGCTTAGCCAAGAGTCAAAGCTGGCTTGCTGCAATAACCCCACCAACCCTTCTTGATAATGTGCATGTAAGTAGGATCTGATGTAAGTCTTGCTGAGTACCGTTGTACTCATGTTGCTTTAATTTACATTTTTCAGAAGACGCTGCAACCCCTTCTGATGGGTTCTTCGTAGACGTTGACATCGATGAGTAGACTGAGGCCCAGGTGGTGACCCTAAGCTTGTGAAGGACCACGTAGTATAGCCAGGCTTTCCCAAGCTCTTTTAGTTTGCTAGTTGTCTGTACTCAAACAAGTTACTTCCGCTGTTGGCTTTTATGTCTGTATGACTTGAATGCTGGGTCGTGTGACCCGTACTTGTGTGTATGATATGTATGGCTCCCTGAGCCTTTAAATAAAATACTTGTGTTGTAGAGTCATGTTGTGATGCCTTGTTGTATTTGCACATATCGAGCATATTGTGATTCCACGGGTGTCGCCTTACCTTTGCTGGGACCGTTTGCGACTTTTGGCACACGTATATGATAGTGTCACTAGCATCCATATGGTAAGGAGCCTGGGCTGACTTGGCTAGTCGTAAACCCAAAGTGGCACAGACTTACAGGGACAGTTATCCATGACCCAGCATCGAACGTGTCGGTCATCAGCAAGTGAATCCGGGCTGTAGCACTGGGCTAGCAGGACTCCGGTAAACTGGGCTGTAGCGGGCTAACAGGACTCCGGTATCCATCGCGTGACATTTCCCTGAAGGGACAGACACAGGAACGAAGAAGGACACATGCAGGCCAGCCTAAGTGTTCCGGAGCAGTAGCAAGCTACCAAGGCTCAGTGGAGACACTAGGAGACATTTCCCGGTAAGAGAGGCTACTAAGAATAAACAACTAGATAGTTAGATCCCACACATACCAAGCATTTCAATCATACACACAATATGCTCTATATGTGCAAATACAACAAGGCATCACAACATGACTCTACAACACAAGTATTTTATTTAAAAGGCTCAGGGAGCCATACATATCATACACACAAGTACGGGTCACACGACCCAACATTCAAGTCATACAGACATACAAGCCAACAACGGAAGTAACTTGTCTGAGTACAGACAACTAGTAAAATAAAAGAGGCTTGGGAAAGCCTGGCTATACTACGTGGTCCTTCACAAGCTCAGGGTCACCACCTGGGCCTTAATCTACTCATCGATGTCAACGTCTACGAAGAACCCATTAGAAGGGGTTGCAGCATCTTCTGAAAAATGTAAATTAAAGCAACATGAGTACAAAGGTACTCAGCAAGACTTACATTAGATCCTATATACATGCACATTATCAAGAAGGGTTGGTGGGGTTATTGCAGCAAGCCATCTTTGACTCTTGGCTAAGCTATCCTACGAGACACCAACTTGAAATGGTTTTGCGCACACGAGTCCACTACACACCAGTTCAATACACCACCAAGGATCCACCTCCGTCATCCTACGGAAGAGCCATCCTCGGCACTCCCGCTTATCTTGGGATTTTTAGTAGTATCCATTTACTTGTCTATGAACTGTATAGGCAACCAAGTAGTCCTTTACCGCGGACACGGCTATTCGAATAGATCATGTTAACCCTGCAGGGGTGTACTTCTTCATACATGTTTCCACCACTTAGCGTCTGCACACGACATGTGCTCGGCAGACTTCAAGTGAAAGCCGACGTGGTTGTAGACCACGACCTACCTAAACACCTAAGTCTCTAGTCCAGGTTTATCGCCTATTCAGGTTCCATCCACAGGGAGTCCGGCCGGGGTTCCACATACGGCCCCGAACGATGTGTACAGGGTTCCGAGACACCTAACGGGTGCCCGGTATTCCTAGCCACGTACCTACCGCATCACAGCCCACCCTGCGGGTCAGTGCTGCCCACGGCCTCCAGTAAGCTACAAACACCAGAAACTACTTGCAACTCCTAGACAGAGGACTAGGGTGAATAAGAAGTCGAGCGGGGTCATATTTCAGGGCCCAATGCATGGTAGTAGCTGAATCTTAAATCACACATACAGATCTCAGAGCTTAAGGTCGGTTTCAATGAAACAACCCACCATGTACTCCTACATGGCCTTTCATCGATACCTTTACCAAATCGTGTTCACCACATCACTCTCATTACCGGAATGATCATTTCACTCTAGCCCATCACCCAGATGAACCAGACCTGACACGACTCTAAGCATAGCAGGCATAGCAAGGTAGGAACAACACAAACATATGGCTCAATCAACTCCTACACATGCTAGTGGGTTTCATCTAGTTACTGTGGCTATGACAGGTCATGCAGAAGAAATGGGTTCAACTACCGTAGCACACAGCAGTTTGAAACGCGTTGTCTTAATGCAGTAAAAGAGAGCAGAAGCGAGAATATGGGATTGTATCGATATGATCAAATGGTTGGTTGCTTGCCTGATGGGTCGATGCACTAATATTGTTCTTCGCTAGGGTAATCGTGGTACTCCTCGGAGGCAGAACCTGCCGCAAAGAGCACCGATACACAACATCACCAAACAATATGCAGCAATATGATGCATGCATGAGACATGGCAAACATGAGTGTATTGGGCTAATGCAACTAAAACCAGATGGGTTTGAACCATTTTGAATCAAAGATTCAAGTTTCAAACTCATACATGGCCCTTATAAGTGCTTTATCTAGCTCTGCTCTAAACATCAGGTTAACTTGCTTAAACATGCATGAAACCAGTACAGATGGATAGATTGGATTTTTCTGATCATTTTTCATATATGAAATTTTGCCATTTGGAGTTACAGATTAATTTCTATGATTTTTTAAAGTTTGGGGTATTTGCTGGAATTTCCTGTGTAATAATAATTCCAGTAAATAACTTACTGCGTCAGCATTACGTCAGGATGACGTCAGCGGTCAACGGAATAGTCCAGGTCAACCCTGACTAGTGGGTCCCGTGTGTCAGTGTAATTAGTTTAACTAAATATCAATTAAAACTAATCCTGATTGGTTAACAGGGCTGGGCCCCACCTGTCATTGACCCAGGAGGGTGAAACTAGGCCCACCCATGGTCAAACGAGGGGTCAGCGGGGTCAACTCACCGGCGTTTAGCCGCCGGCGAGGCTGAACGCGGCGGCGAGAGTTCTTTTGTGTGTTCCGGCGACTAAATGAGCGGCGGAGGGCATCTACGGGTAGCTGGGAGCAAGCCGCAACTCTTGGTGGTGGTGGTGGTTGAGCTCGGGGTGGCCGGAAACGTCGCCGGCGACGACTTTGGCGGTCGCCGGAGTTCGAGTGAGGTCGAACTCGACGCTAGGGGGCACGGCGAGGCGCGTGGAGTGGTGCTACGGGTTCCTGCGGGTGCGGTGAGGGCGTTGGACACGATGGTGTGGCCGGTGGTTTGCCGGAGACACGTCGGGCGACGAGCTCGGCGGCGGTGCGTGCGGTGAAGCTTCGTGCGCTCGCTGTGGTGCACGATAATGAGAGAGGAAAGGGGGGAGAGGTAGCTGGGCTCACGGCGATCTCGAGGAACCAGACGGCATGGTCGGGGACGAGCTGGTGCGGCGGCGACGGCGAATGGGATCTCCGGTGACGGCGGAGTCGGCGAGGTCGGTGCAATGGCTTCGGGGCACGCGAGCGCTCGGGGCTCGACTAGCTCGAAGGAGAGGAGGGCGGCGGAGCTCCTGGACACGGTGGCGCGGCGCGGGAACGACGGAGAGCGCGACTACGGCAACGGTGCGGCTGCGGTGGCGTCGGCCCTGGCGTGGGAGAGCGAGGGAGAGGAGCTGGGGGTGAATGGGTGTATCCACGGGGTGCGAGGCTCGACGTGGAGCTCATCCAGGCCAGCAGCGAGGCGAGGGGGTGAAGCAGGGCAGCGGGCAGCTGCGTGGCGCGCGCTGGCGTCGCCGTCGAGAACCTGCCTACCTGCCTGGCGAAGGCAAGCAGCTCGCTGGAGCGGCTGCTGGGCTGGGCCAGCAGGTGGGCTGGCTAGGCGGGCTGCCAGGTTAGTTCACTCTCTCTCTCTCTCTTATTTATCTTTTTTAATTATTCTGTAACTTTGTGGACTTACTACAAATACCTAAACAACTCCAAAATTTCCCAAACTGTTCATGGCCACTAACTGGAATATATACAACATGGAACATTTTAGTTTGGGATTATTTTAGCATTTATAATAATTTATATAATTTAAATGCCCAAACCTAAATACTTATGATTTAATTCAAAAACCTTAAGATGACCTAGAAAATTGAGCACCACTTTTGGCAGAGGTTCTGAACCAAGACAAAAATGATGAACATTTTAGAAGGGCATTTCAGGTTCATTGAAAATATTTTTAGTAAACCCTAGTTGGTTTCAGAGGGGGCTGGGGGTTCTATCATCCCCATTTCAAGTTTCTGTTGAGAAAAATAGACATGATGCAACACCCTAATGCATGAACTAGCTAGGGTGTGACAGGTACTTTGCCCTCCTCTTGACTCATGCATATCGCGTCTCCGTCTGACTTTTGCCCCTCAGAATCCCTGCCATCGAGGGAGCGAGCGCGTCCTGAGCGCCACCTCCAGAGGGCACCGGTCTCATTGCGAACTTAGGCCTCACGAGCCGGGCGGTTGAGCGTGAGGTGGTGCCTTGTAACGCCCTGGATACAACTTTCCATATTCGTAACTCCAACTCTTGCCATTTTCGGACATGTGATATGATATTTCCTTCGTGGTTGGGTTTTTGTCTTTTGTTTTGCATGTCATCATTGCATCATTTGCATTGCATCGGCACTCGTTGCCATCATTGTTTTTTTCACTTGCATCCGCTCGTAGTTGCCGCGTCCCCCCTTGCTTTTGTTGACCGCCCCGAGACCAATCGTGTTTTCGTTTCCCTTTTGTCCGACCACCTAACCCCTCTTTGCACAACCATAGACCCCTCGCGTGTGTCCGAGACTCCCCCGAATCCGAACCGGACTGTCGTCACCGTTGGGTCCGGATCATCCCCAAACATCTTCAAAACATCCCCGTTTTCTTATTTGGACTCCCTAGCCCATTTTTCCCGACTGTCCGATTTCGATCGGAGGGTCCAAGATCTATCCCCTACCTATTTAAATAGATCAACCCCTAGCCCTAGCCCTCCAATCCATCCAATCCTCCTTGCGCCGCCACCCACTGACTTCTCCACCTAGTCTCCCCCTTCCTCGGGATCTGTCTGATCCTTCCACCCACCCCTCCTCGATTTCAGCCACCGGCCAGTCGCCTTCGAACCCACCCAACCGGCGCTCTCCTCTGGATCCCCTCGACCCACCAACTAGCGACAGAAACACCCGCAGGAGCGAGCCAGGGGCTCGATCCCCTGCTCATGCCCGAGCTTCTCCAACCTATGCATCGTCCCGCTCATCTGCATCGGCAGCCAGGCGCCCGAGGCCACGCACTCCTCCCCTCGTGCAACACCTCGTCGCCATCCGACAAGTAACCGGACTGGGACCACTCGCCTGGCGCTACCAGCAGCTCCCCGCTGCCCCGCTCCTTCCCCTCCCCTTTCCTTTTTCCTCTCGTCTCTCTTCCTCCCGTGCTTCTCAACTGTCTTTAGTTCTCCGTATAGGAGCATAATGCCATGGTTGGAACTTGCAGCCGCCTCGCTGCCCAGATTCGCGCCTCCACGACCTCGTCGCACCTTCAGCCCCGCTAGACCCTGCCGTCCTCATAACTCCGGCGGTAACCTCGCCTCTACCATGCGGTCCTCTTCTTCCCGTGTATCCCTTGCGCTGCTGTTGACCCGCCTACCGTCGTCTTTGTCACCATAGGAGAGCACCTCGCCATGGCCTCTCTGATCTAGGCCAAGCTGACGCCCTGTGCCCTCGGGTCTCCTTCGGACCTCCTTCCTCCATCGCCAAGCCATCGCCTGCCGCCGCATCCGCGCTCCTTCCTTCCATCCTCGAGCCTGTCGTCGCCGGGAATGGAGCTCCTCCGCCGCCCTGGTCTCGAATTCAGTGGTTCTCGTGCCGCCCTCGCGCATCCCCGTCGCCAAGTCCGCCCACGGCCGTCGCCCCTGCATCCCCTACTTCACCCGCTGCTGCCTGCTTCATCGACAAACGCACGCAGCCACATCGACCCAATGCCTCCATTGACCCCTTCATCAACTCGGCCTCCCGTGCCAGATCGTGAGGCCCAGCGCGCCTCCTCACCCCGACGGCCTCCTCCCCACCGAAGCGGGCCATAGCCCACTAGGTGATGCCACCACCAAGCGCCCCTGTCCTATGCAGCCCGGTAGACCAGATTCGGCCCGGCTACATTTTTTCCCCTGCTGACGATTTTCCTATTTTCCAATGCATACATAATTATAGGAATGCCACTGTTTTGGTGTGTTAATAACTAAATGTCCATGCATCCAAATGAAACATGTTATATATGTAAAGTGCTCAGAAATTTGTGTAGATTAATAATATGCCACTTTCATCTATGTTAAAAATGTTTAAAATGCTTTTTGCATTTAATTTGCTTAATGCCATGTTAAAATGATTTATTTCATATCTAATTAACCGTAACTCGGTTTTTAAGAAACTTTATATGTAAATGGGGTGGAAAAATGCCTAGTTTAACATGGTGGCCTTTATTTTCCTGTTTAACAACATTAAAATATGTTTTAGGGCAGAACAGTACCAAATTTGAAATATGCATATGGGGATTTTCCGGAATTGTTGTTTGGTGTTCCGGCCTCATTTAAACTTGCCTAAATAGTTAGTTTACTTATGCTTCACCTCTTGCCATGTTTAACAACATTTAATATTGTTGGGTACATAAACAAGAGAGAACTAAATAATTGATGTGGTGTTTCGTCAATATGCAACTCGTTGCATATTGAGCTCCACTTAACTTGTAGTTTTGTTTGTTGCACTTTGCCATGCCTCATTAAACCGGACATGCATCATACTTGGTTGTGCATCCTGCCATGTTTATGCTTGTGCATTTACCATGTTGTTTGTTTCTTTCCGGTGTTGCTTCCTAGTGCCGGTAATGTTGCGTTCATGAGGATTCATTCGACTATGTTGGTTGATCTTCTTCATGGACTCGTTCTTCTTCCTAGCGGCGTTTCAGGCAAGATGACCGTCACCTTGGATCTCATTACTATCATTGCTATGCTAGTTGCTTCGTTCTATCGCTATGCTGCACTACCCATCACCTATTTATCAAGCATCCCATATTGCCATGTCAGCCTCTAACCTTTTCACCCATCCCAGTGAACCGTTGTTTGGCTATGTTACCGCTTTGCTCAGCCCCTCTTATAGCATTGTTAGTTGCAGGTGAAGATGAAGATTGCTCCATGGTGGACAGGATTATGTTGGGATATCACAATATCTCTTATTTAATTAATGCATCTATATACTTGGTAAAGGTTGGAAGACTCGGCCTTATGACTGGTGTTTTGTTCCACTCTTGCCGCCCTAGTTTCCGTCATACCGGTATTATGTTCCCGGATTTTGCGTTGCTTACACGGTAGGGTGATTTATGGGACCCCCTTGACAGTTCGCTTTGAATAAAACTCCTCCAGCAAGGCCCAACCTTGGTTTTACCATTTGCCTCACCTAGCCCTTTTTCCCTTGGGTTTCCGGAGCCCGAGGGTCATCTTTATTTACCCCCCGGGCCAGTGCTCCTCCGAGTGTTGGTCCAAACTAGAGCCACTTGCAGCGCCACCTCGGGGCAACTTGAAGGATGGTTTTAGTTGTACATAGTGTTCATTCGGTGTGTCCTGAAAACGAGATATGTGCAGCTCCTATCGGGATTTGTCGGCACATCAGGCGGCTTTGCTGGTCTTGTTTTACCATTGTCGAAATGTCTTGTAAACCGGGATTTCGAGTCTGATCGGGTCTTCCTGGGAGAAGGTATATCCTTCGTTGATCGCGAGAGCTTATCATGGGCTAAGTTGGGACACCCCTGCAGGGTATAAACTTTGGAAAGCCGTGCCGCGGTTATGGGCAGATGGGAATTTGTTAATGTCCAGTTGTAGATAACTTGACACCAGATCCGAATTAAAACGCGTCAACCGTGTGTGTAGTCGTGGTCGTCTCTTTTCGGTGGAGTGTGGGAAGTGAACACCGTTTTGGGTTATGTTTGATGTAAGTAGGAGTTCAGGATCACTTCTTGATCATTGCTAGCTTCACGACCATTCTGTTTGCTCTCTTCTCGCTGTTATTTGCGTATGTTAGCCACCATATATGCTTAGTCGCTGCTGCAACCTCACCACTTTACTCCTTCCTTTCCCATTAAGCTTTGCTAGTCTTGATACCCATGGTAATGGGATTGCTGAGTCCTTGTGGCTCACAGATTACTACAACAACGGTTGCAGGTGCAGGTTATGCGATGATCATGACGCGAGAGCGATGTTACTTGTATTGGAGTTCTTCTTCTGCTTCTTCGATCAGGGGATAGGTTCCAGGTCGGCAGCCTGGGCTAGCAGGGTGGATGTCGTTTAACTTTCAGTTTGTGTTTCATCCGTAGCCGGATGGTGCTCTTATGTATGATGTATTGTTGTATTCATGTGGCATTGTATGCCTCTTGTATGTATCCCCATCTATTATGTAATGTTGATCTAATGATATCCACCTTGCAAAAGCGTTTCAATATGCGGTTCTATCCTTGGTGGGACCTTCGAGTCTCTTTAGGATAGTATCGCATATTGGGCGTGATAAGTTGGTATCAGAGCCTCGACCGACCATAGGAGCCCCCTTGTTTGTTGGTCGTGTTGAGTCTAGAAAAAAAAACTATTTTGAGTCTTAGGATTATATATATCGGAGAGTAGGATTCTTTTTACTTCTCAGCCCCCTTCGTCCCTCTGGTGAGGTCTCCTGACGTAGATGTTTTGTCTTTTCTCTCCTCAAATTTCACTAATTTTTTTTAGGATCACGCGGGTATCTTGGAATCATTCCGATGGTTTTGTGACGAGAACATTGTTCTTGGTGCCTCCTGTCTTTTATGTGGCAGTGACCCGGGGATTTGAGCTCCGTGGTGTTGTGATCACAATTTTATCGTTGCAGTTCTGGAATACCTGAGTTTTGCCGACATCGAAAATCTCTTTTATGCAGTTGTTGGTGAGATAACCTCGACGCCACCTAGTACTGGGGAGGGAGTTCGGGAGTATTGCCATAGCTTGTATAACGGATGCTTTTCGAAGGTTGAGGTACACGATTTCTGGAGTTTTCTTGGTTATGTGTTGACGGATGGATACAGCTGGATGTAGGGATTGTTAGTTTGGGTGAGATATTTATTGCTTCCCCTGTATCCCCAACACCAGATTGCATAACTAGAAAGTTTCGAAAGTTTATAGGTGGGAATTCAAGTAGCTCTAGTTTTATCTTTCCAACAGACACATGATACGATATGGGATCTATCATATGTTTGTTTCCGGCTTATTTCTTCAAGCCAATCCTTTGTTTTGTTTTGAGTTGTGGTATTCGAGTTGCTTCGAAGTCAAGTGTTGATTCCATACCTTTCAAGTGGTGTTCTCATATTTCTATGAGAGTGCTAATCCTTTTGATCATCGAGATTGTCATGTCAATTCTTTCCAACCAGTGTGCTTCTCTTCTAGTGGATCAGATCATTTCAAAATTCGCAAGATCAATTCTAAGTTTTCTCACCGGTGTTTGTTTCATCCATCCCAAGTTGCCTTTGTTTTCCCGCCCTCCCACCCATTTTCTTCAAGGACCCAGATTTCTTAATCAAGTATCCATTTATTCATGTGAAGTCTCTTCACTGTTTTCAATCAATGTTCTGATCCGCTGATCCCTCGTGAAGATGCTCACAAGCTTCAAGTTCATCATTCTTCGTTCTCTTTTCTTTTCCGGTGGATTCAATTCAAGCCTTGTCGATCATATCCTTTCCTCGTTTCAAATGTTTTTCTCATGCCGGTGTATCTCTTAATCATTTACCTCTCGCTTTCCATTTGTTCCGGTGTGCTGAAGATATCTCGGAAGATTCGTGCTTCCATTCTCTATCTGTTCAAGTTATTTTGAGGTTGTTATCTCATTCAAGCCATTTAATTCAACCAGTGCAATCCCCCCTTTCAATCAATCGTTCAATGTTGTATATTTTGAGTGGGCCCTAACCCACAGGTCTTTTCCCAGGATCTTACCTGACTCTTCTAATTTTCCCGGAGCTATTCCCAAATTCATTTCAAAGTTTGATGCAAGAATGAATTATCATCAGCCAAATGTCTTTCTCCAAGATCTTTCAAATTCTTTCGTCGTTGCTTCAACATTTCTATTCTTCTTTGCTCCGGAGTGTCTCATAAATTCTCATGGTGGTTCTCATCTTCATTCTCAACATTTGAAGACCGAAGAAGTGTGTCCTCTAAATCTTGTCCCTTCTCTCAAAGATTCATGGCTCTCTTAAATTCTTTTAATCCATCCGGAGCAATTCAAGAGTCTTTTCAGATTTTTTCTTCGTAGCCCATCATCTCAGAATTATTCATTCTCAGCTTTCAACTCTCGTTCTCGAATTCTTCCGATGCATCGTTCAAATACCCTCTAATCAGTTCATGATCTCTTCGTTCTCATGTATCTAAATCCCCTCAAGTATTTTCGTTCGTTTTCTAATTCTTCCCAATGTTTCTCTATCTTTTCTTTGTTCGTTTTTTTAATTCTTATGGCGGTTTGTTCAAGTCTCCTATTCCTATGTCCTCATATTGATTTATTCGTTGTTTCAATCCTACCGGTGGATCGTTGAAGACCTTCCCAAGTTTGCACTATATCTATCTTAATCCTTTCTACGAGAATAAGTAGTATGCCAAATCTGTTGCTTGTCATCAATTCAAATTGATGAAGGATACACATAATGTAATTCTTATTCTTGTTTCATCCAAGTGTTTAATACCTTCCTTCGGAGTTTGTTCATGAGGAATAAATTCTCGATTCTAAGATGTTCATCTTTTCCTTCTGGAGTTCCAAGTTCTCTTGGTTATATCATTGCGAACCTCCTTCTAAATCATCGCATGGCTTCACCTTGTGTTTTCAACTTCCCTTTCTTTCTATCATCCTTTTGTTAGTTCTTCATGGAGGCTCTACATGGTGGTTCGTGAAGGATTCCTTTCATTCTTCAATTGTTCTTCAAGATTTCTCTCGAAGTTATGATCCGCCAAGCTATACTCTAAATTAAACATGGTGCTCAACACATGTTTTGTTCTGAGAAGTTCAAGCATTCTTCATCTTGCATTCCGAAGTGCAATTCTCTCAATCAATATCTTTTGAGGTGGTATTATGTCCTTCTTGATAATTTCCATTCATGTTTCATGATTCACATGTTGTCAAGAATGAGGTATTTTAAGTCCATCAATCTCTTCGTTGGAGTTATCTTGGTAGAGATTTCACCTACAGCCTTCCCTAAGGAATGTTGCTATTGTGGTGCTTAACAATGATCCAAGTTATCTCTTTATCATCTTGGTGGAAGAAGTTTTTTCATCTCTTTGGTGCTCTCAATCAAATCAATTATTTCCGTTAGTGGCAGTTTGTCACCTCATAATTTTGAGATGTTTCCATAAGCCCACTACAATCTTATTCTTTTTGTTTTGTTGTTGGTTTTCCAACAACTCCATTCAATCCTTCTTTTTAAAGATGCTCTCTCAAATTCATTTGAGGTAGTACAAGTTGTTTTCTTCTCCATTCTTTTATTCCAATGATCTATCTTCTATTCTTTCTTCCAGAGGCATTGTGATGTTGCTCTCGTTGACCCATCATCTCGTTTTGTCAAGATCATGTTATTTTCTTGCTCATCCATTTAACCGGAGTGTTGTGTTCTCATTCAAGTTCTTTCATCTTATTAAGTTTTGCCTCCCTTTTCAACCTTAGTGCTATCTGAAATCCTTCTTACCCATTGTGCCATTCTTTCAATAGTTTCAGATGCAGTGTGTTGTTGATTTCGTCAAGTATCATCCCATCTTCTCAAGCTCATGTTATATTCCTTCCATGTTCAACCGGAGTGTTGCCCGAATTCTTCCTCTCCCATCTTGTTTTAACCGCAGTGGTTTCGAATTCTATCTTGTCCATTAAACTCTTGATTCATGTCTTTGCAACCTTCAAGTTCTCGTAATGTTCCTTGTTCCTCTTTTCCAACAGATTGTTTGCAATCTTGTTCATCTCTATTGTACTCTTTCTTTTAAATTTCTCAACCTCTCAAGGTTCATGGTTTCACTCGTTTGTCGAAGAAGCAACTTAGTTTACCTCTTCTCTTCCTCTTCCGTTTCTCTCCGGTGCCATCCTAGATCTCGGGATGAGATCCTCTCGTGGTGGTGGAGTGTTGTAACGCCCCGGATACAACTTTCCATATTCGTAACTCCAAATCTTGCCTTTTCCGGAGATGTGATATGATATTTCCTTCGTGGTTGGGTTTTTGTCTTTTGTTTTGCATTTCATCATTGCATCATTTGCATTGCATCGGCACTCGTTGCCATCATTGTTTTTTTAACTTGCATCCGCTCGTAGTTGCCGCGTCCCCCCTTGCTTTTGTTGACCGCCCCGAGACCAATCATGTTTTCGTTTCCCTTTTGTCCGACCACCTAACCCCTCTTTGCACAACCACAGACCCCTCGCACGTGTCCGAGACTCTCCTGAACCCGAACCGGACAATCATCACCGTTGGGTCCGGATCATCCCCAAACATCTTCAAAACATCCCCGTTTTCTTATTTGGACTCCCTAGCCCATTTTTCCCGACTGTCCGATTTCGATCGGAGGGTCCAAGATCTGTCCCCTACCTATTTAAATAGACCAACCCCTAGCCCTAGCCCTCCAATCCATCCAATCCTCCTCGCGCCGCCACCCACTGACTTCTCCACCTGGTCTTCCCCTTCCTCGGGATCTGTCTGATCCTTCCACCCACCCCTCCTCGATTTCAGCCACCGGTCAGTCGCCTTCGAACCCACCCAACCGGCGCTCTCCTCTGGATCCCCTCGATCCACCAACTAGCGACAGAAACACCCGCAGGAGAGAGCCAGGGGCTCGATCCCCTGCTCATGCCCGAGCTTGTCCAACCTATGCGTCGTCCCGCTCATCTGCATCGGCAGCCAGGCGCCCAAGGCCACGCGCTCCTCCCCTCGCGCAACACCTCGTCGCCGTCTGACAAGTAACCGGACTCGGACCCCTCGCCTGGCGCTACCAGCAGCTCCCCGCTGCCCCGCTCCTTCCCCTCCCCTTTCCTTTTTCCTCTCGTCTCTCTTCCTCTCGTGCTTCTCAACTGTCTTTTGTTCTCTATACAGCAGCATAATGCCATGGTTGGAACTTGCAGCCGCCTCGCTGCCCGGATCCGCGCCTCCACGACCTCATCGCACCTTCAGCCCCGCTAGACCCTGCCGTCCTCATAACTCCGGCGAGCCTATACCATGCGGTCCTCTTCTTCCCGTGTATCCCTTGCGCTGCTGTTAACCCGCCTGCCGTCGTCTTTGTTACCACAGGAGAGCACCTCGCCATGGCCTCTCTGATCTAGGCCAAGCCGACGCCCTGCGCCCTCGGGTCTCCGTCGGACCTCCTTCCTCCGTCACCAAGCCATCGCCTGCAGCCGCATCCGCGCTCCTTCCTTCCATCCTCGAGCCTGCCGTCGCCGGGAACGGAGCTCCTCCGCCGCCCTGGTCTCGGATTCGGTGGTTCTCGTGCCGCCCTCGCGCATCCCCATCGCCAAGTCCGCCCACGGCCGTCGCCCCTGCATCCCCTACTTCACCCGCTGCTGCCTGCTTCATCCACAGACGCACGCAGCCACATCGACCCAGCGCCTCCGTTGACCACTTCATCAACTCGGCCTCCCGTGCCAGATCGCGAGGCCCAGCGCGCCTCCTCACCACGACGGCCTCCTCCCCACCGAACCGGGCCATAGCCCACTAGGTGAGGCCACCACCAAGCGTCCCTGTCCTATGCAGCCCGGTAGACCAGATTCGGCCCGGCTACATTTTTTCCCCTGCTGACGATTTTCCTATTTTCCAATGCATACATAATTACAGGAATGCCACTGTTTTGGTTTGTTAATAACTAAATGTCCATGCATCCAAATGAAACATGTTATATATGTAAAGTGCTCAGAAATTTGTGTAGATTAATAATATGCCACTTTCATCTATGTTAAAAATGTTTAAAATGTTGTTTGCATTTAATTTGCTTAATGCCATGTTAAAATGATTTATTTCATAAGTAATTAACTGTAACTCGGTTTTTAATAAACTTTATTTGTAAATGGGGTGGAAAAATGCCTAGTTTAACATGGTGGACTTTATTTTCCTGTTTAACAACATTAAAATATGTTTTAGGGCAGAACAGTACCAAATTTGAAATATGCATATGGGGATTTTCCGGAATTGTTGTTTGGTGTTCCGGCCTCATTTAAACTTGCCTAAATAGTTAGTTTACTTATGCTTCACATCTTGCCATGTTTAACAACATTTAATATTGTTGGGTACATAAACAAGAGAGAACTAAATAATTGATGTGTTGTTTTGTCAATATGCAACTCGTTGCATATTGAGCTCCACTTAACTTGTAGTTTTGTTTGTTGCACTTTGCCATGCCTCATTAAACCGGACATGCATCATACTTGGTTGTGCATCGTGCCATGTTTATGCTTGTGCATTTACCATGTTGTTTGTTTCTTTCTGGTGTTGCTTCCTAGTTCCGGTAATGTTGCGTTCGTGAGGATTCGTTCGACTACGTTGGTTCATCTTCTTCATGGACTCGTTCTTCTTCCTAGCGGGATTTCAGGCAAGATGACCGTCACCTTGGATCTCATTACTATCATTGCTATGCTAGTTGCTTCGTTCTATCGCTATGCTGCGCTACCCATCACCTGTTTATCAGGCCTCTCATATTGCCATGTCAGCCTCTAACCTTTTCACCCGTCCCAGCGAACCGTTGTTTGGCTATGTTACCGCTTTGCTCAGCCCCTCTTATAGCGTTGTTAGTTGCAGGTGAAGTTCAAGATTGATCCATGGTGGACAGGATTATGTTGGGATATCACAATATCTCTTATTTAACTAATGCATCTATATACTTGGTAAAGGGTGGAAGACTCGGCCTTATGCCTGGTGTTTTGTTCCACTCTTGCCACCCTAGTTTCTGTCATACTGGTATTATGTTCCCAAATTTTGCGTTCCTTACGCGGTTGGGTGATTTATGGGACCCCCTTGACAGTTCGCTTTGAATAAAACTCCTCCAGCAAGGCCCAACCTTGGTTTTACCATTTGCCTCACCTAGCCCTTTTTCCCTTGGGTTTCCGGAGCCCGAGGGTCATCTTTAATTACCCCCCGGGCCAGTGCTCCTCCGAGTGTTGGTCCAAACTAGAGCCACTTGCAGCGCCACCTCGGGGCAACTTGAGGGATGGTTTTAGTTGTACGTAGTTTTCATCTGGTGTGCCCTGAGAACGAGATATGTGCAGCTCCTATCGGGATTTGTCGGCACATCGGGCAGCTTTGCTGGTCTTGTTTTACCATTGTCGAAATGTCTTGTAAACTGGGATTTCAAGTCTGATCGGGTCTTCCTGGGAGAAGGTATATCCTTCGTTGATCGCGAGAGCTTATCATGGGCTAAGTTGGGACACCCCTGTAGGGTATAAACTTTTGAAAGCCGTGCCCGCGGTTGTGGGCAGATGGGAATTTGTTAATGTCCGGTTGTAGATAACTTAACACCAGATCCGAATTAAAACGCATCAACCGTGTGTGTAGCCGTGATCGTCTCTTTTCGGTGGAGTCCGGGAAGTGAACACGGCTTTGGGTTATGTTTGACGTAAGTAGGAGTTCAGGATCACTTCTTGATCATGGCTAGCTTCACGACCGTTCCGTTTGCTCTCTTCTCGCTCTTATTTGCGTATGTTAGCCACCATATATGCTTAGTCGCTGCTGCAACCTCACCACTTTACTCCTTCCTTTCCCATTAAGCTTTGCTAGTATTGATACCCATGGTAATGGGATTGCTGAGTCCTCGTGGCTCAAAGATTACTACAACAACAGTTGCAGGTGCAGGTTATGCGATGATCATGACGCGAGAGCAATGTTACTTGTATTGGAGTTCTTCTTCTGCTTCTTCGATCAGGGGATAGGTTCCAGGTCGGTAGCCTGGGCTAGCAGGGTGGATGTCGTTTGAGTTTCTGTTTGTGTTTCATCCGTAGTCGGATGTTGCTCTTATGTATGATGTATTGTTGTATTCGTGTGGCATTGTATGCCTCTTGTATGTATCCCCATCTATTATGTAATGTTGATGTACTGATATCCACCTTGCAAAAGCGTTTCAATATGCGGTTCTATCCTTGTTGGGACCTTCGAGTCTCTTTAGGATAGTATCGCATATTGGGCGTGATAGCCTGTACCCGAGCAAAGGCTGCCCTCGGGGTGCCACAGGCCTGCGTTCCCAACATCCATCTTCTGGAGCGATCTTCGGGGCGTCAGGGCCGTGCCAAGGGCTCCCCCTTTGATTCTTGCCGGTAGTCGAGCACCCTACGGGACGGCTCCATCCCCAAGCAGTGGGACGAATCCGTGTTGGTCCCCATCTCGGGCTGCAGGAGCGGGCAAGGGAGCTCCAGCCGCCTGGCTCCTGCCGGAGGCGGGCAAGTCCTCGCACGCCTCTCCAACTGTTCGGGACGCAGAGGAAAGCCCTGGCCAGGCGTTGGAGCTTGCACACGGGCACAACACCATCCGGCATGGCCTTCTTCAGGAGGCATCAAGCGCGCGGGGGCGCCTCGAGGTGCAGCTTGGTGACGTTGATGCCCACCTAGAGGCGAAGCGCCTGCGTCGGGCGCCAGCTAAAAGTCACCATCAATTTCAGTCGCCTGCAGCGCGAGCATGCCAGACCGGAGGCGGAGCAGCCCCTGGTTGTGGCGAGGGAGGCTCGCGGTCGCGCCTTGGAGGAGGCCCGAGCTGAACGCTGGTGCAAGACGGTGGAGGTGCGCGAGAGGGAGCTCCAAGCTTCAAATGCCATCAAGGAGCAACAAGTCCAAGTGTGCACAGCCGGGCTCACCGCTCCGGCGGTGAGGCTTCCCGCGGTCGAGGAGAGGCCCCGCACGCTCGAGCACACGCTCGTGTTGGAGGCGGTAGAGAAAATCTTGGACCATGAGCGACTGGAAGTGATGGAGCGCGAAGTGGCTGTTGCCGATGATGCCCTTGCCTCTCGGGAGGCGAAGATCCAGCAAGAGGTCGACGAGAAGGTGGTGGGAATCCGCAGGACCCTTGCAGAGCAATACCATTGGAAGCTGGGGCTCTAGGAGGCTCTCTTCTACACGCAGCACGGCGAGCTATAGGGCAAGTCCGATGCCCTCAAGGAGAAGCTAGTTGTGGCATAGCAGCACGAGAGAGATGCTGGGGAAGCTTAGGCCGCCACTGAGGCCGAGCTGTCCTTCCTTTTCAAGCAGGGTGAGGGCATCTCCTCCCTTGTCGGGAATGCATGAGTTGAGGCGGGCCGAGTCTGAGTGTTGTAGTGTGATTGCTCCCAAATGTTCAAGGCCCTCGGGCGCAGGGCCAACCAGGCCCTAAGCAACATCTGCAATGAGAACATCTCCCGCCCGCTCGATGCCTACGATGCCGGCTACCTCAGTTTCTTCACCCAAGTCGCGACTCGCCTTGAAGGTGGGGCCGCGAGGGCTCGCCAACTCGTCGAAGAGAAGAGCCGCGGCCTTCTTGTGCGCGTGTTCTCACGCGTCTTCAGCCACCTTCTTCGCTCCGATCCTGACTTCGACTCCGATGCAACGATAGCCCCCGTACCTGGAGCTATCCAAGGCACCCTGGTTGGCCGGGTGGAAGATCATGTAGATGACCTGATTATGGAGCTCGCCCCTGCCGTGGATGTGGGCGCTCCTATGATCGAGGAGCACGAGGCCGACGATGATGGCAATGGCGGCATCGATAGTGATGGGACATCCCCTAGACTTGTCTTCCCTGTTTTCCTGTCAAGACTTTGAATGTGAACCCGCGGGGATGCCAATGCATTTTTTGGAAGGACTCCTTATGTGATGTATTAAATAGTATTGCACTCCCTGATGTCACCCTTCCTATACTTTTCACATGCTCGCGACCCCTAAGCAGGGGTGGCCGTTGTTGTCATGCTGTGTCGCGGTGCCCGATCAAGGTTTGAAGGCGGGCGCCCATTGAGAGTCCTGGGCAATATGCACCCACCGGCTCGTTCTGAAGCACCACGGGAGGATCCGGACACTGGGGATCCAGGGAGGTGTGCGAGCGGGCGGGACCGCGGCTGCGGTGGCCCAGGCCCTTAGGGCATCTTTAGTGCCACTGGGACGACCCAAGAATGCGCATCGCCTGCCCCCCTTCGCGGGGTGCGGCGGAGGGAGCCATGTGCCCGCCATCTTTCGCGAAGAGGGAAACCAGGCGAAGAAAAAAATGGCCAGAAGAAGAAAACCCAAGAATCCCCATTTTTCGAACAAAACGCAAATGCCGCAAGTTCATTCCAAGAAATAGAAAATTCGGCTTAAAGAGAAGGCAAAGAATGGCCGCGTCCGGCACCTATGCTAGTCTTCTAGTCTTCCCGCCAGCACAGAGCATGGGGCTTCCACTACGTGTGGCCATAGTCATTAGGGGACCGTGTCGTTCACCAACGCGAAGAATGGGGCTTGCACTAGATGTGGGCATAGTCATTGGAGGACCGTGTCATATGCCAGCATGAAGCATGGGGCTTCCACTAAGACGTGGGTGGGAGCCCCCGTGAGGCTCAGGGGCAGCACTTAGGAGACTTCAGGGCCTGTACAACTGCACTCATTATTACGTGAGAGTGTCACGGGCAGAGACTAGGGAGGACATAAGATAGCCGCCTGCTTCCTGATCGGGGGCCCCGCCTCTTGCCCTCGGCCGCACACCAGCAGCCCTAGGCGGGGCCTCCATACTAGTGATCGCGAGCGGGTGGTGCAACGTGCCATCGTGTCGGCCGCGGGCCGCTTGGTCGGCTTGTGATGTCCGCTTTCGGGACCCTCCTGAGCCCCTTTGGCCCCCGGGCCCCCAGCACCGAGCGATCGTGTCTCTGGTGGCCGCGGGCCCTCATGAGGCTCCCTGGCCTCACGGGCCCCTCGAGCTCCCAGGGCTCTATCCTGGTCCGAGGTGCCGCCCCACCGGGCGTGCCATGGCACGCACCACCCGGTTTCCACCTCGCGGGCATGTCACCGGATGCGAGTCTCCTACGCTCCAAGGTTAGCAAAAAAATATGTTCTGAAAGTATTTGTCTCAGCAGTCAAGGCCCTGCTTGCAGCCCCTATGCCTCGAGAGGCCTTGACGGTCTAGAGGGCCATACAAGTGAAGCATGTCTTCCACCGACCCGCTGATTCTTCGAGCTTGCCAGTAACCACCTTGCCGCCCCGTCACGATGGCCAGGAGGTGGCCCGCTGCACCACCTCTCCCTACGGGCCGCTTACCCAACCTGGTGCTGGGGGGGAGTATTACTCACCTCCATTCTGCCGCCCGGCCCTCCAGGTCCTTTCCCTTTGCGGACGCAGCAAGGGCATGCCTGAGCCTGCAGCAAGGGTCGAGGCACAGGCGGGGGGCAAAAAGGGGATATGCACCCCCGCAGGCGACGTGGAGCAGCTCGGCAACCCGGTTGAAAGTGCAACTTATCCCCAGGTGGTTTTTGTAATTCATAACAACATATAGCTCATTAAACTAATAGCCATTCAAGTTAAATGTTTTCGAAAGTTCAATGATTGGCATGGCATGGACTAGAGATGTGGACCCCTCAAAATGCTAAGGACACATATTGGCAAAACCTCAAGACCATTCATTTCCATTTTAGTGATCCAAGATCACATTCAGTCCTTAGGAATAGCCAACACTATTAAAAGGGCATGAGGTGTTGCTTAATGGTCTACTTGCTCAAAATGCTTAGTAATATTCTCCAAAGCCCTCAACCACTTTCTCGTATCCAAATTTATCCTAAACCTAAAGTCAAACTCGGCCCCACCGATTTGATTCATCTGGCGCTACCAAGTTCATTTGACATGGCCATAGATAGAAACCCTAATCAGTTCGGTCTCACCGATAGGGACCTCTATCTCACTGTGATATGATTGCAAACTTTCTGTTTCCCTTCGTAACATTTCGGTCATACCGAGATGAGCCATCGGTCCCACCGAGTTTGCAATGCAAACTCTCTGTTTCCTTTCTGTTACGTTTCAGTCTCAATGGAATGAGTGATCCGTCCCACTGAGTTTGTTTTACCAAGTATCTGTTTGCTTATTGCTGAAATCGGTCTCACCGATTTCATGCGATCAGTCTCACCGAGATGAGGTTTTGCCCTAACCCTAGCACATCGGTCCCACCGAGTTTATCTTGGCGGTCCCATCGAAAATCCTAACGTTCACATTTTGCGCTAGATCGGTCCCACCGAGTTTCTTTATTCGGTCTGACTGAGTTTGGTAAAATGTGTGTAACAGTTAGATTTTGTGTGGCGGCTATATATACCCCTCCACCCCCTTCTCCATTTGAGAGAGAGCCATTAGAACGTTCCTACACTTCCACTACTTATTTTCTGAGAGAGAACCACCTACTCATGTGTTGAGACTAAGACATTCCAATCCAACCACAAGAATCTTGATCTCTAGCATTCACCAAGTTGCTTTCCACTCAAATCATCTTTCCAACATATCCAAATCTGTGAGAGAGAGTTGAGTGCTGGGGAGACTATCATTTGAAGCACAAGAGCAAGGAGTTCATCATCAACACACCATCTATTACCTTTTGGAGGATGGTGTCTCCTAGATTGGTTAGGTGTCACTTGGGAGCCTCCATCAAGATTGTGGAGTTGAACCAAGGAGTTTGTAAGGACAAGGAGATCGCCAACTTCGTGAAGATCTACCCAAGCAAGGAAAGTCCTTCATAGATGATGGCCAAGCTGGGATAGACAAGGTTGCTTCTTCATGGACCCTCACTACAAGAGGAACCCCCTTTAGCAACGCATTGATGTGTTGCCGTATGTCCATATAGGTGTTGCTAAGGGCAACACCAACGGATTAGTATGTGTTGCCGTTGTTGGCGTTGGAAGGGTCTACAACAATGCATATAGATGTGTTGGTAAGTATGTGAATAAGCGTTGTAACATAGCAACGTATATAGTTAAAGCTTAACAACACTTCATATGCGTTGGCGCATACCGTCCAGAAAAGGATTTTCAAAATGGGCATACCAGATTACTACAATGCCAAGGGACATTGCCACATGGCATGAACAATTGATTTTACTTTATATATTGTCATCCATATTATTCGGTCAATGTTGATAGTGCATATGAACCAAAATGTAGTAAATAAAAATGTCTCATATATTAAATTGGCTTTGTTGCATTACAAACAACACAATCCAAAGATTTCAAGACTGAAACTATCTAGTAGTAGTTTGATTCTTTTCCATGCAATCAGCGTCTCAGTCATTCTAAATATTAATGCTTCAAACATCAACTCTAGACATGACATTCTAAAACATAATGTGAAGCTATTTAGAATTAGCCCCGTTCTCGACCCTTCAGTCAATGTGAGACATGCATCATCAATTTACCTGGCAATCTACAACAATAGAGAAAATATATCAATAATGAGCCGTTAGATAAAATCAAGTTAATAGAGCAGTAAATATTAGGCGAGCAGCATACAAAGGATGCAATAATTAATTTTGTTGCTTGACCACTAATTTTAAACCTTTTAGTGGTCTTATCAACAGATCACATTTTGCCAACATAGCATCAACTTGCACGGCTCAGAACTTATTAGCCAGTTTAACAACATCAGTTTCATATTCTAGTCAGTACTTTAGTGTGCAGCAAGAGTAACATTCTCGTTTTGGTTTCCCAAGATCTTCAAAATAATATAATGCCAACCTATTACATAAAAGAAAGTAGACGAGAAATATTTTCTAATGTAAGAAATTTAAAACCTACAAAGAAACATCCATAACACAATTTAATATGCAAAGAATCATGCATAACATACACTTGTATGGTATTGTTCTTGGTCTGTAGTGATGAAAAAGGGCTGCCCCCTGCTTTAGCTTGTTCTTCGTCTGTAGTAAAACGGAAGACATCTATTGCTTGTTTTGTTGACTTTCTTCTGAAGCATGAGCCCACCATACAAATTGCATCCTACAATGGTTAATAGAATAAGAAGGTGCACACAAATCAGGGGAGCAGAAGTTTGCTTCTTAAGGATCATCAAATTGTTTGTCGCAGAAGTCTAGGTTGAAAACTTTTTGCTAAATAAGAGGTTGTGGTGTTATAACTTATAAGATCATTCTACAAAACAAAGACAGAGCATAACTATTTCATTATGCGTAAGAGTAGGCATTGGACAATTGCTTGTATTATCTTCTTACTTTCTTATATTATATCAATATTCCATTTCCAGGACAAGACTATTTTACAGATTAAATACAGAATATTGCTCAAAGCCTGAAAGTAGGTCCTTAAGTAAAAGATTCATATTACACTATTTCCAGAAGCATATGTATGCAACTCTGCATGCATATATCAAGAACGGAGCTACTTTTGTTTAACACACAGCTGCAAAAAAACAATGTGTGTTAGGTCCTTGAGTAAAATAAGAAATCATACTACATAGTATTTCAGAAATATATGTGGGCATACGTATATCGAGATAAAAAACAGAACTGCTTATGTTTAATACAATCTGCAAAATATCTCAAAGCCTGAAGCTAGATCCTAAATTAAGGGGGAAAACGTAGTACGCTATTTTTCAGAATGCGTCAAAATTGCTTACATCTATCTGAGCTAATAGTCTTGACCTCGTCCCCCTCGGTTTGCCTCTGCGGCTCTGCCTCCACTTCCAATCCGATCCTGGGACACGACAATTCTACAATTAGTACTGTAAGTTGCATGACATGAGGATTGAGGAAGGAAGTGCAGCTGTGAGATGCTTACTGCAGATGTGTACTTGCTGGTCTACTGAGAAGAGGAGGGCGAAAAAGAGAAGATAATGCAGGGGAGGATCCGTCGCTTTTGTGGGGAGAGAATAAATCGGCCACCGGGTAGAAGATGTGCAGGGAAAGCGCTAGAACAATTATCCACCCACAACTCCGACTCAAGCTCAATCAAGGTAATTGATCATGGATTCATGGTTACATTCAAGAAGATTAGTTGAGTTACCTACACGTCATGCGCATTGACGTCGAGGTGCTCGGCCATGAGGAATCTGAACTTGGAGGAGTGGAGGTTGGTGACAGAGCCAATCACGTGGCACGCTGGGAACATGGAGGTCTTCCACGCGAGGTAGGTGAGCACATCAATGGGTTGGGGACGACGAGCTGCAGCGCCTCTGTGGCGTGGTCGGTCATGCTGCCACAGTGCCAGTGATGGCATGATCTACCATATAGGGTGGCATTCCTCGGCAGCAACGACACGCTGAAGGCTCGCCCGGCAGCGGCGCAGCTAGGTGGAGAGAGGGCGGCGACAGACGACTGCTAGGTAGAGAGAGAGATGATGCCTAGAGGAATATGAGCTTTCCAACGGCGGCGGGGTTCGTGATGAGTGGAGGCATGATGGGGAAGATGGAACCGTGCGCGTGGTGAGGGGCAGATTTTGTGGAACAACCGAGCAGTTCCAGTTTTTAATTTTTTAGATGGAGGAGGGAAATCATTGACGTGGGAAAAATGGAGGGAAATAAGAAAAAAAATGGCGGGACTGAATTTCCGGTGACCTTTTAACAATTTTTTTTCTGAATAAACTGGTTAACTAATTGACATATGAGTCTAGAAAAAACTAATTGACATGTTAAGAGAAAGGAAAATGTGAGGAAAATAGATACTCGAAGGGAATAAGTGTGACACTCAAAAATTTTGTGGTTTTGTTTCCAGTTAGAGACTTGCTTGGTTTAAAGAAGGTCATTTAAATCCTTCTTAAAAACCTCTCTTCTGAGTTTTCCCTCTCAAAATCTTTTCTTGGATTTAGTTTCTTCTAAAAAGAAAACCTTTTTGGTTTTGGGCTTTTCTTTGGTTATGATCCCTTCCTGTTTTTACCATGCCTCTTATGGTAAAATTCTCCCAAAACCCCTCCTTCCACTTTGGGACAACCCAAACATTCTGCCCCAACTAGTTAAATCAATTTTTGGATTTTATCTCCTTTATTTCTTTTTCCAAAACAATTCTGTCCTTTATTTTGAGCCTAGGTAATTTGCAAGCAAGTACCTTAATGCCTTTGAACCTTGACCTCAACTCAACTCCTCTGGATAGTCCTTAGCACCCACAACCTAGAACCATCAAGATCCACTCCTCTCCTTTTCAAAATTTTCAAAATTCACCCCCTGCAAGTTTGGACCAGATTAGTAAAATTTGGTGAAATTCATATCTCCACTTCTCCAAAAATTTCACCAAAATTCAGGCAACCCCTAGTTGCAATGAGAGACCACTCCACCAAAAACCAGCTCAAGGAAAAATCCCCACATGCCAAAATCATTCTGTCGAACACCTGGCCTGCACTGTTACTGTACATCTTCAGAAATTCAGTAAGTGCAGTTTCGTCCTTTGTCAGAGTTCAGTCACAAGTCGACTGTGCATGTGGCGCGTTGTGCACGGCTCCTCCTCCCTGTCCGGAGCACCACACGCGCGCTTGGCTCATTCCTGGCGTCGATGGCACCCTGGCCCGCCTGCGCCGGCGTCTTCCGCGGTGGCAGGGACTCCCGTGGCGGCCGACAGAGGGCATCCTGCGGCATAACACCGTTCCGCACCGCCCAAATCACCTGAGAGCTCCGCGTGGCCATCTCCCTTGCCAGCGCACGCATGCAGCACCGTCGCCGTGGCCTGGCACCCTCAGGGCGCGCTCTCTGCCGCTGACGTGCCATACGGCCGTTCCGTCTAGACGATGCTCAAACCCTTAAACCAACCGTCCAGCCACAGCGCCGCCGTAATCGCTCACCGAACTTATCCCGTACGCGGCAACCGCCTCGGGCCGGCTATAAATAGCGCCTCCGAGCTCGCTCTCGCCCCAGCACAACTCCACCACCTCACCAGACCCCGCCCAGCCACTAGAAGAGCCTCGAGGGGCCCTTCTTCCTCCACTCCAGCCACCTCCATCCGCCTCGGGCTCCGGCAGCGTTCTCTCTAGTGAGAACTCCTCCACTACCCTAGACTTGCCGTAGTCTCATGGTACCTCTAGGAGACTAACCCCCACTCCAATTTGACCCCCGCAGCTCTCTCCGGCGAGGTCCACGACTACCCGAACCACCGTCCGCCGGAGCAAGGGCCGCAGTCGACACAGTGCTCGCCGGCGACCACCACCACCACCCACCGACGCGGAAGGACGTACTGAACACGGAGGTACCACCCGATCCCCTTGCCTCGCCGTGGATCACCGTCGGCGACCACCGCAGCTCTCGGGCGCCGACGAGCCCCGTCTCCCTCGTTTGAATATTCAAACCTGACGGGTGGGACCCGCCTGTCAGCCTCTCATTCTTTTCTTTTAAACGAATCGTTTTCTGGACTTTTCTGCAGAACCCCCTGGGAGTTTTCTGTTTCATTACAGAAAGGTCCCTGAATCAAAACCCTTATAACTTTTAAACAGAAAATGATTTTTGTTTGATTCTTTTTCTGTTCTCTTTAAAATTCTGTCTAGTTTGTTATCAGATTTATTTGAAATTTATTTGGATTTCTTTTTGTGCACCTCGCGGTATTTATGTTATGTGCGTATTTTCTTATACCGTAGATACCGGAGGAGGTGACGGAGCCGCGAACTTCGCCCAGTTAGACTCCGACTACACCGAACCAGGCAAGCATGTTTGAACTCTTGATATGATGAGTGTTTGTTGCATGTTTGCATTTAGGAGTTTCATGGCATGTTTATGATCATTTCTTTGAATGTTATATTTCATGCACATAAGTGGAAAGTAAGTTTGGAAAGCCATATGTTGTTGGATACATATTTGCATGGCCATGTGATGGCAAGAGGATGGGTAAGATGGCAGTGTTGTGGCATGCCAGTCTTACGCCAGTCTATTTTGACTTCAGTGTCATCGTGAATCAAATCACATTCCCATTCATTTCCATTACTGTACTGCCACATGTTTTCCGCAAGGAATATGGCCTAGTAAGTTGCAAACCATTTTCCTGGTACACACCAAATAGAGAGGCCGGGATGAGGGTTCCATGGCCCTGGATTAAAACCCGTCATCCGGTCACGGGGCATGGGTGTTTCCTGTTGGGACCGAGAGGGGGGCACCCCTTAGAGCGCGCGTATAGAAATTTGATCCCATGCTATTCGAGGTTGTGACCTCCCCGTCTCAAAGTTTTTCTTGGACGTTGTCTAGGGTGATTCCTGGCATCGTGAGGTGGAATGGGTGTGTACTGGTTAAATGTGTTTCTACTGAAATACCATAAACGGAACTAGTCCTTCGTGACTATGGAAATCCGTTGGCTGTGGTCACTTAGTACAAACTCTGCAGAGTCACAAATCCTTTAAATCATCTTGTACATGTCCAAGTACTTTGTTCATCTTATCTTGTCAGATATCAGCCTCAGTGACAAAGACCCGGTGGACTACATGAGTTGTAAATCCGGTTAAAACTTTATTCTTTTGGATGGACTAACCCGTTATTTACTTTTGATATAAGCCCTTTCTGTGATGTTGCTCAGACATCCGACTGTAGCAGACTTGTTATTTACATTTGATATAAGCCCTTTCTGTGATGTCGCTCAGACGTCCGACTATGGCACTTCTTTTATAAGCCCTTTCTGTGATGTCGCTCAGACGTCCGACTGTGGCATTTCTTTTACAAGCCCATTCTGCGATGTCGCTCAAACGTCCGACCGTGGCACTTCTTTTATAAGCCCTTTCTGTGATGTCGCTCAGACGTCCCACTGTGGCATTTCTTTTACAAGCCCATTCTGCGATGTCGCTCAGACGTTCGACTGTGGCACTTCTTTTATAAGCCCTTTCTGCGATGTCGCTCAGACGTTCGACTGTGGCATTTCTTTTATAAGCCCTTTTTGTGGTGTCACTTAGACGCCCGACTGCGGCATGAGCTTTATTTGTTTACCTTTCGAGGCGTCGCTCCAGACACCCGATCGGTTCTCAGTTATTTGTTTTACTTATCAAGTCATGCAAAAATATTATTATTGGGATGAGCATCATTATTTTTGCTCATGACACATTCATGCATACATTTGTTATATCTTTTGTCCGAACTGTCTTGCGAGAACTTTCAAAGTACTCACTGGCTTGTTGATATGGCCAGATGTTGATGAAGGCGATCTCATGGATGAAGAGTTCGATAGCGAGTCCGGCGCCTAGAGGAGTCCCAGTCAGTCTCGTGCGATCCTGCATTTGGTCATTGTGTTATATCCGCTTCCGCCACCCCAGAAATAAATTCATCGAGCCTCACCTCGACGCTCGATGAGCTGCCAGTTAGGAGTCAAGTTATCCATCACCACCTTTTATCTCGAGTTAGTAGTATGTCACCACACCCCTGTGTCATAACCGCCCTTATGTAAGATATTGGCAAGTTTGTAATAAATTGTTGAGCAGCCTCAGCTCAACCCTGTGATATATTTAATGCTACTGGTCCTCTGTTTATCAAGTATTTGTCTACCAGTGAGGATAACTTTTCCTATACTGGGATCTAAAGATCGATTTTCTCAATAAGTATTTTATTGAAAAACCGGTCGTGACAGACTTGGTACTAGAGCCAGGCTGACTGTAGGAAGCCACTAGGTGCGATCGCTAATTGGTTATTAGCATGATAGGGTTTATTCATGTTTTTGCAAATGTAGTCATGTTTCTGACAGTCAGCATAAAAGTTATGATCTGATCGTTTGGAATTTTTGCCTACTTTTGTAGATGGCTGGCAACGACTGTGAGTCATAGATGTTTGCCAACGTGCCTGAGGGGTTTGTCAAGCTCCTCTCCTTCATTGTTCAGGTCGCAATGGGGCCATCCGTGCGCCCAGTCTTCACACTTTATCCACACAAGATCAACGACAGTCTGACCATGCACCAGGCCGCGGTGCAATTCAGGGGAGGGCGTGCTAAGATACGCCGCTTCCGATTCTTGGGGAGAGCCATGCCTACAGAGAGGCATGCTATGCAGATGGATGCCCGCGAGGCGATGGCTCGTCTTCGGGGTGTCCTTCCTACAATGAAGACCTGTCGCTACCGCTACCTTCCATGCCACGTGCCATACACCTATCACCACTCATTCTCTTGCCCTAGAGGAGAGCGAGACGAGGCCTTTGAGATGCTTGTCGAGTACCTCCGAGCCCTGGAGGCAGCCTTTGATAGCATGGTGGACGACCTCGTAGCTGCCCGCATGGACTCAGTCCATGGCTGTGCCGCCAACAGGAGGGAACTCTTGCACACCGCTCCACCGCTGACGTTCATCTCGTCCTCAGCTTCTCATTTGCCTACCATTCTCGCCATTGCTCGTCGTTTGCCTACCACTGAGGAATTCAACCAAGCTATTGCACCCACTCCCATTCGCTCTGCACCACTTATTGCACCCACTCCCATACGTGCTACTCCACCTATTCGTGTTACTCTGCCTATGGCACCTGCTCCATCAGCTCAGCGCAGCGTTTCTCGTCTGGAACCTATTAGCGAGGAGGAGGTTGAGTCCCCAGCATCGCTGCGTCTCACCCTCGGCAAGCCAAGGGAGATCCTCACCGTCTCCGACTGAGTACGTTTAGACGCCATGCGATGTACCGACTTGTGTGATATGTTTATATGTACATAGGTTGTGAGAAGTAGTCTGTTTGCGCATCATGTAGGATCTGGAGAAGTGCACTAGTCTAAATAACATGTCAGGATTATGTACGCATATCCTGAGTGATGTAATGTATAATTATGCTTGCATGTAAGATATGTAATAGTCCTTCTCCGCGCGCAATCGTGTATTTTCAAAAAAAAATCCTGGAGTTTTATGTGTGATTTTATTGACTTTTGCGACTCTCTTTCTTGTCTTACGAGTTTCACAAAATATATCCCCAGAGTGAAAGATGTCTTGTCCGTGGACGCGCTCCATGCCAAATCAACCCGAAGAAAATTATGGCACGCCACCAAACCACAATTTCACTCAGGGACAGACAAGTCAACAGGACAGTGAAACAACATTTACCCAAGTGTGTCGTCTGTATGAACAAAGTCAGCAACAACACCAGGAAATAATGAACCAATTCATCAATATGGGAAATCACCATTGTCAGTATCAGCAGCAATCCAAGTTGTCTGAGTTACAGAAGACGCGTCCCCCAACATTTTCTCATACTGACAAGCCTCTTGAGGCCGACGACTGGCTTTGAGACATGGATAGAAAATTAATTATTGCACAGTGTTCAGACCATGAAAAAGTATTGTATGCACCACATTATCTCACCGGAGCAGCTGCATCGTGGTGGGAAAACTTCCTGCACATGCACCCCAACGAAAATGAAATAACCTGGGAGGATTTCAAAGAAGGTTTTCGTGGGGCACACATTCCTAAGAGTGTTATGAAAATCAAGAAGAGAGAATTTGTCGGGGAGGCTGATCCACGAACACCTATGGGGACCGGTGGACCGAGCCCCTTTCGGTTCGGCGGGGGGCGGAGATCGCATGAAGAGCGGATCGAGGCGAAACACACGAGCAATTTACCCAGCTTCGGAGCTCTCCGGAGAGATAATACTCCTAATGCTGCTTGTCTTATTGTATTGAGTTCTTGCTCAGGAGCGCTGAGTGCTACAGTACACTCGAGCTGCTAACGAGACCAAGCGTGAGTGTTTTCTGGTTTCTCACCCCCTTCTACGTTGCGCATGGGCCTCCTTTTATACGCACAAGGGGTCACCGACAGGTGGCAACGTAGACAAGGGTAAAAATGGAAAAGGAGGGGTGGTTGGTACAACTAACTGTACAGTGTATCCTACCTAACCCTGACGGCAGGGGACAAAGACATTGAATGCCCATCTGCATCGCTCAAATAGTGCAAAAAGGACTGTCAGGGACGCCACCGCTTGCCATGATGGCCATCTTGTCAGCGTCGCTTGCCACCTCGCACCGCTGGCTGCACAGCCTCCTGCCACGCGCGCCTGGAAAGACCCCAAGGTGACACATTGGTGGATGTGCTGGAGCGTGGGTACAGAGTGGTAGCCAGCCGCGGCAAGTGCCTTGCCGCGGCCGTTGTCTTGTCGCGTCCGGAAGCTTGTCGCCCACCGGGCCTTGCCAGGACGCGCGGCGCGTCGCGGCAAGTTCGTTGAAATGCCTTGGTTGGCCTTCCTGGCAAGCTCCTCTTGCCGGGGGCTCGTCTCTTTGGCTTGAATACTTTGTTCTTGAATGGCTCCAAAGGAGCCATGGAGGACCTTGGCGGTCACCCGGCAAGCCTTGCCGCGGGGTGCTGAAACTGCGCGTGCACAAGTTCGGGATACTAGGGTACCCCTACTCTAGTACACCGACAGAATTTGATGACCTCAAGCAAAGGACCATGACAGTGTCAGAATACAATTGCCAATTCACTCTGCTATCTCGCTACGCCAATGAAGAGCGCATGACCGAGATCAAGAAGATGCAAAAATTCTTGGAAGGCCCGGCACCCACGCTTAAATGCCAGCTGGTTGTGCATACCTTCCCAGATTTTAAAACACTGGTGGATAAGGCCATTACTCTGGAAAATGAGCAACGCAGCTTGGAAGATTTCCGCAAACGCAAAAGGGACCAGTCTACTTTTGCTCGCAACCACAGAAGTAAGAACGAAATTCAAAAGGGTGGTACACACAAAACCCCGATGAATAATTCACGCCCAATCAAGAATTTTCATGCAAAGAGACAAGGAGTTCACATATCGCCCAGGCGTTACTTGTTACGCTTGTGGAGAAGAAGGGCACTATGCCAAGCAGTGCCCCAAGCCAAGGAACTCAACCCCGAAGTCTAACAATGGTGGCAATAATTCAGCGCCCAAGCGAAACAATTTCAACCCCAATAACAACCACCGGAAGGGTCACCTAAACCACGTGACCAAAGAGGAAGCACAGAACGCCCCAGATATCGTACTTGGTACGTACCCCGTCAACACAATACCTGCCATGGTTTTGTTTGATTCTGGAGCTTCTCACTCATTCATTTCGAAGAGTTTTGCTTTGCAAAATAATTTTTTGATGCTTCCCTTGGAAAAATCCATGATCATCAAGTCCCCTGGGATTAAGCAAGTGACCCAGAGTTATTGTCAAGGTGTGATTATTGAATTTTAAGGATTGAAGTTTTACGCCAACCTTATTGCATTGGAAAGCAAAGGGCTGGATGTCATCCTAGGGATGGATTGGTTAACCACCAACAAAGGTTTTATTGACTGCTTCAACCGGACCGTGATTCTCACACACCATCACGGGGAGACAATAAAAGTTTTAGCCAAAGAGAGACAAATACCTCGGCAATCAAGATTAAACAAGGTGGACGTTTCTGAGCTGAACAAGGTTCCAGTAGTGTGTGAATTTCCAGACGTATTTCCAAAAGAACTACCAGGCATGCCACCGGACCGAGAGATAGAATTCAGCATTGAGCTAGCACCCGGAACCGTTCCCATTTACAAGAAACCATACAGAATGGCACCATCCGAATTAGTAGAATTGAAGAAGCAAATAAAAGAATTATTGGAGAAAGGATACATACGAGCCAGTTCCTCACCTTGGGGTTCTCCAATTTTATTTGCCAAGAAAAAGGATGGAACACTGAGATTCTGTATTGACTATCGAGCTCTTAACATGGTCATAATCAAGAACAAATACCCAATGCCCCGAATAAATGATTTATTTGATCAGCTCGCACAGGCCAAAGTCTTCTCAAAAATTGACTTGAGATCAGGATACCACCAATTAAAAGTGCGAACAGAAGATATTCCCACGACAGCCTTCACTTCCAAATATGGACTGTATGAGTTCACAGTAATGCCATTCGGGCTAACCAACGCCCCCGCATATTTTGTTCACCTCATGAACAAAGTATTTATGAAGTATATGGACAAGTTTGTTGTGGTATTCATCGATGATATTCTGATATACTCCAAAACACCAGAAGAGCACGCCGAGCATCTCAGGATTGTACTCGGAGAACTCAGGAAAGATCAAGTGTACGCCAAATTTAGCAAATGTGAATTTTGGCTAAGACAGGTGGGTTTTCTGGGCCACGTACTAACCCAAGAAGGTATTGCAGTAGACCCAAAAAAGGTCAAGGCCGTACTTGGCTGGAAACCACCAGGTAGCGTAACGGATGTACGGAGTTTCTTTGGAATGGCAGGCTATTATCGGAGATTTATTGAAGGATTCTCCACCATAGCAAAGCCAATGACGCAGTTACTCAAGAAAGGCAAGAAGTTTGAATGGACGGAAGCCTGTGAGAAAAGCTTCCAAGAGCTAAAGAGGAAATTAACAACGGCACCAGTATTAATTGTGCCTGACATACACAAGAATTTTGAGGTATATTGTGACGCATCCCGGAAAGGCCTCGGATGCGTATTGATGCAAGAAGGCAAGGTAGTTGCGTATGTCTCCAGACAACTTCGCAAGCATGAGGAGAATTATCCCACTCATGACTTAGAATTGGCAGCGGTCATCCATGCACTCAAGGAATGGAGACACTTTCTACTTGGGAATTGTTGTGAAATATACACAGACCATAAGAGTCTTAAGTATATTTTCACACAGCCGGAACTTAATTTACGGCAACGACGCTGGTTGGAGTTGGTGAAAGATTATGATGTTGGAATCCACTACCATCCCAGAAAAACAAATGTTGTGGCAGACGCCCTTAGTCGGAATCCTAGCCCAGACAACGACAGTATACCAAATTTGAGGCCAGAATTTCAACAGGAATTTGCCAAACTCTATTTAATAATTGTCACCGAAGGCAGTGTGTCGAATTTGGAAATACATCCTACCCTGATGGAAAAGATTAAGGAGGCTCAGCATGGACACCCCAACATTGATGGCATAAAAAGGAAAGTGAGTTTAGGCAAGGCCTCAGAATTCAACGTAGATGAGCAAGGAATATTGTGGTACGGAGAGAGACTTTGCGTACGAAATATCAAGGAACTCAAACAACAGATTCTGGCTGAAAGCCACACCGCTCCATATTCAACCCACCCTGGAGGAACAAAAATGTACAAAGACCTTCAGGAAAACTTTTGGTGGCACGGTATGAAGAGGGACATAGCCACGTTCATTGCATGTTGTGACTCTTGTCAACGCATCAAGGCCGAGCACCAGAAACTAGCTGGGCTGTTACAGCCAAACAAGATACCCGAGTGGAAGTGGGACGAGATTGGAATGGATTTCATTGTTGGACTACCACGGTCACAACACGGAAATAATGCCATATGGGTCATCACCGACAGATTAACTAAGGTAGCACATTTTATCCCGGTGAAGACAACTCACACCACTCAGAGGCTGGCCAGACTTTATCTTGCCTATATCGTCTGCCTGCATGGAGTCCCAAAGACTATCATATCTGACAGAGGCACACAGTTCATTTATAGATTTTGGGATCACCTACAACAGGCACTGGGAACCCAACTATCATTCAGTACCGCATACCACCCCCAGACTGATGGGCAAACTGAACGCGTAAACCAAATTCTAGAAGACATGCTGAGAGCCTGTGTCCTCACCTACGGAACCAGTTGGGAAGGAAGTTTGCCATATGCCGAGTTCGCATACAACAACAGTTATCAAGCCAGCTTGCAAATGGCACCCTTTGAAGCTCTGTATGGGAGAAGATGTCGTACCCCGCTTAACTAGTCAGAAACCGGGGACAGCCACATCTTCGGCCCAGATATGCTCAAAGAGGCTGAGGAGAAAGTTAAGACGATTAGAGATCGACTCAAGACAGCTCAAAGTCGGCAAAAGAGTTATTACGATCGAAAGCATCGGGAAATCAATTTTGAACCCAGAGAATTTGTATACCTAAGAGTTTCTCCTATGAGGGGTCTGCAGCGATTCAGGATTAAGGGAAAGCTAGCACCAAGATTCATCGGACCATTCTGTATAGTGGACCGAAGAGGCACGATAGCCTACCAGCTAGACCTACCCGGGGATTTATCCAACATCCACAATGTGTTCCACATCTCGCAGTTGAGAAAGTACGTGAGCAACCCAGAGAAGCAAGTATCGCATGAAAATATTGACATGCAACCAGACCTCACCTACCGGGAGCACCCAATAAAAATATTAGTAGAGTCTAAGAGGAGGACCCGACAGAAAACCATCAAGTTTTTCAGAGTTCAATGGAGCAATCACACCGAGAATGAAGCAACTTGGGAGAGAGAGGATTTTCTTCGGACAGAGCACCCACACCTGTTTAAGGATCAGCTGAAATCTCGGGGACGAGATTTTTCCTAAGGGGGTAGGTGCTGTGACACTCCAAATTTTTTTGGTTTTGTTTTCAGTTAGAGCCTTGCTTGGTTTAAAGAAGGTCATTTAAATCCTTCTTAAAAACCTCTCTTCTGAGTTTTCCCTCTCAAAATCTTTTCTTGGATTTAGTTTCTTCTAAAAAGAAAACCTTTTCGGTTTTGGGCTTTTCTTTGGTTATGATCCCTTCCTGTTTTTACCATGCCTCTTATGGTAAAATTCTCCCAAAACCCCTCCTTCCACTTTGGGACAACCCAAACATTCTGCCCCAACTAGTTAAATCCATTTTTGGATTTTATCTCCTTTATTTCTTTTGCCAAAACAATTCTGTCCTTTATTTTGAGCCTAGGTAATTTGCAAAGCAAGTACCTTAATGCCTTTGAACCTTGACCTCAACTCAACTCCTCTGGATAGTCCTTAGCACCCACAACCTAGAACCATCAAGATCCACTCCTCTCCTTTTCAAAATTTTCAAAATTCACCCCCTGCAAGTTTGGACCAGATTTGTAAAATTTGGTGAAATTCATATCTCCACTTCTCCAAAAATTTCACAAAAATTCAGGCAACCCCCAGTTGCAATGAGAGACCACTCCACCAAAAACAAGCTCAAGGAAAAATCCCCACATGCCAAAATCATTCTGTCGAACACCTGGCCTGCACTGTTACTGTACATCTTCAGAAATTCAGTAAGTGCAGTGTCGTTTCTTCGTCAAAGTTCAGTCACAAGTCGACTGTGCGCCTGGCGCGTTGTGCACGGCTCCTCCTCCCTGTCCGGAGCACCACACGCGCGCTTGGCTTGTTCCTGGCGTTGGTGGCACCCTGGCCCGCCTGCGCCGGCATCTTCTGCGGCGGCAGGGCCTCCCGTGGCGGCCGACAGAGGGAATCCTGCGGCATAACGCTGTTCGGCACCGCCCAAATCACCTGAGAGCTCCGCGTGGCCATCTCCCTTGCCAGCGCACGCATGCAGCACCGTCGCCGTGGCCTGGCACGCTCAGGGCGTGCTCTCTGCCGCCGATGTGCCGTATGGCCGTTCCGTCGGGGACAGGCCGTAACCACCCTTGCCACGTTGAGTTAGGCACTGGAATGGAACCAGTGCTCCGTGTAGACGATGCTCAAACCCTTAAACCAACCGTCCAGCCACAATGCCGCCGTAATCGCTCGCCGGACTTATCCCGTACGCAGCAACCGCCTCGGGCCGGCTATAAATAGGGCCTCCGAGCTCGCTCTCGCCCCCGCACAACTCCACCACCTCACCAGACCCTGCCCAGCCACTTGAAGAGCCTCGAGGGGCCCTTCTTCCTCCACTCCGGCCACCTCTGTCCGCCTCGGGCTCCAGCAGCATTCTCTCCGGTGTGAACTCCTCCACTGCCCTAGACTTGCCCGTAGTCTCATGGCACCTCTAGGAGACTAACCCCCACTCCAATTTGACCCCCGCAGCTCTCTCCGGCGAGGTCCACGACTACCCGAACCACCGTCCGCCAGAGCAAGGGCTGCCATCGACACAGTGCTCGCCGGCGACCACCACCACCACCCACCGATGCGGAAGGACGTATTGAACACGGAGGTACCACCTGATCCCCTTGCCTCGCCGTGGATCACCGTCGGCGACCACCGCAGCTCTCGGGCGCCGATGAGCCCCGTCTCCCTCGTTTGAATATTCAAATCTGACGGTTGGGACCCGCCTGTCAGCCTCTCATTCTTTTCTTTTAAACGAATCGTTTTCTGGACTTTTCTGCAGAACCCTCTGGGAGTTTTCTGTTTCATTACAGAAAGGTCCTTGAATCAAAACCCTTATAACTTTTAAACAGAAAAGGATTTTTGTTTGATTCTTTTTGTGTTCTCTTTAAAATTTTGTTTAGTTTTTTATCAGATTTATTTGAAAATTTATTTGGATTTCTTTTTGTGCACCTCGCGGTATTTACGTTACGTGCGTATTCTCTTATACTGTAGATACCGGAGGAGGTGACAGAGCCGCGAACTTCACCCAGTTGGACTCCGACTACTCCGAACTAGGCAAGCATGTTTGAACTCTTGATATGATGAGTGTTTGTTGCATGTTTGCATTTAGGAGTTTCATGGCATGTTTATGAACATTTCTTTGAATGTTATATTTCATGCACAGAAGTGGAAAGTAAGTTTCGGAAAGCCATATGTTGTTGGATACATATTTGCATGGCCATGTGATGGCAAGAGGATGGGTAAGATGGCATGGTTGTGGCATGCCAGTCTTAAACCAGTCTATTTTGACTTCAGTGTCATCGTGAATCAAATCACATTCCCATTCATTTCCATTCCTGTACTGCCACATGTTTTCCGCAAGAAATATGGCCTAGTAAGTTGCAAACCGGTTTCCTGGTACACACCAAATAGAGAGGCCGGGATGAGGGTTCCATGGCCCTGGATTAAAGCCCGTCATCTGGTCAAGGGGCATGGGTGTTTCCGGTTGGGACCGAGAGGGGGGCACCCCTTAGAGCGCGCGTATAGAAATTTGATCCCATGCTATTCGAGGTTGTGACCTCCCCGTCTCAAAGTTTTTCTTGGACGTTGTTTAGGGTGATTCCTGGCATCATGAGGTGGAATGGGTGTGTACTGGTTAAATGTGTTTCTACCAAAATACCATAAACGGAACTAGTCCTTCGTGACTACGGAAATCCGTTGGCTGTGGTAAGTTAGTACAAACTCTGCAGAGTCACAAATCCTTTAAATCATCTTGTACATGTCCAAGTACTGTGTTCATCTTATCTTGTCAGATATCAGCCTCAGTGACAAAGACCCGGTGGACTACATGAGTTGTAAATCCGGTTAAAAGTTTATTCCTGTGGATGGACTAACCCGTTATTTACTTTTGATATAAGCCCTTTCTGTGATGTCGCTCACACGTCCGACTATGGCAGACTTGTTATTTACATTTGATATAAGCCCTTTCTGTGATGTCGCTCAGACGTCAGACTGTGGCACTTCTTTTATAAGCCCTTTCTGTGATGTCGCTTAGACGTCCGACTGTGGCACTTCTTTTATAAGCCCTTTCTGTGATGCCGCTCAGACGTCCGACTATGGCATTTCTTTTACAAGCCCATTCTGCGATGTCGCTCAGACGTCCGATTGTGGCACTTCTTTTATAAGCCCTTTCTGTGATGTCGCTCAGACGTCCGACTGTGGCATTTCTCTTAGAAGCCCATTCTACGATGTCGCTCAGACGTCCGACTGTGGCACTTCTTTTATAAGCCCTTTCTGCGATGTCACTCAGACGTCCGACTTTGGCATTTCTTTTATAAGCCCTTTTTGTGGTGTCGCTTAGACGCCCAACTGCAGCATGAGCTTTATTTTTTTACCTTTCGAGGCGTCGCTCCAGACACCCGATCGGTTCTCAGTTATTTGTTTTACTTATCAAGTCATGCAAAAATATTATTATTGGGATGAGCCTCATTATTTTTGCTCATGACGCATTCATGCATACATTTTTTATATCTTGTGTCCGAACTGTCTTGCGAGTACTTTCAAAGCACTCACCTGGCTTGTTGATTTGGCCAGATGTTGATGAAGGCGATCTCATGGATGAAGAGTTCGATAGCGAGTCCGACGCCTAGAGGAGTCCCAGTCAGTCCCGTGCGATCCTGCATTTGGTCATTGTGTTATATCCGCTTCCGCCACCCTAGAAATAAATTCATCGAGCCTCACCTCGACGCTGGATGAGCTGCCAGTTAGGAGTCAAGTTATCCATCACCACCTTTTATCTCGAGCTAGTAGCATGTCACCACACCCCTGTGTCATAACCGCCCTTATGTAAGATATTGGCGAGTTTGTAATAAATTGTTGAGCAGCCTCAGCTCAACCCTGTGATATATTTAATGCTACTAGTCCTCTGTTTATCAAGTATTTGTCTACCAGTGAGGATAACTTTTCCTATACTGGGATCTAAAGATTGATTTTCTCAATAAGTATTTTATTGAAAAACCGGTCGTGACAATAAGAGATGGGAACAAAGTTGTTCTTGGTGCTTCTAGTTAAAACTAAGATTATTTTAATTTCTTTGAAAATTGTTTAAATTATTACATTACAAGTATTAGGAAATTTAAAAAGTGCTCAAATGAAGAGCAAATAAATACAACTAACTTGAAGAAGATACTCCCTACGTACTAGTACTAAATCGAAGAAACTTATTTTGGATGTAGGAAAAAATAAGATAGATAAATATATATTTATATCGCTTAAAAGGAAGATAAAAGGGTTGTTAGTTGTTGATGTCATTGTTGCCCCATGCTGCTTGTCCAGTTATGGCCAAAGTTGACAAGGTCACTGAAGTCATCATTGATGTCACCATCACCAGCCACCCTAATGGCTCTCGTTGTTGCAGTCGATCCAGCCCTTAGGGTTTGGAATGGACGAGGTTCAATATGATCGTAAGTATGGAAAGCACTAGGGAGCAGACAATATGTGGCTTTGAGGTGGAGGTGGGAAAGGAAGACGATACAACAAATTTGAGGGGCAACACTAGATTAGGGGGGTATCGATCGGGGACGTGGGGACGGCGGCAACGGTGGGCAGGTTCGGAGTGGCTGCGGGATGGCATAGTAGAATGTGTTCGCTGCGAGAGGTGGCATGGCGATGGGTAGACGGGCATCTTCTAAGGTAATAAGTGGAACTTAGTAGTAGCGTGGGGCATCGAGGACGCGCACAACTGTTGTAGCGCGGCCTTTGGCAGACGCGCTACAATTACGCGTGGCCCACCAGTTGGCCCTGTCTATCCGTATTAGTAGGGTGTGGTCGCACACCCATGCTACAACTATCAAATTAGTAGTAGTGTGGGTTTTACACCCCCGCGCTACTACTATGGCTTGTCCCAGGGGGATGGTGGGGACCACTTTGTAGTAGTGCGGGTCGTCTCTGGCCATGGTACTACTATGACCTACCAGAAGGGTGTTTTTTCACCCCGCACTACTACTAATTATCAGTAGCACATTTCAAATAACCCACACCACTACTAAGTGGTTACCTATAGGGGGTTTTCGTAGAAGTGTATTTCTTACCTCGGTGGTCTCCGGAGACCAATCCGGTCGCCAATGAGATACCTTTTCCTAGTTACCATTCGCTCTTCGTGGCGACAGAGAGAGGGTACCACTTCTATGTTTTTTTATATTTCTCCCTAACGGGCCCCCTGACATTGCCTTATATTCTCGGTGAAGCTTAGGTTACAAAGTCTAGGTTCTTCGCTCCCTGGAGGATACTACAGGCTTCCAATGATGTGGCTATATGTTCCCGAAGGAGGTTGGGTGCCTCATTTAGATCCCGATCAGTGGATCCATCGTCAATGATGAACATTTTAAAAAAATTCCTTTAAAATGTGTGAAAGTTTTTAAAAATTCCATGAACTTTTCTATATACACGATTCTGCGATGAATAGTTAAATTCACTTTGATTTTCTCAAAATGCACAATCAATGTCTTCGAAAAATACGATAAACATTTATGTAGTAAATCATTTTTGTAAATACACATTGATTTTTTAATACATGGATTTGTCGCTTTTTATATGGGTGAACACTTTAAACTTCCATGAAATTTTTCAAAAAGCATGAAAACAGTTTAAAATAATATATATTTTTTATTTACCTCAGAAAAATTCAATTATTATTTTGCCCTATTTAAATAAAGTTGGCAACATAAAAAATATTTTATTTCTTATGGCTGGATTTCTAATGAACATAAAAGTAGCAGTCATTTTTTAGTGAAACGTAAAAGTAGCAAGTACAACTACTTCGTACAAGTAGCATTATATTTTGAGAATTCGTACATGTGTACCAACTTTTTTTTAGTAAAGTCAACTTATTTTTGTACTAGAATCGAGTACAAATAACAACTTTTTTTCAGGGGAGTATAAATGATTTTTTTTATTTTTTAAGAATAGACACTAAAGTTTAATCAACAGTGGCTCGATTCACCGCTACTCCCTGGTGCACACAGTGGGCCCTTGCTTTCTAAGGCCCAGCTGAGCGGAGTTGGTTAATTGCTCACAGTGGAGAACATACACATCAGTGGAACAATAAAAAATGCATCACGTTCTCTACTTATCCCAGTTGGTTAGCATCTTCTTCTACCGAGCCTGAGGTTACAGGTTCGAGTACTCGGTTTGCAATTTTTTTAGAAATGTAACAACTTATTAGATATAAAGAGTTTCTTTTATCTTTACAACTTACAGGTTCGGGCTTCATATAATCATGGATGTCACGTGTGTAAATGGCAACGCATAGAGTGCATCAGATAGCATCCGTTGTCCCTTATATCATCAACAACACATAGACTTCCCAACGCATATACGCGTAGCTATCATAGCTTCATTGCAACACATCACTAGAACGTTTCACAACATGTGTTGCCAAAGGGGGGTTCCTGTTGTAGTGCCTTCATAGGTGGAGCCCTCCGTGGACTTGCGTAACCGTTACCCTTCGTGCGTTGAAGTCTCCATCAACGTGGATGTACGATAGCACGACCTATCCGAACCACACCAAAAATCTCTGTGTCTACATTGAGTTTGCCCTCTCCAAACCCTTCCGATTTACATTCATATGCAATGTTTTACATTCCGCTGCTACACTCTTAGAATTGCATGTGTAGGTTAATTGCTTGACTTGTGTTAAGTTGCGAAAATCTGGCAAGACTTCAAATTGGGAAAAGACTAGATTTTTGTTGGGTCAAGTAGTCTAATCACGCCCCTCTAGATATACTTTCGATCCTACAAGTGGTATCAGAGCCTTGGTCTCCATTTTCCTTGGTTTCCATAGGTTTGGTGACAATAGCCTTGGTTTCACAAACCTAGGAGAGTATGGCGTCTTCTCAGGGAAATTACCACCGTAGAGGTCCTTACTTTGATGGTACTAATTTTGCTAGTTGGAAGCATAAGTTGAAAATGCATATTCTTGGACATGACCCCGCCGTTTGGGCTATTGTGTGTATTGGTTTGCAAGGTGAATTCTTCGATGGGAGACAAACAAATCATGAAGCAACTGCGGAGGAATTAAAGATGCTGCAATACAATGCTCAAGCTTACGATATCCTCTTCAATGGATTGCGCCCAGAAGAATTCAATAAAATCAGCCATCTTGAGAATGCATAGGAAATTTGGGATAATTTGATTGATATGCACGAAGGTAACGAGTCTGTCAAGGAATCCAAATTAGATGTGCTTGAAAGCTAACTTGACAAGTTCAAAATGAAGGATGGTGAAGGTGTCGCTGAAATGTAATCTAGGCTTGCTCTCATCACAAATGAGATTGCCTGCTTAGGAAGTGAAGAGATGACTGACTGATTCATCATCAAGAAGATCCGAAGAGCCTTGGATGGAAAATATGATACCGTGTGCACATTGATCCAAATGATGCCCAATTACAAAGATCTCAAGCCAACAGATGTCATTAGAAGAATTGTTGCTCATGAGATGTCACTCAAGGATAAGGAAGAGCTTCACAACAAGTCTAGTGGCGCTTATAAAGCTACATGTGATGCTCCTACCACATCAAGTGAAAAACAAGTCTTCAATGAAGAATTGAGCTTAATGGTGAAGAACTTCAACCAATTCTACAAAAGTTGAAGTAAAGAGAGAAGCTCCAAGTCAAGGTCCTACAATGACAAAAGATCTTCTAGTCGTGATGGAAATTGCTACAATTGTGGAAGACCCGGACACTACTCCAATGAGTTTACAACTCCCTACAAAAGAAAAGAAGACTCACCTAAAAGGAGAATTAGAAGAGATGAATCACCTCCAAGAGAGAGAAGGAGTAGAGATGATTGTTATGAACGAAGACCCTCTCGCATAAGCAAGGATTCAGAAAGGAAGGACAAGTCATCAAGGACCTACGCAAAACGAAGACATCAAGCTCATGCTGGTGAATGGGTATCCGGTTCCGACTCCGACAACCACTCTGAGAGAAGTTATCCCTTCGACTCCGAATATACTCAAGATGCAGGTGTTGACGGTCTTGCACTTGTGTCAACCAACTCCTACAACATATTTGACTCACCAAATGAAGGAATTGGAAGATGGTTCATGACTAAAGGCCCCAAGGTATCACACCCCGAGTATATTGATTTCAATAGTGATGAAAATGAATTGCTAGGTGATGATGATTTGCTTGTTGACAATGCTAGCTAGTGATGAAAATTATGATGAAATTGCTATTAATCATGCTAATCAAGATGAAACGAATGAAAATGATAAGAAGAAGATTGAGTGTCTAACTAAATAACTAAACACTCTTAAGTTATCTCAAGAAACTACTTTAGAGGATCATCGAGAACTTTTAAAAACTCATGAGAAGATATGCTTCGAAAATCTCAACTTAGAGCAAGAGCATGGGTTCTTAAAGGCAATCAATGATGATCTTCGGAAGAGAAGTTCTTCTTACATTGCCAAGCATTTACTCTTGTCTACTTACATGCCACAAGTAAAATCTAGCAACAAGGGGAAGAAAGATTCTTCTTCTAGTAGTAACAATAATCATGCAAAATCCTATATTGTTGCTTGTAGTAGCTCTCTAGATTCCACTAATGATTCTATTAGCCAAGGTACACTTGAGAAAGAAAATAGCTTATTGATGGGAATTTTAGAGAAAGGTGTTTACAATAGCCTTGCCGGAAGTAAGCAATTTGAGGAAATTGTATGCAAGCAAGGATGGCACCGGAAGAATCTAGGTATTGGTTTTGAACGAAAGTTCAATGCCAATGGAGTTGAGAGGGAAGAAGATCAATACCCGAAGATGAAGTTTGTTCCTTAACAATAGAACTATGATCTCCTTCAACGGAACACAATCTCAAGATCATATTCCACCACAAGACGACTAGCTAAAAGGCAAGGGCAAGCTTCAAGAGGAAATTGATGCATTTGAAGAAGCTTTCAAAGGCCTTGGTCAAGTGGGTTCCCAAGACTACTCCAAGTTCTACTTCATCAAGTATGACTACAACCCCAAGGATTTCCATCAAGTTGATGTGGATCCCAAAGAAGCTTAACTAGAGAGTTCTTGAGGGTGCCTCCACCAACATACTTCACTCATATTCATATTGGCAAGGACAAGTGCAGTCAACTTCCACATCTTGCACTAGTTCAAGGAGTCACAAACCCTCTTGTTGGTAAGTCAAGGGACAAGGTAACCAAATGCTTTCATGGACATCATCATATGTGTACTTCACTATGTCCATGGATATCCTTGTTCGTTCCTTGTGGGACTAACCCATGTAGGTATTCAAAGTGCAGCTCACTCCAATGGATTGCTCCAAATGATCTACATCAATATTGAGCATCCACATCTTCAACATCTACATGAATTCATCATCGACAAAACCCAAGGTTATTTCATCCCTCTAAAATGGGATATCACATCTAGGGGAGATTCACTCTAAGAATTGAGCTAAAGAAACTCTAATGGTGTGAGATCAACAATGCTTTATGTAAAAGTGGTAACCCCACTTGTGCTTAAACAATGAGTATAACCTATGATCAAATGTTCTCATTTGACTCCTAAGTCAATATACTCATATATAGATGACCTAGTCATCGCAATTGCTTGATAGATGCTAGAGTGTTTGTGCATGCTTTCCCATATATTTCATTTGCTATCTTATTGTGTGAGCATGTTTGTTGCATATTTTTCTCCATTCGAGGACATCCATTTAATGCTTTGATTGTTTGGCTTTTCTTTTTTCCAAATGGATGGACGAGAATGCCTAAGTACTCCCTCTAGCTATCTATGCTTTTCTCGTGTCAAACTCTATTAATGTTACATCACAAAGTTTGATCCAGTCATATTCGGAGCCTCTGAGTGAGGAGCACTGGGAGCCACCTATTCATCATAGACTTAACTTCCAAAACCTCTTAGTGCATTTCAGTCTGACCGATTCATCCCATTCGTTCACACTAAGTTCATTAAGTTGATCTAGGTTTAATCTCAGTGAAACCGATTTGAACCTTTCGGTCACATCGAGTTGCAGCAACCACTTGCTATTCTGCATCTTGGTGCCACCGAGGCGTTCCACTCGGTCACACTGTCTGGATATATACCCATGGGCCAAAAATTTGGAAATTTCTCCAAATGCTTTGCCCGCGCCTGTCCAGCTTTGCTGACTCGTGGTGTCCGGATCATCTTCTTGTCGTCAGGGTCCTCCTGCCACTGGTCTCCGTCGCTGTCAACAGGAATCTTCGCGGCCGTTGTCACTGTAACTGGTTCATCGCCAAGTTAGGGCATGAACTTGTCCCTTTGTGCCATCCCCAATCCGATTCCGAGAACAAAGATCAATGCCTGTATTCTTGCCACTTTTGAGATTACTCTATCCACTACAAACTCCGTTAGATTAAATTTGATGCAAAAATTCAGGTTTAGGTTTCCGCTGAACTCATCTTGGACCGACCGAAATTAGGATTTTGGTCTCATTGATTTGGCTCAGGCCATACCACAAGTATTTGTTGGTATGAACGAAACATACCAATCGGTGTGACCGAGTTCATCTCTCAGTGAAACCCTAGCAACTCAGAGTGATCGAACTGCATCTCTGTCTGACCAATCTTGCAAGTTTAGACACCAGAACTGCTTCCGTGTCACCGAGTTTGTAATATCGGTAGCTCCGAAATGCTTTCTATAGAAAACTAAAACTAATTTTTTGACTCATTTGTTTTGCAAAATGTCTGTGCTTTATGATGCTTGTCCACTCTATCTCAACCTATCCATTCATAGAGTCAACTTTCAGCGTCAGCAATGTCAGACAACAGTGATTGCCAGAACAGGTTAGAAAAGCATGCAAATCTGAGTGAGGGCACTAGTCTCTCAAACAACATTTATGAGGAGGGTAGGAGAAGCACCCCAAGCAATCTTCCTAAGGCTACTGTCAGGAAAAGGAAGAAGAGAACTTCTGACTCAAAAGATGAAGACTTTGAGATTGAGGAAGTGACCTCAAAGAAGAAGGTTGGCAAGAAGGAATTTGGCACTGATGCATCCACCAAGCCTTGCATGCACAAGATGGAACCTCCCAAGAGAATCCCTATGTCAAAAGCTAGAGCCTCAACTCAAGCTACAGCTGAACCAAGAGAAGAAGAGGCTGTTGCAGGAAAGAAAAGGAAAGAAAGGGTCAATAAGACCATGGACAGAGTGATTGGAAAGCCATCTATGGTCAGGGCATCAGTTGAAGAGGACGAGTAAGAGCCCATTGCACCTCCTGCCAAGGCCCAGAAGCTGATGGGAGATGCTGCCAAGTCTGGGGTGATGACCCACAAGTATAGGGGATCTATCAAAGTCCTTTCGATAAGTAAGAGTGTCGAACCCAACGAGGAGCAGAACGAAATGACAAGCGGTTTTCAGTAAGGTATTCTCTGCAAGCACTGAAATTGTAGGTAACAGATAGTTTTGTGATAAGATAATTTGTAACGGGTAACAAGCAATGAATGTAAATAAGGTGCAACAAGGTGGACCAATCCTTTTTGTAGCAAAGGACAAGCCTGGACAAATTCTAATAATGAGAAAAGTGCTCCCGAGGACACATGGGGATTATCAACAAACTAGTTTTCATCACACTCATATGATTCGCGTTCGGTACTTTCATAATTTGATATGTGGGTGGACCGGTGCTTGGGTACTGCCCTTTCTTGGACAAGCATCCCACTTATGATTAACCCCTATTGCAAGCATCCGCAACTCCAAAAGAAGTATTAAGGTAAACCTAACCATAGCATGAAACTAGTGGATCCAAATTATCCCCTTACGAAGCAATGCATAAACTAGAGTTTAAGCTTCTGTCACTCTAGCAACCCATCATCTACTTATTACTTCCCAATGTCTTCCTCTAGGCTGAAATAATGGTGAACTGTCATGTAGTCAACGTTCACATAACACCACTAGAGGAGAGACAACATACATCTCATCAAAATATCGAACGAATACCAAATTCACATGACTACTAATAGCAAGACTTCACCCATGTCCTTAGGAACAAACATAACTACTCACAAAGCATATTCATGTTCATGATCAGAGGAGTATTCATATGCATTAAGGATCTGAACATATGATCCTCCACAAAGTAAACCGATTAGCATCAACTACAAGGAGTAATCAACACTACTAGCAACCCACAGGTACTAATTTGATGTTTTGGATACAACAGATGAACTAGGGTTTTGAGAGGAGATGGTGCTGGTGAATATGTTAATGGAGATTGACCCCCTCCCGATGAGAGGATCATTGGTGATGACGATGGTGATGATTTCCCCATCCCAGAGGGATGTTTCCCCGATAGAACAGCTTCGCCGGATCCCTAGATTGGTTCCGCCAAGGTTCCGCCTCGTGGCGGCGGAGTTTCGTCCCGTAAGCTTGCTTATGATTTTTTTAGGGTAAGGGACTTCATGTAGCATAAGATGGGCATCGGAGGGCCACCAGGGGGCCCACGATACAAGGGGGCGCGCCCAGGGTGTGGGCCCCCTCTGGTACTTTCTTTGCTCAATAATTCATATTAATTCCAAAAATAACTTTCATGGAGTTTCAGGATTTTTGGAGCTGTGCAGAATAGGTTTCCAATATTTGCTCCTTTTCCAGCTAGAATCCCAGCTACCAGCATTCTCCCTCTTCATGATAAACCTTGTAAAATAAGAGAGAATAGCCATAAGTATTGTGACATAACGTGTAATAACAGCCCATAATGCAATAAATATCGATATAAAAGCATGATGGAAAATTGATGTATCAACTCCCCCAAGCTTAGACCTCGCTTGTCCTCAAGCGGAAGACGAAATTGAAAAATATGTCCACATGTTTAGAGATAGAGGTGTTGATAAAAATAAAATACGGACATGAGGGCATCATGATCATTCTTATAACAACAACCTTATAGATTTTGTCAAATAATTTCTTATGCTCAAGTAACAATCTATTCACAATGTCAAGTATGGTTCAGAAACTTCATTAAGAACCAACAAACTATAATCTCACTCATTGAAGCAATTGCAATTGATCATAACATTAGAAAAAGTCAATAATAGAGCTTTTCATCAAGTCCACATACTCAACTGTCATATAGTCTTCTACAATTGCTAACACTCATGCAATACTTATGGTTATGGAGTTTTAATCGGACACTGAGAAAGATAGGGGCTTATAATTTCGCCTCCCAATGTATTCACCTTTCGGTGATGTCAACAATAATAGTTCATGCTAACTTACATCCAGTTGGATATATATATCAGGATCTTTCCAAGACGAGGTGCTTGCCAAAAGATAAAATGAAAAAGGGAAAGGTGAAGATCACCTTGACTCGTGCATAAAGTAAAAGATATAAAGAAAAGATAGGCCCTTCGCAGAGGGAAGCAGAGGTCGTCATGTGCTTTTGGGGTTGGATGCACAAAATCTTAATGCAAAAGAATGTCCCTCACTCCAGAGCATCGCGACTCAGGAGCCTAACTGGTCACGTAGCCCCTCACTCCTTGGTCCCGTCTTGGTTTGCGGTCGGCGCTAACGGCAGCTGAGGTATGCGCGGGGCCGGGCTCTGCCGACATAGAACACAAGCAAGTCGGAAGGAAAAACACAAATCTCAAGGAATTCAAAAGCAAATATTACAGTCCACAGGTTGTTTTCACAACGCCAAACACAAGTTTAAATGCCTCCGCAAGGCATGATGCATGTTGCAGGAGCTAAAACAGGACAGGAGCCACGAAGGGGTCACCTTCCGGCAGTGCCATCGCTGGTGGTGGAGTTGCGCTGGGCGGCTTCACCTCGCGGAGCCCCAGGGTCGGCAGCGTCTCACCTTGGCCCGGTGCTGAAGGCGCGGAACTTCAGCAGCAGGGCTTTCGCCCGACCCTTCACAGCCTGAGCAGCGGCAGCGGCAAGCTCGCCGCTTGCAGGCTCTAGCAGGCTGTCAAGATCGACGTTGGGATCGCGAAGGTAGACGTGCGTGAAGACGCGCGCCAGCGCTGTAGAAGAAAGGACACGCGCCTCGGCCTCAGCCGTAGGGCCAAGGCCGATGGTGACATCTTCAAGTGCGCAGACCAGGAAGGGAAGCAAATTTGCGGGGCCATCCTCGGTGCCGGCCAGCGGTTTTTCCAGACTCTCATCATCAAGCGTCTTCAGCAAGGTGCGAGCCATCTCCTCCAGCTTCGTGAAGGCCACACGGTCCTCGGCCAGGACCGTCGCCTTGCCATCCAGCTTGATCCTCTTCGCCTCCAACGCCTACTCCATCCTATCCAATCAGACATGGTGTTCGTCAAGCTCAACATCCCGGTCCTTGGCAGCACAGGAAGTATCGAGCATGGTGCGATCATTGAGAGAAAGCCGAGCATAAATTTTTTGAATAATCATTTCTCTTGAGAGCTCATGATTGGGCATGAATATAACATTGACTTAAGCCTCCCCCAAGATTGATCGATGCTTTCTCCTTCGCGAGGCCAGAAATTATATATGTAATTACGATCACGATGAACAAGATGCATAGGATAGAACTTCTAGTGAAATTTCAATTTCAATCATTTATAGTTCCAAGATCCCATATCATCACATAACCTATACCATGTCAATGCGCCTCCCTTCAAAGATAAAGGAAAGACCTTCCTCTTAACAACATCATCGGGAATACCTACAAGCTGGAATAATCCACAAACTTCATCCACATAGATAAGGTGTAAATCGGGATTCAATGTTCCATCTCCTGCAAAGGGATTAGCTAGCAGTTTCTCTATCATACCAGACGAAATCTCAAAGTAAACATTTTCAGTAGGTTCAGTAGGTTGAGGAGCAACTCTTTTCTCTACTGGTCGGGCCGAAGATGCCCCGAACAAGCCCCTCAAAGGATTAGTTTCCATAGTAACAAGTGACAGAAAATTTCAGCACACTATATAAATGTTTCCTTACCAAGTTCCACTCACAAAGGAGCTTCACTCCCCGGCAACGGCGCCAAAAAAGAGCCTTGATGAACCACAAGTATAGGGGATCTATCGTAGTCCTTTTGATAAGTAAGAGTGTTGAACCCAACGAGAACCAGAAGGAAATGACAAGCGGTTTTCAGTAAGGTATTCTCTGCAAGCATTGGAATTGTAGGTAACAAATAGTTTTGCGATAAGATAGTTTGTAACGGGTAACAAGCAATGAAAGTAAATAAGGTGCATCAAGGTGGCCCAATCCTTTTTATAGCAAAGGACAAGCCTGGACAAATTCTTATAATGATAAAAGCGCTCCCGAGGACACATGGGAATTATCATCAAACTTGTTTTCATCACACTCATATGATTCGCGTTCGGTACTTTGATAATTTGATATGTGGGTGGACCGGTGCTTGGGTACTACCTTTTCTTTTACAAGAATCCCACTTATGATTAACCCCTACTGCAAGCATCCGCAACTACAAAAGAAGTATTAAGGTAAACCTAACCATAGCATGAAACTAGTGGATCCAAATCAGCCCCTTACGAAGCAACGCATAAACTACGGTTTAAGATTTTGTCACTCTAGCAACCCATCATCTACTTATTACTTCCCAATGCCTTCCTCTAGGCCCAAATAATGGCTAAGTGTCATGTAGTCGATGTTCACATAACACCACTAGAGGAGAGACAACATACATCTCATCAAAATATCGAACGAATACCAAATTCACATGACTACTAATAGCAAGACTTCACCCATGTCCTCGGGAACAAACATAACTACTCACAAAGGATATTCATGTTCATGATCAGAAGAGTATTAATATGCATTAAGGATCTGAACATATGATCCTCCACCAAGTAAACCAATTAGCATCAACTACAAGGAGTAATCAACACTACTAGCAACACACAGGTACCTATTTGTGGTTTTGGATACAAGATTGGATACAAGAGATGAACTAGGGTTTTGAGAGGAGATGGTGCTAGTGAAGATGTTGATGGAGATTGACCCCCTCCCAATGAGAGGATCGTTGGTGATAACGATGGTGATGATTTCCCCCTCCCGGAGGGAACTTTCCTCGGCAGAACAGCTCCGCCGGAGCACTAGATTGGTTCCGCCAAGGTTCCGCCTCATGGCGGCGGAGTTTCATCCCGTAAGCTTGCTTATGATTTTTTTCAGGGTAAGGGACTTCATATAGCAGGAGATGGGCACCGGAGGGCCACTAGGGGGCCCATGAGACAAGGGGCGCGCCTAGTAGGGGGCGCGCCCCCCACCCTTGTGGCCAAGGTGTGGGCCCCCTCTGGTACTTTCTTTGCTCAATAATTCTTATTAATTCCAAAAATAACTTCCGTGGAGTTTCAGGATTTTTGGAGCTGTGCAGAATAGGTTTCCAGTATTTGATCCTTTGCCGGCCAGAATCCCAGCTGCCGGCATTCTCCCTCTTCATGATAAACCTTGTAAAATAAGAGAGAATAGCCATAAGTATTGTGACATAATGTGTAATAACAGCCCATAATGCAATAAACATTGATATAAAAGTATGATGCCAAATGGACGTATCATGGGGCTGATCCATCTAAGCCCAAGACAACTCCCAAGCTTGTTGTTGTTGGTGCTGCTCAAGCTTCAAAGCCCACAACACCCAAGAGATCCACAAGAAATATCTCAGCTACAAAGAAGAACAAGGCCCAAGTGGCTGATATTCTAGAGGATGTTGAGCCCCAAGTGCTCAGGAAGCTCAAGCCAAAAATCCCAGATCATGATGATACTCATCCAATTGCAAAGAACATGAAAGGGAGAAAAGATGCTCGTCTTAGACTGTGGAGACAGACATACCCCTATGCTACAAGGAGAAGGAATGTTGTGGATTACATGTTTCACACCAAGGAGCAACATGACTTCTACGAGACAGTACTTCTGGACAAGAAGCCCTTAGTCATGTGATGGGAGGACTGGGAATACATTGATAAGAATGCTGATTACTTACCTAGAGTTCGTGAGAGTTTCAGGCTGAATGAAGTTGACACTTTTGTTGGTCAGGAACTTACAAAATGGAATGATGAGAAGGTGATGCAATTTTACTCAACTGCACATTTTTACCCAAATGGAAAGATAGTTTGGATGACTGAAGGTACTAGGTATCAATCCTCCATTGCTGAGTGGGCCAAGTTAATCAATGCCCCTAAAGAATCTGAGCAATGCCAGGAAAGGTCATAACTCCATGGCACACATGTACAAGGAAATTCTTGATGATGCCTTGGAGACTCACTACTTTGGATCCATCTACTATCTGTTGTGAGGGCTGCCTACCATCAACACTATTTTGAGGTATACTTTGTTTCCCAAATCAGGAGATGACAGGACGATCAGAGGGCACTCAATCAACTTGTTGCATATGTTTGATGTGCCAGAAAAGTTCAAGGTGATGACCTTGATTGTTGAAACAGCCAAGAGGATTGCAGCAGATTAGAAGAGATCATGTGGTTATGCCCACACATTCATATGCTCGTCAACTCTAAGATGGGCACATGCACATATCTTCTAGACAGAGAGCACCTTCCCCCGAGGCCTTAATTTGAGGACAATGTTGTTGTCATGGATGCCTCACATGCTACATCTGTAGAGGCTCGGGAGAAGAGAGAGAAAAGCAAATGCAGCAAAGTCTTCCAAGGTTCCAGATGCCTCAGCTATAAATGTCAGGACCAAGTAGGATCAGCTTAGGTATATGCTTGAGGCCATAGTGAGAATTCAGAAAGGACTAGCCACCCTATCTCAAAACCAAGAAAGTCTTGAGAGGACCATCGAAACAATTTTTTTTGATCTGGACTTGAAGGTCACAGAAATTCAGACCACAGTTGAGCAACTTCAAGAAGAAGCAGAGGACATGAGAGGGAGAGCTACCACAGATGCATTTCAAAGAGTGCCAAGGGCACAAAGGTCTGTAGCCGTGCCAGCTAGTGACACAAGAGCTACCACTTCAGCACATGTAGCCATTGCCCCAGTTACCCCTTGAGTTGCAACTCCTCCAATTTCTTAGACATCAGCGGAAGATTTAGCAGATCATGTCCTCTTCGTGCCATCTTCACACACAGGAGCTCCTGGAGATCCTGTTTAGAGTGCCGCATATCACTATGCATTTTCAATCTTTTTGGTTACTTGTTGCCAAAGGGGGATAAAGTGTATAGATCATAGGCTTCGAGAGAGAGAGAGAGAGTGTTTTTTCTTTATTTGCCTCTATTGCTACTTGTTATTTGCTTGTTTGGATGCTACATTATTTGTTCTTGTGTATGAGATACTTCTAAGGTCATGTGTTTGATCATACTTTGCTTTAATGTATGCTTGAACGATGATATCTTATCACTTATGAATGATCATTCATGTTTGCCTTGGTGGTGAGGGCATATATTTTATATTCTATCATTTTGAGCACTCCACCAAGATGTATGTGACATGGAAGAGTAACCCATGATCCTAATTGATTGTGCATTTGCATTCAAAAGAAAATTTTAAATAATGCACAAATTTAGGGGGAGCTCTTGCTTATCACATGCTTCTCAAAGGGACGATGTAATTCCTTGATATTATCATTTGTCGAAGCTTTGATCTATGTGTTGTCATCAATTACCAAAAAGGGGAGATTGAATGTGCAACTTATGCTCGGGTGGTTTTGGTAATTCATAACAACATGTAGCTCATTGAACTAATCCATTCAAGTTAAATGTTTCAAAAAGTTCAGGGATTGGCATGCCATGGACTAGAGATGTGGACCCCTCAAAATGCTAAGGAAACATATTGGCAAAAGCTCAAGACTCTTCATTTCCATTTTAGTGATCCAAGATCACATTGAGTCCATCGGAAAAGCCAATACTATTAAAAGGGGATGAGGTGTTGCTTAATCGTCTACTTTCTCAAAATGCTTAGTGATATGCTCCAAAGCCCTCAACCACTTTCTCATATCCAAATTTTTCCTAAACCTAAAGTCAAACTTGGCCCCGCCAATTTGATTCATCTGGCGCCACCGAGTTCACTTGACATAGCCATAGCGAGAAACCCTAATCAGTTCGGTCTCACTGATATGGATCTCGGTCTCACCGAGATGGGATTGCAAACTCTCTATTTCCTTTCATAATGTTTCGGTCATACCGAGATGAGCGATTGGTCCCACTGAGTTTGCAATGCAAACTCTAACATTTCAGTCTCACCAAATGAGCGATCGGTCCCACCGAGTTTGTTTGACCAAGTCTCTATTTGCTTATTGCTGAAATCGGTCTAACCGAGTCATGCGATCGGTCTCACTGAGATGACGTTTTCCCCTAACCCTAGGGCATCGGTCCCAACGAATTGATTTCGTCTGTCCCATGAAAATCCTATGTTCATATTTTGAACTAGATCGGTCCCACCATGTTTCTTTATTCGGTCTGACCGAGTTTGGTAAAATGTGTGTAACGGTTAGATTTTGTGTGGAGGCTATATATACCCCTCCACCCCCTTCTCCATTGGAGAGAGAGCCATTAGAACGTGCCTACACTTCCACTACTTATTTTATGAGAGAGAACCACCTACTCATGTGTTGAGACCAAGACATTCCAATCCAACCACAAGAATCTTGATCTCTAGCCTTCCCCAAGTTGCTTTCCACTCAAATCATCTTTCCACCATATCCAAATCTATGAGAGAGAGAGTTGAGTGTTGAGGAGACTATCATTTGAAGCACAAGAGCAAGGATTCATCATCAACAAACCATATATTACCTTTTGGAGAGTGGTGTCTCCAAGATTGGTTAGGTGTCACTTGGGAGCCTCCGTCAAGATTGTGGAGTTGTACCAAGGAGTTTGTAAGGGCAAGGAGATCGCCTACATCGTGAAGATATACCCAAGTGAGGAAAGTCCTTCATGGGCGATGGACATGGTGTGATAGACAAGGTTGCTTCTTCGTGGACCCTTCATGGGTGGAGCCCTTCATGGACTCGCGCAATCGTTACCCTTCATGGGTTGAAGTCTCAATCATCGTGGATGTACGATAGCACCACCTATTAGAACCACACCAAAAATCTCCGTGTCTACATTGCGTTTGCCCTCTCCAAACTCTTCCCTTTTACCTTCATATGCAATGTTTTACATTCCGCTGCTTTACTCTTAGAATTGCATGAGTAGGTTAATTGCTTGACTTGTGTTAAGTTGCTAAAATCTGCCAGGACTTCAAATTGGGAAAAGACTAGATTTTTATTTGGTCAAGTAGTCTAATCACACCCCTCTAGACATACTTTCGATCCTACATGGTCAAGCCAAGCAGCATGGTCGCCCTCTACAGGGCGGTAGTGCGGTAAGTCGCGCGCCGTGAGGAGTGCGGCTCGCACGCCGGTCAGCCCCTGGCGGGCGCCATGGGGCGGAGCCGCGGCGGTGCTGATCGAGTACGCGGCGGCTCGGCTGATGCACCGCGTAAGGGGTGACTGCAATGAACCTTGTCATTGGCAACAGTATGCCGAGGAAGGAAGGGTACGACGAGGGGCGCCATGGTATAACGGCGCCGCTTGATCGGAGTGCACGGTGCACCGCTCAGAGTGGACTGGATCTTGATGTGGCCAAGAGAAGATAGAACGTGGTTGGTGAAGAGGCAAGGCTTCAACAGGCCCCTACCCAGGGCGCAAAATGTCGGATTCAGGGCTTCCCAGACCCAAGAAATGTTTGAACTCTAGGGCCCGTGCGAAGAACTCAACCTATCCAGCCTACCAGCTCATCGCCCCACAACTAGCTTAATTAGCGTGAGCAAGGAAGAAGATGAACACAACAGTTTACCCAGTTTAGGGCCACCTTGTGGTGTAAAACCCTACTATTGCTTTGTGGTGGATTGGTCTCTCGAGGGGCTAAGGATGAACTAGTACAAAGGATGACCAACCTCACGAGGGCTGGGGGTGAGGATCAGTCGACCCCTTCTGTGATGGTTGCTAACCTATATTTGTCGGATTCAGGGCTCCGCATACCCGAGAAAGGTTCAAACTCTGGGCGTGTGTGAAGTACTCAACCTCCCCATCCTACCAACTCATCGCTCTCACGGCCTAGCTCAATGAACAAGAGAGGAAAGAGACACGGCCGTTTACCCAGGTTCGGGCAACCTTGCATTGTACGACCCTACTCCTGCTTTTGTGTGGATTAGCCTCCCGAGGGGCTGAGGATGAACTAGTATGGAGGATGAACAAGCTCCTGAGGCTTGGGTGTATGGTGGTGAGGTTTCAGATCCCTCTCTATGGTGGTGGCTTCCTCTTCCCCCAAAATGGGGGCCGGAAGGGATTCCACAATGGCAAGTTTGAAAGGGGATAAGAGGTACATCTTATCCTGGCGAAAGGTGGTCTTCGCCTGCAAAGCCCCTGCTCGTGACGCCATGGTGGGCTCGGCGAGGACATTCGTCCTGGCGGTCTTGGTCTTGTAGCACGGGAATGGAAACATTTGGTTGACCCTCGGGACTCCGTGCCTGCGCTTGCTTCCTTAGCACCAAAGAGAAAACCTGCCGATCTACGCCCGCTGGTGCCCGCCTGGCCTTGGTCGTCATGGCTTCCGTCATTCAGACCTCGTGAGATGGGTGCTAGCATAGGAATCTCCGCTCCTTAGGAGCCAACCTGAAGTGGCCACTCCCTCTATGGTCTTAGCGTCGTTCGCCTCACGAGGCTTGGCACCTCGCGAGTGTCTTGTCGTTTTGACGGTGAAGATGGGTCATACCAAGCTGCCAATGGTGCCACACAGTGGGCCATAGGCAGGCAAGTCTGGGTACCCTAGTTCCCAGAACACCTACCGTTGCCCCCAGGCCCAAGTAACGCTCGGACTTGGCTTCAGAGCGAATCCAAAGGGCATGGGCGAAGCGCCATGGGCCCCAATGGTCTGCGGACCAATATGACGCATGGCGCTTGACGGGACGTGGGCGTCTGCACTTCCCCACCCAGCCTCAGCAACCGTTCGACTTGACAACAGCCTGCTGCATGCAAAAAACCGACATTACTTAGGATCGTGGGAGGCCGGTGGTTGGCCTCCCTCTAGCTATAAATGGAAGAGGGCGCGGAGCCCCCCGCTCATCTCCGTCTTCTTGCTGCCTGCTCCTCCCTATTCCTTCTTGTCCTGCCATCTTGTTGAAGTGTCCATGGTGCCAATGAAGAAGTTTTTTATGGTGGAGAAAGGGAAAGCCCCCAAGGAGGCTCCAGGCTTGCCGCCGACCAAGAGAGGCCATGGGCGGCCCCGCAAACACGCGACGACTCCAGCGGTGGCCCCACGGGGGCGCCCCTTCAGCTGCCGACATCGCCTTTGGTAGCCGACGTGGTGCTTCCATCCACGGTGGGACCTGCCGTAGATGGGGCGACCTCAGCGATGGGGGTGCCCCTGTGGTCCAACGACTCTAACCATGCAGCTACATGATGCCTCACGAGTTCTTCTAACCCTACCGCTACATGACACCACCTGAGGTCCAACGACTCTGGAGCTTTCAAGAAGGAATCCCTTGGAAGATGCCCTTGAAACAAGGGGCACGCAGGAGATCCAAACCATAGGAAGGCACGCCCTCGCAACATGGGAGTCTACTATGAGCACATCAAGCTAAGTTATCCTAATCATACCCAGTAGTAGCACGGATTTCACGACACAATATAAAAATAACAAGCATAGCATAATGGCGCAAGGGCCATGGTTCAGTGCACACCCCGACAGAGCCTTCTCCCCTTTTATTGTTGCAGAACAAAAATCAGAAGCAGTTATGCGACCGCAGCGGCTCCCGAGGCCCGGCTCTAGGAGCACTCAAGCTTAGTCGGAGTCCTCCTCCCGCTTCACCGGAGCGCAATAGCAGCGCGACTCATCACCCTCCCCTCTTTGAGCATGGCGACACGGTGGCCCATCGTAGTCTCTATCGCTTGTGCTCTTCCCGGAGGAGGAGTGGCCGCTGCTGGAGGCGACACGACGGTCATCAAGCGCAAGCTCACCATCATCATCGTCGCTGTCACTTTCCGGGCAGCACCCCGAGCGCTGGCCGCCTTCCTCGAACACTAATGTCTACTACACAACCTTCTTCTTGTAGATGTTGTTGGGCCTCCAAATGCAGAGGGTTGCAGGACAGTAGCAAATTTACCTCAAGTGGATGACCTAACGTTTATCAATCCATGGGAGGCGTAGGATGAAGATGGTCTCTCTCAAATAACCCTGCAACGAAATAACAAAGAGTCCCTTGTGTCCCCAACACACTTAATACAATGGTAAATTGTATAGGTGCACTAGTTCGGCGAAGAGATGGCGATACAAGTGCAATATGGATGGTAGATATAGGTTTTCGTAATCTGAAATTATAAAAATAGCAAGGTAGCAAGTAGTAAAAGTGAGCGAAAACGGTATTGCAATGCTTAGAAACAAGGCCTAGGGTTCATACTTTCACTAGTGTAAGTTCTCTCAACAATAATCACATAATTGAATCATATAACAATACCTAAACATACAACAATGAGTCACTCCAAAGTCACTAATAGTGGAGAACAAACGAAGAGATTATTGTAGGGTACGAAACCACCTCAAAGTTATTCTTTCCGATCAATCCATTGGGAAATTCCTATAAGTGTCACAAACAGCCCTAGAGTTCGTAGTAAAATAACACCTTAAGACACAAATCAACCAAAACTCTAATGTCACCCAGATACTCCAATGTCACCACAAGTATTCGCGGGTTTCATTATACGATATGCATCACACAATCTCAGATTCATCTATTCAAACCAACACAAAGAACTTCAAAGAGTGCCCCAAAGTTTCTACCGGAGAGTCAAGACGAAAATGTGTGCCAACCGCTATGCATAGATTCCCAAGGTCACGGAACCCACAAGTCGATCACCAAAACATACATCAAGTGGATCAATATAACACCCCATTGTCACCACGGGTATCCCACGCAAGACATGCATCAAGTGTTCTCAAATCCTTAAAGACTCTATCCGGTAAGATAACTTCAAAGGGAAAACTCAATCCTTTACAAGAGAGTAGAGGGGGAGAAAAATCATAAGATTCAACTATAATAGCAAAGCTCGCGGTACATCAAGATTGTGCCAAATCAAGAACACGAGAGAGAGAGAGAGAGAGATCAAACACATAGCTACTGGTACATACCCTTAGCCCCGAGGGTGAACTACTCCCTCCTTGTCATGGAGAGCACCGGGATGGTGAAGATGGCCACCGGTGATGGACCCCCCCCCCTCCGGCAGGGTGCTGGAACAGGGTCCCGATTAGTTTTTGGTGGCTACAGAGCTTACGGCAGCGGAACTCCTGATCTAGGTTATGTTCTGGAGGTTTGGGGATTTATAGGAGAGGTTGGCATCGAGAATAAGTCAGCGGCCCATGGAGAGTCCATGAGGTAGGGGGGCGCACCCTAGGGGGCGCCCTCCACCCTCGTGGGGCCCACAGGACTCCTTTGGTAACTCTTCATTCCAGTATATATTTTATTTTCCAGAAAAAATCTGCGTTGATTTTTAGCGCATTCCGAGAACTTTTATTTCTAAGCAAAAACAACACCACGGTAGTTCTGCTGAAAACAGTGTCAGTCCGGGTTAGTTCTAATCAAATCATACCAAAATCATGTAAAAATATTGTAAACATGGCATGAATACATCCAAAATTATATATGTGTTGGAGACGTATCAAACACCCTGACATAGAGGGTCGCGATGTCGTCGTACCTGAAGTGGAGGGTGCACCTCCCGTGCAAGCCCCGCGCGTGGGAAAATGGCTACCACCCGCAATTCAAGAACACGTTGCCAGTAGCGGTGACTTCTACCCCGGCCCATGAGGCCTTGCTGCAGCAGCCGTCGGCCTGCCGCCAGAGGATGCCAGGCCCACCGGCCGGCAGCGCACCCACGAAGAAACGCGAAAGCTGGAACCAGATGCTCGCGGGCCTCTCCAACCACACAATGACCTCCGGGGAGGCATGTGGAGATCGCCCGGCCACCGCGGCCGTGATCACACTCAACCGACGCATCCCCGGAGTTCATGGTGTGGTCAGAGAAGCCTGCGGGCATCTGGTTCCAGCTTCCACCTTTCTTCGCGGGTGCATTGTTCGCCGGGGGGCCTCGCGGCCTCTGGCTGCAGGCCAACAGCTGCTATAGCAAGGCCTCATAGGTTGGGGTAGAAGTCAGCGTTGCTGGCAATGTGTTCTTGAACCGTGGGTGGAAGCCATTTGCCCGCGCACGTGGCTTGCACGGGAGGTGCACCCTCCACTTCAGGTACAACGGCATCACGACCCTCTACGTCAGGGTGTTCGGCGAAGGCGGTTAGCACTTGGGGTGCTGCCCAGAAAGTGACAGTGATGAGGATAATTAATGGTGAGCTTGCCATTGATGATGGTTGCGTCGCCTCCAGCAACGGTGGCTCCTCCTCCGGGGAGAGCACCAGCGATGGTGACTACGACGGGCCTCCGCGTCGCCGGGCTCGAACTAGGGAGGGTGACGATCCGTGCCACTATCGCGCTCCGGTGAAGCGGGAGGAGGACTCTGACTGAGCTCGAGTGCTGCTAGAGCCGGGCCTCAGGAGCCGCTGTGGTCGCATAGCCACTTCTATTTTCTTCTGCGTCAAGAAAAGGGGAGAAGGCCCCGTCGGGGCGTGTAATGAAGAATAGCGCTTGCGCCATTATGCTATGCTTCTTATTTTTATATTGTGTCGTGATATCCGTGCTGCTACTTGGTGTGATTAGGATGCCTTAGCTTGATGTGGTCGCAGTACACTCCCATGCTGCGAGGCGTGCCTTCCTATGGTTTGGATCTCCTGCGGTGCCCTTGTTTCAGGGGCGTGTTCCAAGGGATTAATTATTGAAAGCTCGAGAGTCGTTGGACCTCAGGGGGGCGTCATGTAGCTATAGGGTCAGAAGACCTCATGAGGCGCCATACCTCATGCTAGCCCCCGATGGGTGGTTGCGGCTAGCATGTCACGTCGCAATGACCGGAGGCACAGACTCGAGAAGACGCGCATGCCAGTGAGCTCGTTTGAGAGAGTCACACGAGGATTAAGACACCAAAGGCTAGGGTAGCAAGGCTTTGGCGAGGTATGTTTGTGGGCGAGCCCAAGTGCACGCATCGTACCCAGCCCCCATGTGCGGGATGCGCGAGGAAGAGCGACAGGCAACTGCCACTCTCCCTAAGACAAGATTTCAAAGAGCGAACACTGAGGAAAAAAAGTTCCCAACCCTTGCAAATAAAAGATGTGAAAGCTCTGAATTTCATTCAAGAAGTTGTAAACCAGATACAGAAAGCAAGCAAAAGAACAGTTGCATCCGACACCTACAGTAGTCTTCTTGTCTACCCACAAGCATGGAGCATGGAGCCTCCACTAGGACGTGGGTGGGAGCCCCCGTGAGGCCCAGGGGCGGCACTCAGGCGACTCTGGGGCGTGTACATCCCAAACTCATTATTACGTGAGAGTGTCACGAGCGGAGATCTTCACAAGCGCAGGGCATTGGTCATGGCTAGAACATCTCGAGGTGCTGGATTTTCAAGGCGATCTGGATGGGGACCCCGTCCTGTGTCTCCAGGCGCGCGGCGCGAGGCCTAGAGACACGAGAGATCCTAAACGGCCCTCCCACATGGGTGAGAGCTTATGAAGCCCTTCCCTGGAGAGCACCTGCCTCAAGACGAGGTTACCCACCTTGAGAGTCCTGGAGCAGATGCTACGTCAGTGTATCACCGTAGCGCCTGCTGGTACCTCGTTGCACGGAGTGAGGCTTGGCGGCGGCGCTCCTCCCCCAGCACGAGGTCCATCCCCCACAAGGCATCCTGGCACGCCTCGTCGAACGCTAAGACCTGCCGGGGAGCGATGCTTGACCTCGTGAGGGAGGATCGCCTCGGCTCTGTAGACAAGGAAGAACGGAGTCTCGCTTGTGGGCTTGGTCGTGCTGGTGGAGATGGAGCACAACAAAGACTGGAGCTCATCGAGCCAGCCCCTGCCGCTGGTCTCGAGTTTCTTCTTGAAAGTCCTCAGCATTAGCGCGCTCAGCTTGGCTATTACTCCGCGGGTGTGCCACCGAAGCATAGCGTATCTCCATTCCAATGTTAACACAATATGTTTTGAAAAGGTGGCTCGTCAATTGAGAGCCATTGTTGGTGATGATGCGGCTGGGAACCCTGAAACGGCTCATGTGGCGCTTGATGAACTTGACGGCCGAGCCGGCTGGGGTGGGGCGGACGACCTCCACCTCCACCCACTTGGTGAACTTGTCGATGGTGATGTAGAGGTAGCGGTAGCCCCAGGCGCTCCAGGGAACGGGCCTAGGATATCCAACCCCCAGACCGCGAACGGCCACAACAGCGGGATGGTCTAGAGGCCTTGAGCGGGCTGGTGGATCTGCTTAGCATGGAATTGACAAGACTCAAAAGACCTTACCAATTCAGTGGCATCATTGAGCACCGTGGGTGTCACACCCTAATTTTCATGCCACAACACTTTAGCTAATAATCATGACAAAATGAGGTTTGGCAAAAAAAATTGAGTTTTTAGAATTTTTTGGGATTTTTGTTTGTTGTTTGCAAGTGCTCTAAAAATCAAATAAATCCTCCAACTCTTATACTCCATCTCCTTGCTCCAAACTTTTGCCCCAATGATCATGCCATATGTATAGTACAATATACAATTTTCTTACAAAAATAATTTCCCCAAAAAGTATATTCAAAATTTAGTTTTCCGAAAACCCCTGAATTGAGATTTGCACTACAAGTACTTGATTTGGGGTATGAAAAATCTTTCAAAGAGTATGTTTGAATCCTATTAGGTATAGGACTCCCATAAACCACAAAAATATAATTTTAAAAGTTATTTTATTATTTTATTAAAAGTTTTTTCCTTTAGGCCAGGAATGGTCTTTAATAGGTAAAAATTATTTTAATGTTCTAAAATATTTGAGAAAATTTAGGGAAACTCAGTGGACATGTATTGTCCATATATAAGAGTTTCAAACATGGTCATGTTGAATATATTGGTCAAGTCCCTCAAAAACCATTCTGGGTATTTCAAGCTTTTGAAATATTTACAAAGGAAATGTTCTCTAAAAATTCCAAGAAAACTTTAGCACGTCACAAATGCCCTATTTGGTGATCTTGGCATGTCTCATGTCTTGGAGAACAAGATAACATCATCAAATCCCCTCCAAACCATTTTCGTCCATTTGAAGCTTGAGTAACTTTACATTGCCGAACATGTCCAAATGTTCTCAAACTAGATGCACAAGCTCAAATGGTCTAATTATTCATCTTGACCAAATGGAACAAGTTGGAGAGAATGTTATCTTTATCAATGTGCCCCAAAAACCCCTCTGTCTAGAACCAAATTTGAACAACTCTAAATTGTCAACTTTCTTATTTTCCTCTCAAACTTTGTGCACATGCTCTAAACCCTAAATGATGACACTACACCAAGTGGTGCATAAAGGAGAAGTGATTAGCTTAGCTAGATCTAAGAAAATCCATTTCTGTTGATATCTAGGGTTTACAAAAGTTACATTGTGAACCTTGTCCAAAAGAGCTCAAATTGCTACCACCTTGTCAAATGGTCATGATCAACACCTCAATCAAGTGGCACAAGAAGGAGATGGATGCAAGTGACTTAAACATGCATCAAAAACCTTCTGCCAGATTTCCAAAATCACCATTTTGACCTCATCCACTACTATCCTTGGGTTCAACTTTCTTCCTGAGGCCACCCTAACCCTCTTCTGCCTCCAGTAACTCACCCAAGATCTCTACTCAATCATTGATGGTGTAAAACCCCACTTTCTCTCTTTGTTGACCCGTGGCAACACCTCCTCTCTCTCCCATTTCTATATGCAGCACCTCCATCTAGCTCCTGCCCACTCTAGAGCATCCAAGGAAGCTCCAGGACATAAGTGGATATGCCCCTGGCCTTTTAAAATGGCCATGCCGGCCATATGCATGGTCCAGAGCGTGCTACCGTGTGCTCTTGCACTGTAGCCGCCCTCTGCCCGACGCCCCCGACCACCTCGGCTCTCCCCCGTGCGCCAGGAGGACCACCTAGATGTCCGGGACACGACACACGGTCGGGCCCCTCCTATCTCTCTCTCCCATGGCCACCCCGAGGGTGAAAAAGCGCCGCCCAGCTTCGCCACTCGTAGTCATCGCTTGGAACCCTCCTCAAGCTCGCCTCGCTGCTCCTCTCCCTTCCCAACGCCCTAGTCCACCCCCACAACCCCTGACTCAAAGCCGAGCCTCCCGTGGCCTGCCATGATGGTTAGGACCTCGCCGGTGCAGGGGCTCATGGTACGCCTCTCCCCCTCCTATTTGAAGCCACCATAGCCTCCCTGTCGATGCACCTAGCTCTCCCCCCTGCCAATCTTCCCGCTGCGCCTCCCGTTCTTCTCCAGGAGCACCCGAGCTCGAGATCGAGCTTGAGCTCCGCCGCCTCGGGCCGGTGTTGATCCAGAGGTACATGTCCTCTTCGCCTCTTCTGGCACTCGGTCTGGAACGGCTACACCTCCCTGACCATTTCCCTTCTGCTTCCCCTCTCTATTGCAACCAGAATTGACCGGAGCAAGCTCCTCCCGAAGCCCCTTCCGCCAGTTTCTTTGTCGCAGGCGAACCCCTGCACCCCGGCGACTACCTCCACCTCCACCTGAATGGCGACTCCACCCTGAGCACGCCGGTGCCCTCGGATCGCCTCACTCACAACCACAGCGATGCCGATGAGCTCGCCTCCCTTTCCGGCCCAAGGTTGACGACGGTGGCTATGGGGCCCGTTAGTCAGCCTCACACTAACAGGTGGGCCCCACCCGCCAGGTTTAAACACACGCGCGCGCGTACTGGTTCGCCTATCGGCTGAAGGCGTATTTTGCCTTTACGCCTTCGACGTGGCAGCCTCACGCGGGATGGGTTCCTTCTCGGCTTGCTGTACTATGGCTAAATTGGCCCAGTTGCACAGTGCTGCTTCTTCTTTATATTTTTCCAGAAACTTACAAAATTCCAAATCCTAAATTCTTCTAAAAGTCCCACCTATTTAATGGTGTAACTTTCATAAATATCCATCAAACTTTTCTACACTGTTCAAATTTGAATTCAAATTTGAGCATTTATATTTCCCTCTGAAAATCCATTTTTGTTATTCTACAACTCCAAATCCAAAACAAAGAATTTTGGCATTCTTAGTTTTCATCCTTATATTTAACAAGTGAACATTTTAAGAGCACTTTTATTTTTTCTGTTTTTGCTATTCCCTTATATTCAGTTACTCTTTTGTGATGATTAGATTCTGTGTCTGAGGAACCTCTTAGAGAGGATTTGGAGAAGGATTTGAAGCCTCAAAGACTTTGTTAAAACAGGCAAGCAGCCCTTTGACCATGATACACTTCTCTTGTTCATCGATAAGTTTTCCGTATGCTTGATGATGTCGTTTATTATAAGCTTGATGTAATCGTTGCATTGATGCATGCCCGTTGGTACTTGCATGTTCGTAGCTCTACCTTGTTCTAGAGATGCGATGAAGAACACTTGATATTGAAGCATGATGTTGCATGTGGGATATGATCAGCTTGGGGTAGCATTCTTTCGAAAACCCTACCGGGTGCCCCTAATGCCCGGGGGTGATGTTGAACTAGGTCACCACTTGAGGATGAAGTGGTGTACCGAAGCAAGTATTTGTGTGAATAAAAGGATGGATTAGATTTAAGGTATGATTACCGCCCAACCAAACATGTGCAACTACTCTACTACTTATGGGACAGTCCATTGTTGATTACCTAGTCCGATACTAGCATGGTGCCCACACTACTAGTGACAGGGGTGACATGAGGTCACTCTTAGGAAGGGGTCATGCTTGGATAGGTGGCCATGACTGTTTTCACATGGCATCGGACACACCGTTTGTCCCTGCCTGTATGTGTGATATTGAAAAGGACAGAGGCCCAAGATCTTGATGCTTATATGTTAGTGTCGCCTAGGGAAAGATAGTAATCGGGTGCTTCCCCCGAATACTTGAGGTACTGCGGGATCGTGGATGACATGAAAGCTCCTCGATTCTTGTGGGTAAAGTGCACAACCTCTATGGAGTGTCAAACTATTCGAATAGCCATATCCGCGGTCAAGGACAGTTGGGTGGTGCTACTTAAACTATCTCCAGAACTTTACAAACCTTGTATATGTAAGTTGCATTGGTCAAATAAAGACTTGACGTGTTGATTAAGCTAGAATTGTTCTATACTCTATTTATGTTGATATCTGTAATCTGTTCACATGGTTACCAGAGTCCATTGATGCATGTTTCACAAGTTGATAGGACATGTCGTTAAATTTCCAACTAGCTTGATGCTAGATTGCCTACCTGTAGTTACATTAGGCATTATTACCTTGATCCAAAAAAGGGTTGTTTGTCAGTACATTCAAAGTACTCATTGGCTTGCCACTAGTTATTTAATTGTCCAGGAGGAACATGAGTTCGAGGAAGAGTTCTTTGGTGACGAACTTGCAATACGCTTCCTAGTTAGAATGTCTGTAGGGTTAAGATAGATAGCATGGGTTCTACTTATCAACGAAGATTTCCGCTGCTTATGATTTATATGATGTTCAGCCCTTAAGGCTTTATCTATATAAGACTTGAACAAAGTGGTCATAATTTGTGTAAGACGGTATGTATGAATGTAAGACTCTTGTTATTCAGCTTCTGTGTGTTCAGTTAGCATTGATCTCTGGGATCACTATACACGTGCATTTGGTGATCACAACTTATGAGTCGGGGTTCCCACAGTGGGCCAGTAGAATCTGTTGTGGAACGCTTTGCCCACTAGGATGCACGACGAGGAGTGATGCCCGCATCCCCCGCCATGTATGTCGGCGAGCAGCTCGCATCCCTGCTCCCTAGAGATGCATCATACACTACAAAAAAAGACACATCTGTGACATTTTGGGACGAACGAATTTTTTTTCTATCATACTTATGACACTTCTATAACGATAATTGTGACAAAACCCGGTATCATCATAGATGTGGTGGGCTCCTACTTCAATGACAAAAAATCATGACAGAAAATGGGCTTTTCTTCCTGGGAGGGCCGGCGACGAAGCTGCATGACATTCTTTGGGCCGTCCATGACGAAAAAACGGTGGTAGAAGCGAGGGCGAGGAAAATATCAGGGAGTTCCCAGTTACGGTGGGTGGTTGAGGGCCGAGTGATGTGCGTTTCTCTCGTACCGTACGCGCGTGGGTGTGAGGCGTTGGGCTCTAAGTGAACCCGAGCGAGGCCTTGCCTAACTAAACCCGAGCGATTGCACTATAGGCTACATGTTACTGAACCCGAGCGATCGAGTGATTCCTTTGCTACTGCTGCTAACTGAAGCCGATCGATGCTACCTCTGGTTAAACAGTGAGCGTTGTTGGGGAGTTTGGATGAACAGTGAGCATTGCTGGGGGGGGGGGGTTGGATGAACAGTTCCCTAGGGGGTGGATGAACAGGCCCCCGTGGTTGCCTCTGGATGAATAGGACCCCGATCGATCGATCAGGTTGGGGCTGGATGAACAGGACCCCGTGGAGGGATGGATGAACAAGACGACCCCCTGGAGGGCTGGTTGAATAGTATCCGGTGGAGGGCTAGATGAACAGTAGCCCCGTGGAGAGGGTTGGTTGAACAGTAACCGGTGGAGTAGCGCACGGTGGAGGTTGGATGAACAGTCGCAGGTGGAGGCTGGAGGAGGTCGAAGGTGGATGAACAGTAGCCCATGGAGGCTAGAGGAGGTCGACAGTGGAGATGAACAATATCTCGTGGAGTCCCATTTTGCAGTAAGCCACACCCCTCCCAATGAACAAGAGCCCCGTTTCGACCGTACCGCTCGAACACAAGTCAGTTTCCTCTGTTTTGCGGTACGCCACACCCCTCCCGATCAACAGGACCCTATTTCGACCGTATGAGGTCCAACAGAAGTCCGTTTCCTCCATTTTGCGGTACGCTAGACCCCTCCCAATGAACAGGATCCCGTTTCGAATGTGGCCGGCCGAACACAAGGCCGTTTCCTCTGTTGTGTGGTATGCCAGGCCTCGTTTCCATTGGCTGTTCCGTCCAAGCCCTTCCGATGAACACGACGACGCATTCCGTTCCGACCCAGCCGGTTGGCTCCCCATGAACACGATGACGATGCTGTTTCTCTGTTCTGACCCAGCCATGTACACGAGCCCTGGCCGTACGTATGCGCGAGTAGGCGTTCGAGACACCGCCCGTATGTATGTACGTGGTTGTATTTTCTTTCTTGCACACTGGCCGTTGTACGTATGTGTACATGCTACATGCGTGCCTGTACTACGACACGTACGTGCCTCTACATCGTCTAGTATTTACATACACGTTCGCGACCAGAATGACAACACTACGTATGCTTCGACCAGGTGGGTCCCAACTTTGAGGCACTGTCGGATATCGTGTTCCGGCAAAACCCTTAAGGTTCAAACATCGGGCTGCGCAAGATCTCTCCCTACCGAAACACGCCCTCAACCTCGCCGCAATCTGTAAGCAAGCTCGATGAACAACACAAGAGACACAAGATATATACAGGTTCAGGCCACCTTTGTGGTGTAATACCCTACTCCTGTGTGTGGTGTGTGGATTGCCTCTTGGGCTGATGATGAACAGTACAAGGGAAGAACAGCCTCGCGAGGTGAGGTGTTCTTGTTCTTGGTGGTGTCTAGATGAACTGGGTTTGGATGCCTCTAGATTAGCTGCTTTCTACTGTGGTGGCTAGCCTTATTTATAGAGGCCCTGGTCCTTTTCCCAAATATTGAGCGGGAAGGGATCCAACAACGGCCATTTTGAATGGGGATAGCTAGTACAAGCTATCCTGACTAAAGGTGGTCTTCGCCTACCAAAGGCGCTGGTGGTGACGCCATCTTGGGCTCCACGATGACCTCCGTCCTGCCGGCTGCTAGCCTTGGTCTCGTTGCGCCGATATGGAAACCTTTGCCTAATGCCTCGGTACTCCACGCCTGCGCTCGCCCCCTTAGCACCAAAGGGGAAACGAGGACACTGCACGGGCTGGCGCCCGCCTGATGCCCACCTGGCCTTGGTCGTCATGTCTTGCATCACGAGGACCTCGCGAGGTACCCCTTGCCTTGATCTCTCCGCCTCCTTGCAAGCCCGCCTAGTGAGGCCACTGCCGAGGAGGCCTTGTGTGGTCCGCCCCGTGAGGCTTGGCCCCTCGCGAGGGTCTTGATTGTTGGTTGATGAAGACGGGTCGTACTGGGCCACTGGTTGAGCCACGCCACAGGTCGCAGGCAGGCAAGTCTGGGGATCCCCGTTCCTAGAATGCCGACAGTAGCCCCTAGGACCAAGGCGCGCTCGTACTTGGCTTAGCAGCGAAGCCAAAGGGCAAGTGCGGAGCACGACGGTCCCCAATAGCCTACGGCCTTGGTCGACGCGTGGCGACTGATTTGACGTGGGCGTCTCCGCTTCCCCATGCTGCCTCGGCAACTGCCCGACTGACAAAAGGCTGGCGCGTGCAAGGCTTGGCTTCATTGCTCTCCTTCGCCTTGCTCCAGATCCCCTTCCTTGCTCCTTGCTCCCGCAATCTCCAGATCTGCTCCACGCCTTCCATTTCGGTGAGCGATGGCGCCCCGCAAAGCCAAGGCTGATGCGTTGCCGGCTTGGTACGCGTCGACCCTGGACGCCCCCAATGCATCAGAGAAGAATCTTGCCGCCACGCACCTGATGACGGCGGTAGAGGGCAACGAGAAGGGGGAGACCAAACTCAGGGTTGGCTCTGCCGAGCCGGAGGCTAAGGGGAGCAATTTCTACCCCTTATTCATGAACGCCATCGTCGCAGGCCTGGTTCCTCCCTTTTCGGACTTCTTCTACGCCGTCCTTAGCCATTACAGGTTGCAGGCCCTTCATCTCCAGCCCAACTCCATCCTCCTCTTGTCGATTTTCGCCTACTACTGCGAGGCGCATGTTGGGGTGATGCCGTCCATTTCTCTGCTGCGCCACTTCTTCTCTCTTCAAACCAACGGCGACCACACCTTGGCGTGCACCAACTTCATCGCGTACAGCAAGGCCAACACGATCTCGAAGACCGGGAAGAGGGCCGGCAACTTCCGGAGCAAGTGGGTCATGATGGATGCCAAATGTGTCCACCCCCGGTTGGTCTTGCCAACGGAGATGCCCCAGCCCGACGAAATTTTGTCTCACGTGAAGCTTGTCGATGCTCGGGCGAAGTTGGTGCTGGAAAAGGTGAACGCTGACCTGAAGCCGGGCAACGGGAAGGCGGCGGCTCAACTTGATAAGATCTGCAGACACTATCTTTGGAACAAACGAACGGCAGATGGAGATAAACAGAACTCCTTGGCTGCTTGGAACATGGTGTGTCGACCAAAAAAGTGTGGTGGTTTGGGTGTCCTAGACCTTAAAATTCAAAATGACGCGCTTTTGCTCAAATTTCTGCATAAATTCTACAATAGAATGGATATTCCCTGGGTGCGGCTCATCAGGGAAACATACTATGTGGAGTCCATCCCACATGCAACTGATAGTTGTGGCTCTTTCTGGTGGCGTGACCTCATAAATCTTATGCCGATATATCATGGCATCACTCAGGTGCAAGTCAATTGTGGCACTTCTGTCCTATTCTGGAAAGATAACTGGAACCAGTCCATCTTGGCAGAACAATATCCACGAGCTTTCTCTTATGCCCTTAATGAGGACTTGTTTGTGCAAGGGTTTTTGACTGCCCACACCCTCCACGAGACCTTTCATCTACCACTCTCGCTGCAAGCCCATGACGAACTCAAGCTCCTCCAAACTGATATGGCTGCGGTGGTATTGGAAGAGGAGGATGAAGTTTGGTCCTACTGTTGGGGATCAACTGGGTTCAAAACCACAGCCTACTACCAGTTTGTTTTTCGGGATGTGGTTGCACACGTGGCTTTCAAGTGGCTCTGGAAGACTAAATGCATACCCAAAATCAAAGTCTTTGGTTGGTTTTTGCTTTCTGACCGGCTCAACACAAGGAACATGCTCAAGCGGCGGCACTACAATATTGGCGCCAATCTTGACTACTTGCTTTGCGGGCATCATGTCGAAGAAACGGTGGAGCGTCTCTTCTTTCATTGCACCTTTAGCAAGGAATGTTGGCGCTTACTGAGTATATCTTGGGCTGTGCAAGGAGATACGTTGAAGCTGGTGGAGAACTTAAAAATACAACACCCACGCAAAATGATCATGGAGATATTTCTCACAGCTGCATGGAACCTTTGGAAGGAGCGTAATAATAATTACTTTAGACACGTGTCACCCTCCATTTCTTCATGGTTCAATAGATTCAAAGAAGACTTTGACAATATAAGATATAGATTACCAGATAACAAGAGACATGTTGTCTCTTCCTTCTTGCAAAGTCTGCCACAACATAACTAGGGTTGTGCTAGGGTTGTGCTTTGGATCTAACCCCCCTCTACCTTTGTAAGTACCACCATGTAACTGTTATTTGTTTCTTATATATACATGCAGTAGGAGCCTTTCCTACTGTCTTAACCCTAAAAAAATGCGAAGGCGGCGAAGCAGACGGGGGCCACGCTCCTGAGGGAATTCCTAACGCAGCGGGTGGTTCCGCTTCAGGCGCACTCGCGCCCACTGTGGATGCTTGTGGACGCACGATGAGCTTTGCCTGAATCGGGCGGCCTTGGACGACGAGGATCTGGCCGCATCTCTCCGCCTCTTGGTTGGGGACGACCAGGAGTGTCCAGTAGGTTCCCCTGCCCCCTTGTACCTCCGCGAGGATGGGGTAGAGGTGGTGGCTGCTATGCCCACCTTTCATGGGCGCGGCCTGGTGCCGGCGGCTCCCCCTGTGGTCCGGGGGCAACGGCGCTGGTGGACGTGTCCTCGGGCGACTCCCACGGAGGAGGAGAGGAAGAAGAAGAGGAGCGCGACTCGGAGGCAACCCTTGAGGGGATGGGGGAGACCTCTCCTCGGAGCAGGGTCGACATCCTCCTCACCTTGCCAGACGATGATGCAGCCGACGCTGCACAGGAGGAGGGGGATCCACTCGCGATCCCGAAGAAGGGCAGGTCGGCACTGGTCTCCCGAGAGGCCGCTTCTGCCAAGGCGCCGCCTGGAGCCGCTTCCATCCCTTCTGTTGTGCCTTCCCCTGCTCCTGGGGCCCTTGCGGCTGCGCCTCGAGCCTCGAGGCTCTCGGGCTTCAATCTCGGCAAGAGGATGGTGAACTACGCCGCGGTAGACCATTAAGTGCTCGCGCTTCATCTTGCTCTTGATTATGCTGATTGCGCTTGATGTTCTCCATTGGTTTGTTAGGCCGCTTCCTGCGGCGAAGAAGAGGAAGGGGACGCGGCGACTCCGCCCGGGGCAGACTCATCTGCCGTGGCCGCTCCTTCATCCATGGGGAGGGGAGGCGATGACATTCGCACCTCCCCTGCCCGATCATCCTTGTGAGCCCTGGAGGAGCGCCAGCCCCCATGGGCCCGCTCGCTCTAGAGGTGCCGGTGCCTGACGCTGCTTTTGAGGTATCCAAGGCTCAGGAGCCCCTAGTCTCTCGAGTCGTGGCTACGCTGCCGCCTCCTCGTCCTACGCCGCTGGTTCCGGCTTTTTCTGCCTCCTCCGATGTCTTGGACGACGCCCTTTCTGAGTTGGGCCAGTTGCGAGAAGACCTCCAGGGCACCGACTCCCATCTGGCAGCCGGGCGCCTGGAGCTGGTCTCCGGCTGGATTCATTCTGACGCTTCTGCCCGAGCGGCGCTGAGGCGGGCCGCGGGAGCCTCTGAGGAGGAGAAGCAGGCCACCGCCAAGGGCGCAGCTGCTCGCGAGGCGGCACTAAAAGATGTCGCGGTCGCCCAGGACCGCTGCATGACACTGTAGGCCGAGCTATAGGGTTTGCGCGACGAGCACGCCAAAGAAGTTCGCGACCGCCGGGCAAAGGAGGAGAAGATGAAGGATCGGGAGGACGCCGTCAGGGACCGCAACACCGACCTGACGCAGCTGGCGGAGTCGCAGACCGCTGAGCGCGTCCGGCTGGAGACGTCGGAGCAGAAGTTGAGGGCGGAGAAGGCCGAGCTGGACGCCAAGGCGAAGGTCCTGGCCGAGGACCGCGTGGCCTTCACACTTCTTGACGAGAGGTCTCGCGTGGCGCTGAAGACACTCTATGAGAAGGGCCTGGAGAAGCTGCTGGCCACCGACAAGGACAACCCTGCCCAGCTGCTTCCTTTCTTGGTCGACGCGCTTGAGGAAGTTGTGAACGACGTCGGCCTCATGGCAGAGGTAGAAGCTCGCGTCCTTTCTTTCGCGGCGCTAACGCGTGTCTTCAGCTACCTCCACCTCCGTGACCCTGGCGCCAACCTTGCCGAGCTGCTGGAGCCTGTGGACATCGAGCGCTAAGCCGCCCCTGCTGAAGCCGTGAAGGGCCAGGTAAAGGTCTTGCTGGGCAAGTTATGCGCCTTTGCTTCTGCGCCCACGGCAGGTGGTGCTGCTGATCCTGCGGCCTCGGGAGGTGGAGCTGGTGAAGGCAACACCACCATGGGGGTGGATCCTCTGGCAAATGACGGCGTTGTCCAAGGGTGATCTTCTTGCGGATTCTTTCCTGTTTTAACTCCTCCAACATGCACTGGGCCTCATGGAGGCATTTAAACTTGCTTCTGGTATTGTGAAGACAATTATGGTTTGTAATATTTGCTTCGGGATTTGCTTCAAGATTTGCGGTTTCCTTCCTATTTGCTTTATGTTTTACGTTGATAGAGCCTGGCCCCGCGCATACCTCAACTGCCGTTGGCCCCGACCGGATCACCAGGATGGGACCAAGGAGTGAGGGGCTACGTGACAAGTTAGGCTCCTGAGTCGCGATTCTCAGGAGTCCCCCTTGACGCACAAAAAGCAAATAGGGAGGGAATGTAGGAGTAGATCTGGCGTTCTACGTCAGCAGAGCCCGGCGCCGCGGATACCTCAACCGCCGTTAGCCCCGACCGGATCACCAGGACGGGACTAATGAGTGAGGGGCTACGTGACCAGTTAGGCTCCTGAGTCGCGATGCTCAGGAGTCCCCCTTGACGTTCAAACGACTTTCATACCTTGGTTCCGCTCAGGGAGGGGCGCGCGACAACCAAGTCCGATGGACCTGGCTGGTTGGCGTGCGCGCGCGCATGACCCAGGCGTAGCCCCTGTGTCCAGCCCCCTCGCGTGATGCTCCCATGGGGAGGTGTTGCAACGAAGCCAGACACTGAGCTCTGGGCTCCCTGAGGTTGATACGGCCGTGGACCTCCCTCAGTTGTTTATCACCAGTGTGGAGCATAGCGCTTCCATATGTGTATGGGCATAGCCGCTCCTCAGTAGTGTCGTCAGCCAGCACGGAGCATGGTGCTTCCACTGGTGCGTGGGAGGGGGGCCCCCATCCGGGAGGAGCCCCTGGGCATGTACAGCCCCGCCCTGACACGTGGCTTGCACGGTAGGGCTAGACGAGGTGTATCTAGGCACTCGTGAGCCAGCGCAGGACTCACGAGACCCTAGCTCAAGGAGGATTGCGCTTGGTCTTGGATCTTTTACATTTGTGTGTTCCTGTGAGATGGTTAGATACAAAGGCTCTACGTCCTCAGGTCCCGGCCCTCGAGCGAGCTCAGTCACTGCTGGTATGCCAGGTCGCGATGTCATGGTCAAGGCTAGGTGGTGAGGGCTGGAGAGCTAGTAGGAGCTCCTGAGTCGCGATGCTCAGGAGCCCCCCTTTTAACGCGGAAGGGATTTTCATGAGAGAGAGGAGGCCCGTAGTAGGCGGCAGGTGATAATCATAGGCAGGTTAAGTATGAAAGGCAAATCAACTTAGCTAAATGCAGGAGGGATACATGCCACTGGGTCAGGCCCGAGCGGCTTGGGGATGATGCAGCCGGAGGGGCGCCCCCAGCAAGGTAAACTAAAGACATAAGAAGAGGGATACATGCCGCAGGGACGGACCCATGCAGCCTGGGAATGATGCAGCCCTGAGGGCGCTCCCCGCTGAAATGAACTTGGAAGATGTCACCTGGTACCATTGTAGAAGGGGTGTTGGAGTAGCTGAAGATGCGCGGTGAAGAGGCCGACCCTGACGAGCCACCGGAGCCCTGAGCCTCGGGAGGCTCTGGGGGTCCAGGCGGTTCCTTGAGGACCATCTCCATCTCCGCTAGGACCACGTGATGCCTGGCCTCTTGAGCCGCAGAATGCTCCACAGGCGACGCTAGTAGGTGGCAGCCGCGTTGGGCAGGCCGAAAGGCATGCTGATGTAGCTATGCGGCGGACCCTCGAAGTGTCCCATGCGTGAAGGCCAGAGGCGCTCCTGAGATGCGGCTCGGTTGAGCCCTGGGACGTCGATGCAGACGCGCAGCCCACTATCCTCGCCTGGATGGGGAGCCACACTAGGCATGTGGCGATCACCATGCATGGCCCTTGCTTCCTGAAGCTCTTGAGCGGTCTTGGTAATGAACTCCCGAGGATTGGGCTTTCCATGCCCTCTGCCTTCCTGAGGGAAACGTACTACAAAGCACGCCTCCAAGTGGTGCTCGAGCGCCTACCTTGTGATGTTGGCAAGTTTTGAGGCCCTCCAGAAGAGACCCCCAGAGCCCTACCCGAGGAGGGCGCGCCTTCCTATGTGATGGAAGGAGGCGCCTCTTGCAAGGGCGCGGATCCTGATGCGTCACCACCAGAGATGCCAACCTCCTGAGGCCTTGTGCTGGGAGATTGCTTCTTCTTCTTGGGGATGACCTCCGGAGGGTTCTCGCCCTTGCTGTCCGGGTCCTCGATTGATGCAGCCTGGAAGGCACGCTCGATGGAGCACACCGAATTTGTTTCTTCGCAGGGGACCATGATGATTCCGCCGCTACCTGGCATCTTGAGGACGTTGTAGCCATGGGGGTCACTGCCATGAACTTGGCCAGGGCTGGATACCGAGGATGGCATTGTACGACAGGTGGATGTGGGCGACGTCGAAGTCGATGAGCTTGGTACGGTAGTTGTTGCGCTTTCGGAAGGTGACTGGGAGGCGGACCTGCCCTATCGGGGTGGTGGAGCCTTCAATAACTCCTGAGAAAGGCTTGGTAGGCTGAAGTTGATCATATGGCACTTGAAGGTTGTCAAACATCTCAACGTACAAGACGTTGAGCCCTGCACAGCCATCAACGAGGGTCCTGGTGACTTGCACGTTGGTGATGACTTGGGAACAAAGCATCGGGAGGATGCCAGTGGTAGCCGTCCACTTGAGTGGATCTGCTGAGCTGAAGGTGATGGCGCACTTGGACCACCTAAGCAGGCGTGTGGCCTCAAGCATGTGGAGGACTGCATTCACCTCGCGAGCAAACTGCTTAAAGATGCTTAAGAGGTTGGGGCCTGAGCTCCGCCCAAGACGCAAGCGATGGCACGTGGCTCCTGGAAGCCCCAAGGCCCCTCGTCCTGGTGGTGGTCATCATTCCTTCTTGGTGGTGGCGGCGGCAGAGGAGGAAGGCATGTGTTGCCGTGCGGGCGATCCTCACGAGGCTGATCCCTCCAGGCGCCCTCGCGAGGCTGGTCCTGCCAGCGATCCTCACGAGGTCGGTCACGCCACTCCTGGAGAGGGCCACGGTCGTCCCATCGTCCTCCGCCTTGTCCTCCTCCTCGACCGTAGCCCTGGTCATTGCGCTCGGGGCATCGACCGAAGCGTCCTTCTCGAACGGCCCTGAGCTCCTGGCAGGCGCTGGTGTTGTGGGTGTGGAGGTTGTGGTAGGCGCAGAATAGTCGGCTGCCCTTGGACGACTCCGACTGGTCCCTGCCGCGCTTCGTGTCCGGCTCCGGCGCAAGCACGGCTACTCCCTTGCGCTTCATGTCCTTGGCCATGGTCTTTTTCTCTTCTGGGTCCGCGGTTGGAAGCTCGAGGAGGGAGAGGCGTCCCTCCTCAGCTATTGTGCACTTGGTAGCCAGGTTGAATAGCTCCAGGGATGTGCACAACTCCTCGTGGATGGCGAGCTCCTCCTTCATCTTGACGTCGCAGACACCATCAGAGAACGCCGAGATGATGGCCTCGTCCGTCACCTTGGGGATCTTGAGACGGGTGCTGTTGAAGCGCTGGATGTATTTCTGCAGGGTCTGTCCAGGATACTGCTTGATGCGGCGCCAAGTCACCCTGGCCGGGAGGCGGTCGCGAGTGCCCTGGAAGTTGGCGATGAAGCGGCTACGCATCTTGTCCCAGGAGGAGATCGAGCTGGGAGGCAGGTTCAGGAGCCAGGTGCGGGCATCGTCCTTGAGCGCCATGGGAAACCAGTTCGCCATGACCTTCTCGTCTCCATTGGCCGCCTCGATGCTCAGCTTGTAGAGCTGCGAGAACTCCGCAGGGTCGGCAGTACCGTCATAGCGAGGAGGCAAGTCCGGCTTGAACTTTCCGGGCCAGGCGACGCTGCACAGCTCGATGGTGAAGGCGCGGTAACTTGTTGTGGTCACCGGAGCCCTTTGCTGACGCGGAGCTTGCTCTTGGTGGTACCCGTGCACCCCTGCCAGAGGCAGCACGCGGTCTTGTCGCGTCGGTGCAGGGAGCATGGGGGCGCCTTCTTGAGGCCGAGGGATTTCTTGGCAGCTTGTTTCTTGTCACGCGGGCGCTGGATGCGGTGGGTCACGTCCAGGGCCGTGCGCCCTAGAGCCAGGGCACTGTCTTGGGGCAGAGGTGGTGGAGGCGCTCCCTGAGCAGCGTTGCCTGCGCCTAGCGGAGGGTGAGGCAGCAAGAGGGACACTGTGAGAGAGCCCCCTGCGGCGCTGACAAGCTCGGTGATGCGAGCGAGCCATTTTTCATAGAGGTCGTCAACAGGGCGGTAGTGCAGGAGCTCACGTGCCAGAAGCAGCGCAGCCTGCGCGTCCATGGGGGTGCGACGAGCGTGGGGCAATGAACCAACTGGGGTCAGCGACGGAGTGGCGGTGCGGCCTTCCCGCCGGACCGAGTGGTGCAGCAAAGATGCTTGCTGCTCATTCCCTCCCGGGCCGGTGGAGGTGGCGGGGTTGGTGGCAGGCGACGGCGAACGATGAGGATGCCCGCCGACAAGAGCCGTCTGGGCGACGCGAGCGGCGAGAGCAGCCCGGCGCTTGGTGCGGGCTCGGTGGGCGTCCACCATGGATGCGACGAAGCGATGTGACGTGGATCAGCGGAAAGAAGATTTCGGCCCACCCCTACCTGGCGTGGCAAATGTTGGATATCGGGTTCTGGCAAAACCTTTAAGGTTCGAAGACTAGGATGCACGCGAAGATCTCTCCCTATCGAAACACGCCCTCAACCCTGCCGTGATCTCTAAGCTAGCTCAATGAACAACACAAGAGTCACAAGATTTATACAGATTCGGGCCACCATTGTGGTGTAATACCCTACTCCTGTGTGTGGTGTGTGGATTGCCTCTTGGGCTGATGATGAAGAGTACAAGGGAAGACCAGCCTCGCGAGGAGAGGTGTTCTTGTGCTTGGTGGTGTGTAGATGAACTAGGTTCTGATACCTTTAGATTACCTGCCTTCTACTATGGTGGCTAGCCTTATTTATAGAGGCCATGGTCCTCTTTCCAAATATTGAGCGAGAAGGGATCCAACAACGGCCATTTTGAAAGGGGACAGCTAGTACAAGATATCCTGATTAAAGGGGTCTTCACCTACCAAAGGCGCTGGTGGTGACGTCGTCTTGGGCTCCACGATGACCTCCGTCCTGCCTGATGGCCTTGGTCTCACTGCGCCGATGTGGAAACCTTTTCCTGATGCCTCGATACTCTGCGCCTGCGCTCGCCCCCTTTGCACCAAAGGGGAACAAGGACACTGCGTGGGCTGGCTCCCGCCTGGCCTTGGTCGTCATGGCTTGCGTCACGAGGACCTCGTGAGGTACCCCTTACCTTGATCTCTTCGCCTCCTCGCGAGCCCGCCTGGTGAGGCCACTCCTGAGGAGGCCTTGCATCGACCGCCCCGCGAGGCTTGGCCCCACGCGAGGGTCTTGAGTGTTGGTTCATGAAAATGGGCCATACTGGGCCACTGGTTGAGCCATGCCACAGGCCGCAGGCAGGCAAGTCTGGGGACCCCCGTTCCCAGAACGCCGACAGGCACTTCCTTGCGTGCGAAGATGTAGCTGGTGGGTCCCAGCAGTCAGGGAGGCGAATCATTTTTTTTGCCCGAACACACTTCCTTGCGTGCGAAGATGTAGCTGGTAGGTCCCAGCAGTCAGGGGGGGAAACATTTTTTCGTGAAATATGATGGCCCGTCCGGTGGATCCCCGCTGTCAGGTGGAGGAATAATTAATTTGCGCGTAATAAGGAGGTTGTTGGGGTGGAAAAATGTTTAAAATGTAAAATGCATAGAATTTTAAAATGTTTGCATTAATTAACCGTAGCTCCGAATTTAATAAACATTATATGTAAATGGGGTGGAAAAATGCATAGATTAACTTGGTGCACTCTTTTTTACTGTTTAACAACATTAAAATATGGTTTAGGGCAGAACAGTACCAAACTGAAATTATGCACATGAGGATTTTCCGGAATTGTTGTTTTTTGTTCTGGCCTCATTTAAACTTGCCTAGATAGGTAGTTTAATTATGTTTCACCTTTTGGCATGTTTATAACAACATGCAATATTGTTGTGTTCCTAAACGAGAGAGAACTAAATAATTGATGTGGTGTTTCGTCAATATGCAACTCGTTGCATATTGAGCTCCACTTAATTTGTAGTATTGTTTGTGCACTTTTCCATGCCATGCCTATTTAAACCGGACATGCATCATACTTGGTTGTGCATCGTGACATGCTTATGTGATGGTTGTTTACCATGTTGTTTGCTTCTTTCCGGTTTGCTTCTCTCGGTAGCTTTGGTTTCGTTCTGGAGTTGTGAGGATTCGTTCGACTACGTCCGTTTGTCTTCTTCATGGTTTCAGTCTTCTTCCTTGCGGGATCTCAGGCAAGATGAACATTACCCTCGATATCACTTCTATCTTTGCTTGCTAGTTGCTTCATTCTATCGCTATGCTGCGCTACCTATCACTTGCTCTTCAAGCCTCCTAAATTGCCATGTCAGCCTCTAACCTTTTTCACCCTACCTAGCGAACCATTGCTTGGCTATGTTACCGCTTTGCTCGGCCCCTCTTATAGCATTGTTAGTTGCAGGTGAAGTTGAAGATTGCTTCATGATGGACATGACTATGTTGGGATATCACAATATCTCTTATTTAATTAATGCATCTATATACTTGGTAAAGGGTGGTAGGCTCGGCCTTATACTTGGTGTTTTGTTCCACTCTTGCCGCCCTAGTTTCCTTCATACCAGTGTTATGTTCCTTGATTTTGCGTTCCTTACGCAGTTGGGTGATTTATGGGACCCCCTTGACAGTTCTCTTTGAATAAAACTCCTCGAGCAAGGCCCAACCTTGGTTTTAACATTTGCCACCTATGAATTTTTCCCTTGGGTTTTGCAGACTCAAGGGTCATCTTTATTTTATCCCCCCGGGCCAGTGCTCCTCTAAGTGTTGGTCCAAACTAGAGCACCGTGCGGGACCGTCCCTTGGCAACTGGGTTTATGTTGGTACTCGTACGCTTAGCTTATCCATTGTTCCCTGAGAACGAGATATGTGCAGCTCCTATCAGGATTTGTCGGCACATCGGGCGGCTTTGCTGGTGTTGTTTTACCATTGTCGAAATGTCTTGTAACCGGGATTCCCAGGGAGAAGGAATATTCTTCGTTGACCGTGAGAGCTTGTGATGGGCTAAGTTGGGACACCCCTGCAGGGTATAAACTTTCGAGATCCGTGCCCGCGGTTATGTGGAAGATGGGAATTTGTTAATATCCGGTTGTAGAGAACTTGACACTTGACTTAATTAAAACGCATCAGCTGCGTGTGTAGCCATGCTGATCTCTTTACGGTGGAGTCCGGGAAGTGAACATGGTTTTGGGTTATGTTTGACTTAGTAGTTTCAGGATCACTTCTTGATCACTTCCAGTTTCTCGACCGTTCCATTGTTTCTCTTCTCGCTCTTATTTGCGTATGTTAGACACCATATTTCCTTAGTGCTTGCTGCAACTCCACCTCATTACCACTTCCTACCCATAAGCTTAAATAGTCTTGATCTCACGGGTTTTGAGATTGCTGAGTCCTCGTGACTCACCAGATACCATCACAACAGTTGCAGGTGCCGATGATACAAGTGCAGGTGATGGAACCGAGCTCAGATGGAAGCTCAATGAAGATCTTGGTCGTTGCTATGTTTCGTTTCATGTTGATCAGTATTGGAGCCCAGTTGGGACGATTAGGGATCTAGTAGTTGGGTTATCTTCTTTTCTTTTGGCTTCGTTCATAGTCGGACTATGAGTGTGCTCTGAATGATGTATGAATTATATGTTCATTTTGTGTGAAGTAGCGATTGTAAGCCAACTCTTTATCCCATTATTATTCATTACATGGGATTGTGTGAAGATGACCCTTCTTGCGACAAAACCACCATGCGGTTATGCCTCTAAGTCGTGCTTCGCCACGTGGGAGATATAGCCGCATCATGGGTGTTACAAGTTGGTAATCAGAGCCATCCCCGACTTAGGAGCCCCTTGCTTGATCGAATCACTGACATTGTTGAGTCTAGAACAAAAATGTTTTGAGTCTTAGGATTATATATGTTGGAGAGTAGGATTCTTTTTACTCCTCAGTCCCTTCATCGCTCTGGTGAGGCCTCCTGACGTAGATGTTTTGTCTTTCCTCGCCTCAAATTTGACTAATTTTTTTTAGGATCACACGGGTATCTTGGGATCGTTTCGATATTGTTATGACGAGAACATTGTTCTTGGTGCCTCCTGACATTTAGGGGTTGTGGAAGTGTCTTGGGGAGTTGAGCTCCAAGGTGTTGTCGTCATAATTTTATCGTTGCAGTTCTGGAATACCTGAGTTTTGCCGACATCAAAAATCTCTTTTATGCAGTTGTTGGTGAGATAACCTCGACGCCACCAGTACTGGGGAGTTTGGGAGTATTGCCATAGCTTGTATAATGGATGCTTTTCGAAGGTTGAGGTACACGATTTCCAAAGGTTTCTTGGTGATGTGTTGACGGATGGATACAACTTGGATGTAGGGATTGCTAGTTTTGGGTGAGATATATATTGCTTCACCTGTAACCCCAACACCAGATTGCATAACCAGAAAGTTTCGAGAGTTTTATAGGTGGGAATTCAAGTACCTCTAGTTTTTTCTTTCCGACAGATGCATGATATGAGAGTGGGGTTCGACGTCTAGTGGTCCTCCTATCCACGGTCGTTTTTACAGTGGTCTCGTTGTGTCTTAAAGAGCCCTTGGCTATGCTGGTTCGGGGACGCTTCGTATGTCATGTGCACTGCCTTGTACATGATGGTGATGTACGATCGAGCCCATGTGGGCCCCACCACGAAAACTTCGGACGGAATCTCTATCATATGTTTGTTCCGGCTTATTCTGCAAGCCAAATCCTTTGTTTTGTTTTGAGTTGTGGTATTCCAGTTGCCTTGATGTGAAGTGTTAATCCATACCTTCCCTAAATGGTGTTGTCATATTTCTATGGGAGTGCTAATCCTTCTTGATCAGTGAGGTTGTCATGCTAATTCTTTTCCAACCGGCGTGCTTCTCTTCAAGTGGATCCGATCATCTCAACATCCGCAAGATCAATTCTAAGTTTTCTCAACGGTATCCATTCCATCTGCCCCAAGTTGCCTTTGTTCTCCCGCCCTCCCAACCTTAACTTCAAGGACTCAGATTTCTTAATCGGGTATCCATTTTATTGATGGGAAGTGTCTCCATTCTTTTTCGTTAATGTTTTTATCCGGTGATTCTCAGGAAGATACTAACGGAGCTTCAAGTTTATCATTCTTCGTCTCTTTTCTTCTCCAGTGGATTTAACTCAAGCTTTCGGTGTTGATCATATCCTTTTCCTCGTTCAAATGCTATCCCATGCCGGCGCATCTCAAAATTGTTCACCTCTCTCTCTTCATATCCGAAGTGCCGAGGATATCTCAGATGATTTGTGTCTCCATTCTCAATCCGTTCAAGCTATTTTGAGATTATTATCTCATTCATGTCATTTTATTGAACCGGTGCAATCTCTCTTCAAAATTGTTCAATGGTGTTTTCTTTTGAGTGGGCCCTAACCCACAGGTCATTTCCCAGGATCTTACCTGACTCTTCTAATTATCAGGAGCCATTCGCAAATTCATTTCCAAGTTTGACGTAAGAATGAATCTCATCAGTCAGCTGTTTTCCAAGATCGATCTCAAAATTATTATTTTCATTGTTGGCTCAACCTTTTTTGTTTTTCATTCTCCCAGAGTATCTCAACAATTCGTAGTGGTGTTTCTCGTCGTCATTCTCAGATTTTGAAGGCCGAAGAAGAGTTCTCTTAAATCCTTACCCGTTCTTCCAAAGATGCATAGTTCAACCTTGATGCCATCCTCTCGTAATTGTTTTTGATTGTGAGAATTCTTTTCACCCATTCGGAGCATTTCATGAGTTGTTTCCATTTCTTTCCTTCGAAGTCCATCATGTCATAATTCTCTTTTCTCGGCGTGTAGCTATCATTCTCCAAATCTTACCGGTGCATCGTTCAAATACCCTCTAATCAGTTCATGATCTCTTCGTTCTCATGTATCTAAATCCCCTCAAGTATCTTCATTTGTTTTCCAATTCTTCCCGGTGATTTCTGCCTTTGTTACTTTCATTTTCAATTCTTACGGTGGTTATTTCAACATTTCACTTCCTTCGTTATCATATCGATTCATTTGTTGTTTCCAAATCCCACCGGTGGTTCCATGAATACCTTCTCAAGTTTGTTCTATCTCTATCCTTAATCCCTCAAGAAGAATAAGTAGTATGCAAAATTCATTGCTTGTCATCAATTTAAATTCGTGAAGGATACGCATAACGTAATTCTTATTATTGTTTCATCCAAGTGATCTAGTTTCTTCTTTCCATAGTTGTTCATCATGTCACATTTCTCGGTTCGAGATGCTTCATCTTTTCTTTTCCGAAGCTCCATCTAAATCATTGTAAGGATTCACCTTGTGTTTTCAACTTCTCTTTCTTTCTATCATCCTTTTATTACCGGAGTTCTTCATGGAGGCTCAACATGGTGGTTCATCAAGGATTCTTTTCATTCTTCAATTGTTCTTCAAGATTTCTCTCGAAGTTATGACCCGCCAAGCTATACACAAACATTAAACATGGTGCTCAACACATGTTTTGTTTTGAGGCGTTCAAGCATTCTTCATCTTGCATTCTGAAGTGCAATTCCTTCTATCTTATCTTTCGAGATGGTGTTATGTCATCCTTGACAAATTCTCTTCATGTTCCATGATTCACAAGTTGTCAAGAATGAGATAATTTTAAAACAGTCATTTTCTCTTCGACCATGAGTTGTTTCAACCCATCATAATTGCTTCGTTGGAAGTTATCTTGTGTCACCTAAAGCCTTCCCTAAGGAATGTTGCTATTGTGCTGCTTATCAATGTTCCAAGTTATCTCTCTATCATCTTGGTGGAAGAAATTTTTCATCTCGTTGGTGTTATCAATTATATTATTTGTTTCCGTAGTGGCAGAATTTCACCTCAATTTTGAGAAGTATTCCGTAAGCCCACTACAAGCTTATTCGTTTCGTTGTTGGTTTTCCAACAACTCCATTATAACCTTCTTGGAAGGGTGCTTTCCATGTTCTTTTGTGGCAGAAGTTGACATTTCCTTCTACATTATGTTATTCCAATGATCTATCTTCTATTCTTTCTTCCGGAGGCTTTGTGATGTTGCTCTCTTCACTCCTCTTCTCGTATTGAGGATCGTGTTCTTTTCGTGCTTATCAATTTAACCGAAGTGTTGTGTCACCTCTTCAAGTTATTTTCATCTTATCAAGTCTTGCATCTCTTTTCAACCGGAGTGTTGTCAGAATTTGATCTTCCTTGTTCCTTGTTTATCTCGTTTCAACTAGAGTGGTTACAATTCCTTCTTGTCCATTGTACTCGTCATTCATAGCTTTGCAACCTCCAAGGTTCAAATGGTGTTCCTTGTTTCTATTTTTCTACCGCAGTTCTCTCAATTGTGTTAAACTCCGTTGTGTTATTTCTTTCAACTTTTCAACCTCTCAAGGTTCTTTGGTTTCACTCATTTGTCGAAGAAGCAACTTAGTTTTACCTCCTCTCTTACTCTTCCGCTTCCCTCCGGTGCCATCCTAGATCTCGGGACGAGATCCTCTTGTAGAGGTGGAGTGTTGTAACGGCCCGGATGTAACTTTCCATAATTGTAACTCGAACTCTTGCCATTTCTGACTATGTGTTGTGATATTTCCTTCATGGTCGAGTTTTGTCTTCGTTTTGCATTTTCTTCATGTCATACATCTCATCTCATAGCATCATGCGCATTGCATCTGCTTGTTTTCATAAAGCTTGCATCTGTTCGTAGTTGTCGTGTTCCCCCTTGCCTTCGTTATCCCTTTCGAGAGCAACCGTTCATTTGTGGTCCGACCGTTTGAGCCTCTCTGCACAGCCACCGACCCCCTCTTGCACGCATCGGAAAACTGCTCCGAACCCGAACCGCTCTGTCATGACCAATGGGTCCGGATCATCTCCAAGCATGCTTCTAATATCTTCGGTTTATTATTTGATCTCTCTTAACCTTTTTATCTCAATCGTCCGATGTAGATCAGAGGATCCAAAACTAGACCCACTTTGCTATATATAGACCAACCCCTACTCAACCCAAACCCTAGTTTCTAGGAGAGCTGTCCCATCCTCCAAATCCCTCCGCCGCTGCTGCCCGTTTTTCTCTGCTCGATTGATTCCCTGCCCAACCAACCACACCCTTATCGGGATCCCCCCGATCCACCCATTCCACCAACCAGATCCTCCTCTGCTCGATCCCGAGGGGATCACGAACAGTTCGTCCCCGTCGGCGACCGAACCAACATGTCCCAGCGCAGTAGCACCCGATCCTCTCGGCCTCCACCTCTCCAGCAGCGCCCGAAGCCAGCTTCTTCCCCGAGTTCCCCGCTCCCATGCGTGTCCAGCACCTCGAGCCCTCGATCCAGCGCGCAGGTGCCCAAGCGCCTCCTCACATCGTCCCCGTGCTAATCCGCCAGGCCAGCCACGCTCGCGCCTCTCCTTCCTTTCCCTTTCTTCTCCTGGTTTCTTTCCCTCTCATGCTCCCTCTCTCCGCAGGAACCGAATAGCACCGCCCGGCCATGGATGCTGGCATGGCACCTCAGCCTCCTCAAGCCCGTTCTCGGCCAGATCCGGACACCCAGGACCTCGCCGCCCCTTCGCCCCGCTCGCCGGAGCTCTGCTCCCATCCACCGCCGCCCTGCTCGCCTCCCCTACTTCACCCTTGCGCGAGGAGGACAACCCCGCGCCAAGTCCCTCTTCGCCTTTGACGGGTCCTCGCTCGATCTGGTCGAGTCATCAACCCGGACGCACCCGCGCAGGCCCAGCTCCCTTCGCTCGTTGACCTCGGCCTCCTCAAGCCCGGTGCCGCCAAACTGCGTCATCTGCTTCTTCCAGGACGAGCGCTCACACGCGTGCATTGACCGCGTCCATGCTGCATCGACCGCGACCCCCAAGCTGGCCTCTTCACCCGCTCGCCCGCCAGCCGGCCTGCCTGTGCCCTCTCCACAGTTCTGGGCTTGACCCATGGTGAGCCACCCCCAGCCCCTCCTGTGCAATGTTGGCACAATAAGTTTCTGCCTGATAAGTGTTTTTTTCCTCTGTTGTGTTCTCTCTATTATCCAGGGTTTACCGATTTAAAGTAAAGTCCCTCTAGATCACGCTTTTAATAACTCACAAACCGTGCATCACATGTAAATAATTTATTTATGTAAAATTCTTAGAATTTTGTGTAGATTAATAACTTGCAACTCTCATCCATGTTTAAAATGTTTAACTTGCTGCTTGCATTAATTTGCTTAAATGCCATGCTAAAATGCTTAATTTCATAACTAATTAACCGTAGCTCCGAATTTAATAAACTTTATATGTAAATGGGGTGGAAAAATGCATAGATTAACTTGGTGCACTTTTTTTTACTGTTTAAAAACATTAAAATATGGTTTAGGGCAGAACAGTACCAAACTCAAATTATGCACATGAGGATTTTCCGAAATTGTTGTTTCTTGTTCCGGCCTCATTTAAACTTGCCTAGATAGGTAGTTTAATAATGTTTCACCTTTTACCATGTTTATAACAACATGCAATATTGTTGTGTTCCTAAACGAGAGAGAACTAAATAATTGATGTGGTATTTCGTCAATATGCAACTCGTTGCATATTGAGCTCCACTTAATTTGTAGTATTGTTTGTGCACTTTGCCATACCATGCCTATTTAAACCGGACATGCATCATACTTGGTTGTGCATCGTGACATGCTTATGTGATGGTTGTTTACCATGTTGTTTGCTTCTTTCTGGTTTTCTTCTCTCGGTAGCTTTGGTTTTGTTCCGGAGTTGTGAGGATTCGTTCGACTACGTCCGTTTGTCTTCTTCATGGTTTCAGTTTTCTTCCTTGCGGGATCTCAGGAAAGATGACCACTACCCTCGATATCACTTCTATCTTTGCTTGCTAGTTGCTTTGTTCTATCGCTATGCTGCGCTACCTATCACTTGCTCTTCAAGCCCCCTAAATTTCCATGTCAGCCTCTAACCTTTTTCACCCTACCTAGCAAACCATTGCTTGGCTATGTTACCGCTTTGCTCAGCCCCTCTTATAGCATTGTTAGTTGCAGGTGAAGTTTAAGATTGCTCCATGATGGAAATGATTATGTTGGGATATCACAATATGTCTTATTTAATTAATGCATCTATATACTTGGTAAAGGGTGGAAGGATCGGCCTTATGCCTGGTGTTTTGTTCCACTCTTGCCGCCCTAGTTTCCGTCATACCGGTGTTATGTTCCTTGATTTTGTGTTCCTTACGCGGTTGGGTGATTTATGGGACCCCCTTGACAGTTCGCTTTGAATAAAACTCCTCCAGCAAGGCCCAACCTTGGTTTTAACATTTGCCACCTAAGCCTTTTTCCCTTGGGTTCTGCAGACTCAAGGGTCATCTTTATTTTACTCCCCCCCCCCCCGGCCAGTGCTCCTCTGAGTGTTGGTCCAAACTAGAGCACCGTGCGGGACCGTCCCTTGGCAACTTGGGTTATGTTGGTACTCGTACGCTTAGCTTATCCATTGTGCCCTGAGAACGAGATATGTGCAGCTCCTATCGGATTTGTCGGCACATCGGGCAGCTTTGCTGGTCTTGTTTCACCATTGTTGAAATGTCTTGTAACTGGGATTCCGAGACTGATCGGGTCTTCTTGGGAGAAGGAATATCCTTCGTTGACCATGAGAGCTTGTGATGGGGTATGTTGGGACACCCCTGCAGGGTATAATCTTTCGAGAGTCGTGCCCGCGCTTATGTGGCAGATGGGAGTTTGTTAATATCTGGTTGTAGAGAACTTGACACTTGACTTAATTAAAACGCATCAACCGCATGTGTAGCCGTGATGGTCTCTTTTAGGCGGAGTCCGGGAAGTGAACACGGTTTTGGGTTATGTTTGACGTAAGTAGTTTCAGGATCACTTCTTGATCACTTCCAGTTTCTCGACCTTCCGTTGTTTATCTTCTCGCTCTTATTTGCGTATGTTAGCCACCATATTTGCTTAGTGCTTGCTGCAACGCCACCTCATTACCACTTCCTACCCATAAGCTTAAATAGTCTTGATCTCGCGGGTTTTGAGATTGCTGAGTCCTCGTGACTCACCAGATACTATCACAATAGTTGCAGGTGCCGATGATACCAGTGTAGGTGATGTAACCGAGGTCATATGGGAGCTCAACGAAGATCTTGGCCGTTGCTATGTTTCGTTTCACGTTGATCAGTAGTGGAGCCCAGTTGGGAAGATCGCGGATCTAGCAGTTGGGTTATCTTCTTTTCTTTTGGCTTTGTCCGTAGTCGGACTATGTGTGTGCTCTAAATGATGTATGAATTATATGTTCATTGTGTGAAGTGGTGATTGTAAGGCAACTCATTATCCCATTCTTATTCATTACATGGGATTGTGTGAAGATGACCCTTCTTGCGACAAAACCACCATGCGGTTATGCCTCTAAGTCGTGCTTCGACACGTGGGAGATATAGCCGCATCGTGGGTGTTACACAACACCTGCTTCCTTAGTAGTAACATCAGCAGTGGGCTGTATACAGAGAAGAAGGGGTGATCCATCGGAATAAGTTGCCAGGCGCCACTGAGTATATGGGCCATGCTCGTCCTCATGCTCGTGATCATCACCATCCTCATCTCCCCTTGGTTATAAATTTTTTCAAGTATAGGTGGTGGAATGTTCATAGGACCTTGGAAACACAAGAAGAAGGTTAAATAGTAAAGGGAAACTTGCTAACCCGCATGCATGTGGATGAAACAATTATAATTACGGTGGAAGAAAAACGTGCCGCAACTACGAGGATCCCATGCAAAAACAGTGCCATGAGTGGTGGAAGCAAACACAAGACCCTCGTATTGAATTGCATCACAGTACACATCCGTGTATAGAAACTGATTTTTGAGCAATATCCATCGAGTCGAACCACGAAGGACGATAACAAGCTTGTCGAAGATAGCAACAACTTCATAGTTCTTTTAATTCCAAGAGCGGTTGGGAACTTGACAAATTTCTATCTTCCGTAGAAAACAATCACCATGATCGTATTTGAACTTGCGTAGAATACCGGTGTGCTCAACCTCTGGGCAGTCTGCTGAGATTTTTCGAAGTGGAACCCAGTGACGAGTGTACACATTCACAAGTTACCACTCGCAATTGTATGCAATATAAACAACTTTATCTCCATTTCTGCCTGCCCAAGCCTTGCCCTCAAGTGATGGCATCTTAACATCATACGTATCATTATCAAGTGACATCAAGTTGCACAAGGCGAGGCCTCCGTCGTCCTCGCGGCAGTCAGCAGGGTCATGTTGAAGAAGATAGGGGAGATCAAATCGCTCCTGGACCCTTGGGTTCCTTGTAATGATGTTATTAGTTGAGTCGAGAATGGTCTTGAACGAACCTGCCATGCTAGTCGAGGTGATGACATCGCACCTATCAATGAGTTCCTCCACCACGTCACCTTTCAGATCGGGGCAAGAATAATGGGGTCGTTTCTGGCCTGTTTCCTCCATGGAGAAGACGATCGAACAATGGCGGAGGGAGGAAGAGCATGCGACAGCAGTTCCAAATCGAGAGGGAAAGGCGAAGAGTTGGTGGACGGTTGCCAGTTTGCCATGGTACACGAAGAGGCGCCCCGACCTACGCGTCCGTTCGGAAATACTTGTAGAAAAGGACTCGTCGTCGTCTCACTGACATGTTGGAACGGGACCACATGTCAACGAAATATGGTGTGTAATTTCTCGTGCAAAATGCGATTTGGCCGCGTTGGCCCAAGGTGCCGCATTAGTTATCGACCTTTATTTTTTTAACATACAATCTGACTGGATAGCTCCCGTGGTCATCACACGTGAGCAGATATATAGGTTGGCTAGGTGGGCAGGCGGTTGAGCAGGCGGTAACAATCTGAGTTCTATAAGAGTTGATCCAATGCTTGGTTTTGTTTGGATTTTCCAACTATGACCATTCGATAGAGTGAATCAATGGCTTATGTTCAAAGTTATTCTCATATTGTAGAATTTTTGATTCAGTTGTTATGCTGCTACCGTCCAATATTCGCGTGTGGTCTAGAGTAAAAAAAAGGAGGTACTAGTGCTTACTGTGGAAAAGGTGAAGTGATGGTTCATTCGCCTGAGCAACTTAGTACTGTGGGAATATGGGAGTACCAGCGGATTCAAGGAACAGAGAAATGATGGTTGCTTCGTCCGAGCAACTTACTGTGGTGAAGGTGGGGCACTGTGATTTGGCTGCTCACTAGTCATTACTACTGCGGCGCAATGACCGGAGTGAATCTTTCCCTGCAGTTGTGTTGTGCACTCAATATTGTTTCATGGCTGGTGGAGCCGGATGAAGGATGTCCAACATGTCGACGATACAAAGTTGAATTGTTTCTTGCATAGCTATCTATCCTTCAGGATTTGTTTATATGTACGCATAATTTTGATGAAATTGTACTGTGATGCTATGAAGGTTTCAACTCTGGTTCCCGCAGGTAAAAAAGGTTTCAACTTAGGATTCATGTGTCTTGCCTCAAGATTATCTCGTTAGAACATTCCATCAAATACAAATGAAACAAGCTGCGAATGCATCTCAATGGTTCACAGATCAGCGCCAATATTCACATGACAATTGAAGACAAAGTTGTGAGAAGGTGTACAAATAAAGAAAAATATATAATTGATTGATGATGTTCGTAGGCATGGCTCCATTTCCTTGGAACACTATTCATTGCTTGGCAGCTAGTTTCACCCAGCTCTGTAGCCAAAAAACAGGTGTATGGAGGACACCACCATCCTATCATTTTGTGCAGCTCCACTAAAATCGAGCGGACCATCACTATTTGCAAAGATATCTAGTCAGTGTGATTACAATAATAGTGGAACTAGATGATGAAACATAACACACACAAATAGAAGCCGATCACCTCTATGATCTCTCTTTAGGACTAACTTCTTGTTGGAGAAGATTAGGCACGGAGTTGTATGAGGAGGATAGCAAAACCAATCTCCCTTCCTGCAGTCCCACAGAAATGTAAAAATAGTTGCCCTGTGACATTTTGGCAGAACTGCACAAAGCACTCTTAAGAAAAAAGTGATTTGTGCAGTTCACCAAAAGGTCGCAATAGCAACAAGGTGAAAATGGATAGCCCTGTTTGCAAAAGGCGGTAGAAAGGAAACAATTACTTCCCAATAACACAAGTTGAAGACACATACACCGACAAAAAAGAAGCATATTCCATGTAATAAGGGAAAGATAGCACATGGTGGTTTATCAAAAATGGTTTGAGGACGAGATTGCAAGATGGAAAGTATGTCGGCCGAGATATGATTTAAGCAAACAACTAAGAAGAGCCACATGCAGCAACCTGGGAAGATGGGTAGTGGAGCAAGGCCGGAGGAAGCTGTACTTGAGGGTCATTGGGATGTCACTAGGAGGGCGCCGGCTGCCGGGATCTGCCCATACTGCAGCAGCGAGGAAGTGGCGAAGGCCCTACCGCACCGGATCTTGGTCAGAGAGAATGACGGGTACCGCAGATCGGGACGTGCTGCGTCAACGCCATTGAACAGAGAGACGATGCACATCCTCCCTTTCTACCGGTGGACGGGATGCGGCCGGATCACTGACCAACGCTAAGAGAGAGAGAGGCCACCGCCCCTTGTGTGATATGGTGTGACGAGAGACAAAGCCATTTTTCCATTTTCCCCACGACAATCGTTTTACATTCTGTATGTGCCATTGAGGAATATATAACTTTATTTAATACTAACGTGTCAAGTTGAACTTTGTTCCGTCTAGGCATGGTACCTGACCCTCCTTCGAGTAAACTACTGCTACACGCATCAAATTATCACGTGGATTGCCTTTTCATACAGAAACGAACTCCACTGTGTACCCGCGCGAGTGTGGCCGGGAACAAGACGTGAGTACGTGCGTCCTGCGTGCACCTCTTCTTTAGGTGCAGGTACGTACGTGGGTGGGTGTGAGAGAGATGGTTTGTGCGAAATAGAGGCAATGTGTTGATGATATGTCAAACAAAAAAATGTAACATGTGCAATGTGTGTGAAATGGAGTCATGGACGTGAGATATCGATAGAATTGAAGACAGGGATGAAGTGTGTGGCTGCACGATCGATAAAGAGTGCCATCGAATTTTTGTTTGCCCACGTCAAGGATAAAGGGCTGCTGGCCTACTCGAATTTGAGAGGGCAGAGGTGTAGTTTTTCTCCGTGGCATGGATACCTACCTACAACATTTGTGTGGGGAAGGCGAGAGACCTAGCTATATACTGAGGAGATCGATCGACATCCATGGTTATGTGTAGCATAGGAATAAGGTTGGGAGAAAGACTAAGGTAGAGCGTCGGAGGGTTGGTGCTGGAGTGGCGTCTCACAAATGGTGACAGAGGCCTGCTAGACAAATGGAGGGTACAAGTGCAATATCAATAAGAGATGGCAGGGGATGTCTGTCTGTCTATGCATGTGCATGTGAGAGACGGGTTGGGAGGTATGCAAGGATGATGAGGGGAGACGATATGGTTGTGGTAAGCATACATAACTACATAGGAAGATCAACCGTCGTGTGTCTGAGAAACGGAGAGACATAACTAGCAGGGTAAGTGTATCGGTGCATGGGGAAAAGGAATTATAGTCGACCTGGCTATATGTAGGGAGATTAGTACGTATGCACACCTGCATGTGTTAGAAGGAAATAAGGTTCGGAGAGACACACAGGGGGGGAGGGGTGCGGCTAGGAGGTGGTGCGAGAGTCCTACCATGTCGAGGGGGAGGAGTGTGCGAGTATGAGATCAAAGAAAAGAGGGGCGAGAGTGTGCACCTGCGTGGAACCGTATTGGACATAGGGGGCATGGACGGTGAGAAGAGAAGAGGGGAAGTATATATGTGTTTGTGGTTGGCACACTTGGCTAGAGAGGTATATCGACCGGTGTGTGCCGGAAAGAAGGAGACGGGGCCTACATACACCACGGGTGGATGACCTAAAGAGAAATAATGAACGTGCGCGATGGAGGGGACGCTAAGGGTGGGTGAGAGGGTGGCGGGCGTGTGCATGCACGAGAGAAAGTTAGTGCTAGCTAGCTAAAAATAGAAGAGGATCGTGAAGGTGTAAAAGACGAAAAAAGATCATAATTCATTATAAAAAAGTGGATTCGAATACTTGAAGAAGATATCATAATGTAGAACATTGCTTATAATTTGGGCTAATGTGTGGCTTTTGCAGCTCAGGTCTAAATACTTGTCATAATGTAGGGGGCGGGGCACTATACTTTGTGTGATAAACACGGTGTATGTATGGGACATGGTTTAGATTATGAATATATAGTTAGTACATCAAATGTTATATTATTTGGAATCAACAACAAGTGTATTCAAAAAATAGAATTCGAGTTCATGTAGTACACATAGTTCATATCTAACTCTATAGTAATCATGTGGTGTGTTACTAAGGTAATACACAAATGATGGTTGAAGTTGGCAACAATCATGATAGTAGATTGTTATTGAAATAGAGAAACGAATTCAAATTCAGTTTGATTTGCAGCGGTAGTATAGACATTTGGTATGCACTAAAATGTTGGTATGAGTAGGTTACATGCATTATACAGCAAGCGAAAAAATTTAATTGGACATAACATGGATTCATACTCCCTCCTTCCATCTATATAGGGAGTAATGCGTTTTTAAGACCGCCTTTGACTATTGACAAGATTAATAGTACATGACATGCACAATGTGTAAATTATATCATTGAAAGCTCCTTTCACAGACGAATTTAACGGTGTGCTTTGTGTAAGTTGCATGTCATATATTATTGCTCTAATATGTGGTCAAAGTTAGCATCAAAAAACGCATTAGGCCCAATATAGATGGAAGGAGGGAGTAGCTTTGAATAGCATTTGTATAGTAAAACAGGGCAAGACTATCTCTTTGTGTGGTGTGAATAGTTTTATTTTTTCGTTTTATTTTTGGTTAAGGAAAGTGCGAATAGATATGGTACGTAAAAGTACAACATTACACGTTAGGCTTGTCCCTAAAATTCAACCCGCCCCTTGTTATATCCTGAAAATTCAGATATCGTGCTCCCAAAACTGGCGCCTTCACAACCCGCGCCTTGCTATCCCCAATTTACAACGCGCGCGAAAATTCCCTCAAGGTGCCAAATCCCGACACGCGAAATCCCCCATCTAACCCTGAGCCCAAAGGGCCACTGGTTCAAATCGGTGGGGGTTCTTTTGTAACACACCCTACATTTTGGACAAGCGCGTCCCTAAGTCATGGTTCACCCCCTCCCATTGCCTCATTTTTTGCATTTGAAATGCTAGGCCGCCATAACCTCTCCGCTCCAGCCATGAAACCCTACCCTCCTCCGTCTGCCACCTCACCGCTGCCCAGCCGGAGCCTCTTCCCTGACGACGTCGTCCACCGCAACATCTTGATGTCCCTCGACCACCTCCCCGGATGAGGATCCGTCGTCCATCTCGTCGTCCCGCCGGTTTAGCCGCCCCATCCTCCACCTCCAAGGAGCTGCTCCGACGATCGCCTCGTCTATCGCGACCACTCCATCCCCACAGCGCTGCCTTAACCTGCTCCATCGGAACCACAGCATCCTCACCGACTCCTCGGACGAAGCCGAGGCCTACTCGGAGGCACCAAAGAGGTTTTACACTCATCGCATCGCACCTTCTCCTTAACTCGACCTCCCAACGCCGACAGTGCTCCATCCCGCAACCCCATGGAGCAGCCTTGAAGCCGATGCTGCGGGCGTCATCTCCACGGCATCTCTCCCCTAGTGCGAGGCCACTTTGGCGGCGGCGTCCATACCAACCGGATCTGCTGCTGCTGCTCCGGCTCTCGCTCAATCGCTTGCTCGCCCAACAGTTGCTGCTCTGGCTCTCCTTGCTCACTCGTGCTGCTGCTGCTGCTACTCTCCCTCTCGCTCGTGCTGCTGCTCTGCTCCGATTTAGCTACACTTCCGTCAACTGAATCGACTTTTGGGTATGTCGATTTTCAGGGGGTGGGGGGCTCGCCGGAGTTAAGGAAGAACCACCCGCAGCGGGGACGGAGGCTCGCCGGAGAGGTACCCCACTATCTATCTTAGGGTTCAGGGTGGGAGCGGGGGGCCTAGAGGGCCGGTGGGGGTGACGATGGACCGGCGGTGGGGAGTTGTTTCGGGGTGGCGAGGCGGTGCTGGGGCCGGCGGTTCGGACGGTGGTGGCTGGCGGCTCAGGGGGGTGCAGGTTGAAGATGAACTGAAGGTCCTCCCTAAACTACATGTCAAGTGCCTCTCTGCTACCATTGCGTTCAGTGTTGACAGTAACATTCAGATTTCACAATAAATTTCAGTTTCGACAGTTAAGTTCAGAGTCAACAGTTTTTACCACTTGCATCTGTTGTAGTCAGGTGGTTTTTGGTGATGTAAATTTTATATCTATTTTACATCATCTATTGGAGATGCTATTATAATTCCACTTGCGATTGACGATGTCTTTCTTGTGTTGCTTCAGCCTTGACGTCTTACGGCTCATCGGAGCTGGTCCAACGACAGAAGGATCCATCACAACAGAGCAGTTCCCTGGTCACCGTCTACAGATTCCTCAGATCTTCCTCCACACCTCCGACAGCCACCTCTGCCTCAACTGCTTTAGGGACCAACTCAATGATGATGAGGTCGACACGGCTACGGCAAAGAGGTTGTACACTTGTTGCATCACTTATTACTATACATTCATGTCGATCCATTAGGGCTATTTTGGTTCAACGAAAAAACATAGCAATAGGGAATTTTCCAATGGTACTCTACTATTCAATTATTCATGCATATTGTTGAAAGGAATGAAGCAAAACATCCACCTGGACCTACTTTTCAAAATCCTATGCATGAAAACAAGACCAAGTGCATTATTGGTAGAATAACATTCTAATTGTACACGCTTTAATATGTTTTCACTTTATTTTGGCCATGTTTCTTTGCATTCTTCTGCTCTTCCAATTCCTGTAAACCAATCACCCAAGTTGACAGAATTCTATGTTTACAAATGCTCCATTTACCATGTGCATTCCTACCCTATTCCGGTGTTTTTCCTATCCCTGCGTTTTTAGAATCATGCAAGCCAAATGAGCCCTTAAATAATTACTTCAGTTATAGGTAGGTGTCGAAGGAAACTATGTGTGGTTTGTCTTGCTCCTGCCGCGACGTCGTCCACCTCACTTGAGCTGCTCCATCGACAGAAGCATCCACCAAACCAGACATCACGACTCCTGACCGTCTTTCGCTGCCTCAGATCTCCTTCCCTGCCGCCGGCACCCACCGCAACAGCATCACCATCATCGACTCGGCAGATGAACTTAAGTAGTACACGAGTCCACAAGAGAGATCACACTCTTTTGTTTCTGTTTATGTTATGCATTGCTTAAAATTACCTACTACTTTATCATCCTGTTCACCTCCTGGACTCCAAGTCAGGCCCAGATTAATGTTCAAACTTGAGTTTAAATTAGTTGTGGGGCACATATCGAGGCAGCAATGAATAGTATGTCTGTCTAATATCTGGTTCACCTAGGGTATTCCTATGTTGTTCATCTTGGGTGGGAAACAAATAGTAAAGCAATCATCATCTGTCTTTTTATTAAATTAAAACAATCATCAGCCTGCTATCATTATTTTTGGATCCATCCAATGGTTGTTACCATCCCTCTAAATTTCTGCATGCTCTCCTTACATAATCTCACCATATTTTTTATATGCATGTCATATATTGTACACAGTCATGCTGAACATGTAGAGAAAAAGAGAAGAGTTTTGCGTGGCAATACAATGTCATGCAGACATCGCTCCATGGTGGGTTCAATGGCAAACCCTCCCCACCCCTCTCCAGATTATAATCCAGAGGAAGATATCTGTTTTGCTCTACCTTGGCATGATGATGTTAGTCATATCATGCATATGTTGCCTTGCAGTGCCTACTTTTGACATCATATATGTCATCTGCTTAGTTTAGACATGTTCTGTAATGCCACCTGTTTAGTTTCTATATCATATATGGGAATTATGCAGTCACATGTCTTTTAGCCAGCCATAATATATGTGAAATGTGCAATGCCATCCTGTTTAACCAAGCATCATATATTTGAATGATATCTTGCCCATCCTTTTCTTCATTACATTTCCATTTGTTGATAATGTTTGTACATTAAACTACTCTTCCTGTGAATCAGACATTTGGGTGGGAGATGGAAAAATCTGGAGTGAAAACAACGCCTTCAGAGCAGACAGTGCTACCTGTCGAAGCAGATCTCTTGTTGGGTCCCGATAGCTCCTCAGAGATGGATTCAGAAACAAATGACTAGTCCTATTCCGCCACCGAGGTGTATGCTCTAACTTGGCACGGTTATACTGCTCATATCATGCATATGGTGTCTTGCATTGCATAGTTTAGACATCATATACACAATATTCAACACCATGTTCTTAGTCCAGGCATCATATCGAATGCCCTCTGTTTAGGATATAACTCACATATGTGAATTAAATGATGAGATCCTGATTACTTAGATAACATGTAAGTGAATTATGTCATGCGATCTTGTTTATTTATTCATCATATCTTTGAATTATGTTGTGCTATGCTATCCAGTTTAGATAGACATCATATATGTGAAATTATGCCATGCTATCCGTTTATTTAAACAATATACATGTCAACTATTTCATGCCCTCTTTTTTCCACACTATCTATTGCATCTGTCTCTCGTACAATGTCTTTACATTCAACTATGTTTCCTGTTTATCAGCCATTTGAATTGGAGCGGGTGATGCCAATATCTAGCAAACTAAAAACACGGTCTTCAAATAAAACAGTGCTACCTCTTGGTGGAGATAGCACCCCAGTTGGAGATGCACAAGAACCATCGCTACCACACATAACCAAAACTCTCGCAGATTGTACCCCTACTGCGATGGACAGAGAACCACCTTCACCCAATCTAACCCCAACCCTAGCAGATAGTAACCCAGTTCCTGTTGACACAAACACCATCCCCACCACAGACCTCCCAAACAAGAGCAATTAGTAAGGCAACTGGAATGCCCAAAGGGCCAGTACTACCACGGCGAACCCCAACTCCACTAGTTAGTACGCCTATTCCTATGAAGGAAGCACAACTAGCTAGTCGTAGTTTAGCATCTATCGCATTTGATGTTGTTAAATCATATGTGCGTATCTTCCCATCTTGGAAATATTATACTGAAGATGAAGGAAAATGCTAGTTGCAGTTGTTTGTCCAGGAGTTATGTGTAAGTAATGTTATTCATGGCAATTACTTTGCTTTGTCCCATACATCGTACCTCCATGATGGTTATAATACAAATTTTTTTCCCATTTTTCTCTATAGCGAAGGACCGATTTGGAAACTCAGGATGAGGTAACATGTGCTAATACCTCTGCTATCTTCAAGAATTGTTGGTGGCAGTATTGAAATTACCTAAAGAAAACGTACTTCACCGGCAAAGGAACTCATCAAATTCCTTTACGTTCTGCTGAGACACATTTACTGGACAATGATTGGGAACGCCTTATTCTGTACTGGTCTCGAACCAAGAATGTGGTAAGGTCTATGAGCTCATTTTCTATTTTTAAGTACTATATTCTTGCGTCTTAATGTACTCTGTTCATGTAGAACAAGTGCCTAAACCTGAAGAACAACTGTTCTAATTTAAGATTCCATTGCTATCATAGTTCAAAAAAGCGCTAGGGGTTAATTGTGCGTTTTGCCACCGCCATGCGATTTACTGACCAAAGTGCATGCTTATGTGCAGTTATGCACAGATTAGGCGTAGTTATGCGCAATGCATTTTGCCAACGCCTAGAGCCTAGGCGCGCTTAAGCGCCTGCTTAGGCGTGCCTTTTTTAACTACGATTGCTATCGTGCATACAGCTTTGCTCTTGTATCACTGTATTTACTCATACAAACTTACTTTTAAATTGAAGGATCCAATCGAAACTCCAATGGCACAACAGGTATGTTCACACATGTTTCTTTAACAGGTTCGCTCTTATCAATAGCTCTGTTGATTTCAATTTCAATTGTGTATACAGTTGACTTCTCATATCATGCACATTACTAGCATCACAATAGATCCACTAGTGTTGTTGTACATGTAGACCCGTGGTACCCATCCAAAATCTTGTTGTGCCGTGTAGTTTCCCACGCTTTTTATTCTTTCATTGCCGGTTTGTCTTGAACTGATATGATTTGAACCGTGTCTCTATTTTTATTTGGAGAGACAATGTAGTGACCATAGGACATAGATATATATTTGTTTGATGCTTTTATTATGTACTAGTCCTTGACAATAGAAGACTTGGTAGTTTAATCCTATCCACCATACTAATGAACTGGTTCACCGAAATGAGTTTCATATACTAGTACATGCTAAACCTGTTATGTGTCTGCTTGTTTCTTCTTTTAGAATGCTAACAAAATGTTGGGGAAGAGTGCCTTATTAAGCAATGGTAAAGGAAGTAATGCAGATAAGGTTCAAGATAGTGAGCCATCCTTGTTGGTCTCTAACAAAGCTGATAAAACAGCTAAGGAAGACTATCTTGAAGACAGCGAGACAACCCCAAAGTTCTGTCTTGGTTTAGTGTTCGAGTTACTGGCCACTACCGCTTGCACAAGCTATTCAAACTCACTGTGTGAATTAGTTTGGTTTCTTGAGTCTTAACTACAAGCTGAAAGACATCGATCAGCTGAACTGCGACAAGAAGCGGAAGGGCTGCAGAAGTCCCTGGAGCATTCAGATGCATACTTTCTGGTGCAACACCAAATGTTGGAGGATTTCAGCGCCAAACAGGACAAAGCTAATAAGCTTGCTAAGCTTAATGCCAACATGGTGCATACCCAGGATAATGTTTCTTGAGCTCTTCTGAAGTTGTTTCTGTTATGCGCTTGTTTTGCTGCCGCATTAATTTGCGCTGGTGGCCAATTTTGACGGCCAGTGTATGTAATATGCTGCTTTGTTCCCTATATTTGCACTGGTGGCAAACTTTGATGCCTTGTCTTGTTTAGTTGTTTGCTTGTAGTCACTGCAGTTCTTTTTCTGTGTTTTTCTAGTGGCCACAATAACCTATTTTTGGTAACTAGGCCAAAATAATCATGGCAACACATGGATTGTTGTAACCATGGGCCGTATGATCCATGGGCCTTCTACGGGCCATAGGATCCATTGTCCTTCTATACGGGCCGTAGGATCTGTGGGCTTTCTACGGGCCGTTGGATCAATGGGCGTTCTATAGGTCATACGATCCATGGGCCTTCTACCGGCCGTACGGTCCACGGGCGATTTACGGGCCGTAGGATCCATGGGCCTTCCACGGGGCGTATCATCATTTCTCCCAACATTGGCCGTACTATTCGTGGACCATAATGTACCATTAATATATAGGCCGTATTTGATAACTCTATGAAAACAGTCCAACGTTTTCTTACATGAAAACGGCCTAACATATTAACGGGCCACAAACGGGCCGACTGTGACGACGGGGTGAATTTGACCGACAAGCAGAAAATGACAGTAATGGGCCATAAGTAACCGAATGCTGGAAATGAGCCCAAGAATAAATGGGCCCTGAGAAGGCCAAAGATAACTTGGACTAGAAACGGCCTAATGGAATAATGTGTCGTTAATGGGTATAAAGTGATACACTGTTCATTACGGGCTAGTTTCACCACGGGCCGTTAATGGGCCAAGAGTTACAAAGGGCCTCACATGGGCCGAAAGACGTCATGGGCCATACATGGGCCGGAAGTTAAAACGGGCTGGAATCATATTGGACTGCCCAGATGACGCTACTAGGCCTAATTCGGAGAGGTCATAATGGGCCCTGGGTTAGCGGGCTGTAAATGGGCTATATGCGAATAGGCCATTAACAGGCTTTCCGTGGGCCGGCCCGCCACCTTTTGACCAAGTAAAACAGGCCGGCCTTTTCGCGGGAATGGGCCTCTGATGGGTCGTGCCACGTGTCAACGTATCATAGGCGCCTTGGGTCCAATGTGTGGATGACATCTGTCCCAACGGTGAGCCGACACATGTTTCCTCCAGCTAATGATGATTATACACGTTGAAAATACCCATTGGTCGGGGCTGTTAACGGGTTATCGGATCCAAAACCGGACCCGATAGCTTAACGGTATTCCGTTATTGTGGATGCCACATGTCGGTCACCCTTGACGACTCACTTCTGTGACGCACGATTTATCGCCATGGAGGTGGACACTTCCGTGATGATAATTTTGGTAATGTCATGGAACACTTCTACGACACAACACAGGTATGACTATCTTGATTCTGTCATAAAATCGTCATGGATGTACATGCACGACAGAAAACGCGACCTACTATGACAAACACGTATCATCATGGAAGTGTATTTTTTTGTAGTGATAGAGAAACATCGTTCGAGTGCTTTTGGTAGAGATCACCGTCCTGGATGTAGTATGCAGTGGCCTGGCGGGCCACACACTCCACGTCTTCCTACTTCTCCGGCAAGGCACCCATGCCTTGAAATCCTCGAACCAGCACCCCTCCTGAGGCTCGAGCGCAAGAAGTAGGCAGGCTCCCGAGGTTGGGACACAGGCGGGGGCGCCCGAGGGGGCGCCGGGGGCAGCTCCCCCCGAGGCGACGCAGGTTCCAAAGTGGGGGGATGTGGCACCCTGGCTCAGATCAACCGGTTTTCCTAGCATTGCCAGCCCAGAGATCTAGTCTTCTGGCAATACACAACAACTTGGTACAGAAAACAACCGCTTTATTGATGCTAGCAGAGACATAAGTTCGATATTACATCAGGTACATAGGCCAAGCAGCACACACGATGTGGCTGAACAGTCTGTACATTCTTTAATGAACATGAAGGGGCCTCGATCACGACAAACTATGCGGTAGTGAAACAACAACGAAGCAGAACTCCATAGCACAGGGAGACCAACGTGCACATGGTCTAGACGCGGGAAGAATTCCGATCTGGTATTCTTTCCTGAAATTTGGCATGACATGCCAGGTCGGTACATTGATTGTACTTGCAAGCTCACAACAAGTAAAAGCATAATTGCATACAATAACAAGATAATTAAGTAGGTTAAATGCAAGGCTATGCAGACTACTCATGAAGTGAACATGCTTGTGCATCGAGTCCCTCAGACTCTCTTACCAAATGGGTTACCTCGTAACCATCATCAACAATACGGTGATCACTCCAGGATCACAAACGAAACCAACTCTTTGGTTCCCACATCAACGACCTTCTTCATGGTCTCAACCATCTCACCACATAACCAGTGTCAACCATAGAACTTTAGTGTGCAAGATTAACTTATTCATGTTGATCCATGTTGTGACTTACTTACGAGCTGTGTCCGTAACCAAGGGCTCGGCTTTCGATAGATTTAAGATACACTCTCCAAAGGTTAGTTCACTGTACCCACACCATGGAACCCATGCCCTCCAACTCCCATTCGGGTGGACCAACGTTATTCCGACAGAACCAACCCATTGCCATGACACTCTCCCGGCCACTCTGAGCAACTCCCCTCTGGGCTAAGTCATGGGTGGCCCTGATGCCAACCCGTGGCATCCAACGGCCACCGTCGTGGCAAAAACATCAACGGTCCCAAACGGGGACATGGTACCAAAACAACAACGAGCACACATGGTTATGTCTGATTACCAGGCCAGGGTACCGCACGGCCATAACCTTCCCTGGTTGGAGGCTCCGACCAGAGGCATGACAACCGACCGAATAAGGGCCTTCCCATAAAGGCAAATGTTGTTGCAATGGGAAGCTCGATTCGGTGGCACCATGACTCGATCAACAATTATGTTCAAGTTGAATTATCATCAGGTTTAACTTGAAATAAAATAACTCGAGCCATAGTATGCCATGAACATGCAACCATATGACATGCAACTATATTCACATATTACTGAATGAAACAGACCAACCTCAAAGAATCTTCAGGCACTACTTATCATGTAAAGGCACTGGTTAAATTCCGTCATTTTTAATTATGACTTCAGCATGGTGAGAATATAAATATTAACCATCGTAAGAAAATAATAGCGACCATTATCAACCATAGTGATATTATCAAGGTAGCTCTACTTCACTAAACTAGTCCGTGCTCTCAAGTACCATAGCAAGCTAAACACTTCTAGCATAACAAATGCAATAACTTAAGAAGTATTATATAATGATTTAATGCATGAATTAAAACATATTCAAGTTGTAAAAGTCATAGTTATTGAAATGACACTATGCAAATATTTTTGGTGGCTTTCCTTAGCACAGAGGAGGGTCACACTCCTCCTGGTTCTCCTCATGCCAAGAATCTCACTATGAAAATAATTAAAAACAACAAAACAAATATCAAAAACCACTCTAAAATTCTCCAGATGTCGTGGGAAACCACGACCATCTATGGGACCAAGGGACCCTTGCTAGTTCGGCAGGCAGGATGTCATGTTGCACAAAAAGCAGAGGAGCGTGGGGCAGCACGACAAGGATCACACGAGCAATTTTACCCAGGTTCGGGCTGCCGTGGGGCATAAAACCATTGATTTATGGTGGTGGAGCGTAGTACACTTGCCCGGCAGGGGCGGCAGTGGATACGCGCGTATGAGTGTCTAACTTTCCAACCTCACAAAACCTTTGTACGGTTGCCATGGGCCTTCTTTTATAGGTTCAATGGTCACCACAATGGCAAATCAGTCATTATGCACTGATAAGATAGCAAATAGTGCTATCATACCTAACTCTGCAGGCTAACAGGGCGCATTAAATGTGCCGCTCAATGTCACATTGTTGTTCGCCCGGAAAGCCTTGTCGGGCTTATTTTGCAAGCTCCACGCCTGCTTATTTGACACATTGTGGGACGGGTGTCATCTGTAGCTTTCCTATAGAAAGAGGTCGCCATGTGGCGAATGGCTGTGACTTAATCACTTTGCGGCTTGACACCGCACTGATTGACGACGTGGGTCATGTGGGAGTAGTTGATGAGCTGTTTCTTTCCTCCGTGAGTCCCAGTAGGCCCTGCTGGGACGACTCGGACACTCTCTTATGGTGGTGGCCCTACCCTTGCCAAGCCCGTTTGCCCGGCAAGGGAGGCTTTTCTCCTGACGGTATATTGCTTCTCTGGCTCGATATTGGTCCTCTTGTTCTGCATGCTGGTCCTTCGAAGATCTTGGTTTCTTGTATTCTGCCATGGCCGGATGCCAAAATCTTGTTCCGTGCCTATGCAAAGTCAGGGCAACATACCCAGGGTCTGTTGCACCGACAGAAGTCCATGGGCCTGCCCTGATCGCGCTTTTGGGCGTCGTCAGGGTAGGCCCTAATAAGTGCACATATAGGGTCACTGAAGAGGCTAGCCTCTTGGGGTCTTCTTTGCTTCTTCATTAATCTTGAGTCTGGGCCAGTCTCCGGTTTTCCCGCGCATCTGTAAAGCTAATAGTGGTGGGGCCGCCCTTGTAATGGCCCGTGAATGGATTTAACGCACAGGGTAGAACCGCTAATTTGCTCTTCCCACCACACCATTATCCTTAGCCATTTATACTGCATGCATCGCGTGGGGTAGGTAGCGGAGGCACGTGTTGTGGGAGAGCATTATGGCGAGGGCCCGGTCTTCTTGAATTGGTGGTGGAGGATGGTGGTTTACCTGTCGCGGAATCAACCGCCAGTCCTCGCTCCACTATAAAAGGATGAGCGGGGGAGGGGTGGAGGCGTTCATCCACATCCCTCTCCTCCTTCGCCTTGCTTCCTCTTGAATATGCTGGAAGGGAGAGCCCGGGGCCGGGACCTAGGCTTGGGTTTGGAGCTGATGATGCCAAGAAATAGTGTTGGCGCTCGGGGAGTGGGTCTGGTCCAAGTTCAAGTTGAAGGGCTTGGGATTGTTAGAAATTCCAGTACTGCCCTCTCCTTGGAACTGGGGTTGATGTTTATAAGGAGGGTGCCTTCCTGCCCGCCAAGGTAGGGTATGGTGTGACTCGAGCCCCCTGGTCGCCTTGGTCGCTCGCCATCTCTTCGGGGGGAGTGCCGGACCATGAGGCCGACGCTTCCTTGGAGGGGTGTTGATGAAGATGAAGCCAGGGAACACGGAGAAGGTGGGAGGCATGCCGTCAGGTCAGAGTACGACCACATCGACGCGTTTGTCTCGTCCTGGCGACCTGCCGCCTCGTCTTTCCGCTCTTCCCCTCCTCCCCGGCACCGTCATCATCGGCCTCCGGGTCGTCGGGGAGGGGGCCGCTCTCTTGGTGCCTCCGCCTCTTCCAACACTCTTCCAGCTGAGCTTTGGTGGATGACTCCACTATCGCTCGAGCTGGGGCTTCTTTCGGGTCCTGATGGTGGTGACCAAGGGCGCCGCCGAGCTGCTCCATCCGCCCTCCTCCTTTGCTGCCTCGCCACTCCCGATCTTGTTAGGCTCTGCGTCCGGCAGGCCATGACGAAATCAGGATGGACTCCCGTTTGGGTGCTGCTCCTGCCTCCTTCCCTTCCCACCGCACTACCTGCGGTAGAAGGAACAGGGAGAGGAGTTTACGGGGCACTTATCTCTTTTCAATCTTACATATGTAGGTAGGAACTTGCCAAATTTTAATTCAAATAATGTAATCTCTCGAGTCCATGTATGTGTTCTGTAAGGCATGTACTTGTATAATCAGCATATTAATGAAAAAGATGAGCCTTGCTGGGGACTCGTGTATGTGTATGTCCAGGCAGAGGTGGGATGCCTCTTTTGTTAAATAAACAAGTTTTCCCCGGTAGGTATCCTACCTGTACCCTTTTTTCTATTTTGTTGCCGGGGACCAGAGTTTATAGGGCAAAAAATAATGGGACCGGCCCCCGCCAACTCTTTCTCAGCAAAGGCCAATGTGACCACCTAGGCTGAAGCAACGTTCGAGCCAAAAGTGGGAGCACCTAAGCTTCGAAGATCGGCGAAGCTTTCTTATGCACAAGTTTTACTTGGCTTGCCGGGGATCGCAGTTCTGGTTTATCTTCTCAACTCCTTGTAGAAGCCAACTTCACGGTAGGAACCTACAGCTTTATGCAGATGAGAATGATGCATGATGGGGTCCAATCTATATGCATATGGAGATGCTCTTGAAATGCTTATGTAAATGCTCATGGAATGCTCATGCATGCATGCAACTTGGTTGGGGGACCCCAACGCTTCGTTTATTTCTATGGTGCACAGGGTCATCGCCCTGAATTTGTACAAGGGGTTACATGCAGCTGATGCAAGGCCTGTACAAATGGGTGGCTGTTGGACCTGCCCGACAGCCACGCCTTATGGGTAAAACTTGTGGATATGCTCAATATTCCATGAGTTTTGAATTTGAATACCATCTCTGGTCTCGAGACGGACTGCGCCAAGTCTGGTGACTCGTACTACCCAGTAAGGGCCTTCCCACTTCTGCGTCAACTTGTTTGTATCTTTGGCTGACTGAACGCGCCTAAGTACAAGGTTGCCTTCCTGGAAACATAGGGCATGAAACCTGGGGCAATGATAGCGACGCAGGGCTTGCTGATAGCGTGCAGCACGCATAGCAGCCCGAAGACGGTTCTCCTCAAGTAGCACAACATTGTCATGTCAGTGCTGATCTTGTGCTACTTCATCATAGACAAGCACTCAAGGCGAACCGGAAATGAGTTACGTGGGGATAACTGCTTCTGCCCCATAGACCAGGAAGAAAGGAGTCTGCCCGGTAGCTCGATTTGGTGTCGCTCTCAGGGACCAGAGGACTACCGGCAGATCATCGATCCACCGCCTGCCGTGCTTTCACAGTGTATCAAAGGTTCTTGTGTTGAGGCCCAACAACACTTTAGTGTTCGTCCTATTAGCTTGCCCATTGCTTCTGGGGTGTGCGCCAGAAGCGAATGAGACGTTTCTTCTAAGGGTCCAAACATATTGCATGAAGGCGCGGCTCGTGAACTGGGTGCCGTTGTGGGTAATGATCCTGGCCAGAACTCCAAAATGACACACCGGTTCTTTCAAGAACTTGATAGCTGATTGAGCAGTCACCTTTCTCACGAGAGTCACTTCCGGCCATTTTGTAAACTTCTCGATGGTGAGGAACAAGAATTCAAAGCCCCCGATTTCTTAGGGGAAAGGGCCGAGGATATCAAGCCCCCAGACCAAAAATGGCGATGATAAAGTGATTGTCTGAAGAGCTTGGGCAGGCAGGTGGATGTTCTTCGAATGCAACTGGCAGGCTTCACGTTTCGTGACTATCTCGACCGCATCTTGGAGGGCTATGGGCCAATAGAATCCTTGACGGAATGCTTTCCCAACTAATGCACTTGATCAAATGTGGGAACCGCACATGCCTCTATGTATCTCAGCCAGCAGTTCCTTTCCTTCTTCCCGGGAGATGCACTTTATTGGGCCTCCTTCTGTGCAGAGTATCATCGACAAACTGGTACATATTGGCCCTCCGGGCTACTCTTTCAGCCTCATCCTGGTAATTATGGAGTTCTCCGGTTTGGAGAAAGTGGACTATGTGCCTTTCCCAAGTTGGAGCCTGGGGCTCAGCAATGAGGACTAGCGACAGCTCCTCAATTGCAGGGACACACTCCTCGTCTGCGGAGACCGTGGTCCAGGCGGGAGGGCGCGGGCCGGCAAGTTGTGAGTTTCCGATAGGGTCCATGCCAGGAGCACCAGGCTCTATCGAGAGAGCTTACCGGAGTCCACCTTTCTCCTCTTCTGGGCCATTGTTGCTGGGATATAGAGGGCTGAGTAAGATGGAGAACAAAAGTTCCTAGTTCCAATGGAAGCTTTTTTGTAGCAATCTTTGATAGATGATCAACTATGTGGTTTCCTGCATGGGGTACGTGCTCTGTTTGCAACCAGTCAAAGGGCTCCTCCAATCTTCTCACTTCCTCAACGTTTTCCTCCATCGATGGACTTTGGTAATCCTTATTGACTTGTCTCACCACAAACTGTGAATCTCCTCGAATAATCAGCTTCTTGACTCCCAATTCTGCAGCAATCCTGAGCCCAACAAGGAGCCCTTCATACTCTGAGGTATTGTTGTTTGCCTCTTCCCAGGAGAAATGCATCTGGGCGACGTTCTTCAAGTGCTCCCCAGAGGGTGCGACTAGAAGCACGCTAGCCCCTGCACCTTGTAGGGAAAAGGCACCATCAAAATACATAATCCATTCTTGGGGTGCCTCCTTGCCGGGGATAACTGTTTCTGTCACTTCCTCATCAAGGGTTGGCGTCCATTCTGCAGTACAATCTACCAACGCCCTACTCTGAATTGTTGATGTGCAATCAAACTTCAGACCAAAACTGGACAACTCCAAAGCCCACTCCAGTATTCTGCCAGGAGCCTCAGCGTTTTGGAGAAACCTTTGCAATGGGAAGCGAGTGACAACCGTGATCTCATGGGCTTAAAAGATCATTTTTTGCATGCAGAGTACCTCGATCGAACCCCCTGTAACAAGGAACTAACAAAGTACACTAGGTGTTGCACCACTTTTTTCCTTGTCATGTCCTTGGGTTTGCCATCACTGCCGTGCTCACTTATGTCCTGATCCTTATCTAACTCTGTCGGTCCTTGCTAACTCTCTGTCTCGTCCACTTCACGCTACGCCACCATGGCCGCACTAACCACTTGCTTGGTCGCCGCTAAGTATTGCAGCAATAGTTCTTGTGGTTTGGGAGCAACCAAGGTGGGCACAGAAGATAAGTAGTCCTTCAACTCTTGCAGGGCCGTAGCTATTTCTGGTGTCCACTTCATGGGTCCTGTTGAGGGAATCCTGGACTAAGGGGTCCTCGGACAGCCGGACATTATCTTTGGCCGGACTGTTGGACTATGAAGATACAAGATAGAAGACTTCGTCCCGTGTTTGGATGGGACTCTCCTTGGCGTGGAAGGCAAGCTTGGCGATTCGGATATGTAGATTCCTTTCTCTGTAACCTATTTTGTGTAACCCTAGCTCCCTCTAGTGTCTATATAAACCGGAGGGCTTAGTCCGTAGGATAACCATAACCTCATAGGCTAGACTTCTAGGGTTTAGCCATTACGATCTCGTGGTAGATCAACTCTTGTAATACTCATATTCATCAAGATCAATCAAGCAGGAAGTAGGGTATTACCTCCATAGAGAGGGCCCGAACCTGGGTAAACATCATGTCCCCCGCCTCCTCTTACCGTTAGCCTTAGATGCACAGGTCGGGACCCCCTACCCGAGATCGCCGGTTTTGACACCGACATTGGTGCTTTCATTGAGAGTTCCTCTGTGTCGTCGAAAATAGGTTTTGATCGCTCCATCAATCATCTACAAAAATGCAGTCTAGGGGGAGACCTTCCTCCCCGGATAGATCTTCGTATTCGGCGGCTTTGCACTACGAGCCAGCTCGCTTTCCCATCTAGAGCAGATCGATAGCTACGCCCCTGGCCATTAGGTCAGATATGGAAGCCTGGATTTTGTGGCCGATATCCACAGAGACTTGATCTTCGGCGGATCCGAGCCCATCACGGCTGTCCTCGACCACCATGATAAACATGACCTAGATCTGTCATCTGGCCGCACACAGGAACTAGCACATGTGACCGCCCTGGCCCTAGAGCCGGAGTGGACTGCATCGTCCGAAGACGGGAAGCTCAACCCTGCCGCGGAGGCCGCAAATTCAGCGGTGCTGGAGCCACACAAAGACCCAACATTAAGCTGGGCTTGTGTTACCGGAACCTCGGACTCGTCTCCGGCCATGGGTTCTGGACCGTGTGCACTCGCGTCCATCGATCCTGATTGGGCGCCAGTCTTGTAGTTCAGCTCCGCTGTAATCTTCCAGTACTCACCTTTCTGCGACATATTAAACTCATTGAGGTCCCTCTCCTTGCCAGGAGACCGTCGGCCGAGCTATGTCTGGCTCGAGTGGGAAGCGGACGATGAAGAACTACGTTCCCCACCCACCACCCACTTCATTGCCACTGTCGAGGACTTAACCGACAGGCTTGATTAGAGCTCCGAACACATCGACGATATGGACGATGATGCTGGAGAAGAGCAGGCACAAAAACCACCACCTTTAGGCCAGTGGATAACTACATCGTCATATGTTATATACATGGTGGACACACCACAGGAGAATAAGGCCGACGGCGATAACAGCATGCCCGTCGACGAACCTCCTAAGCGCCAGCGTCCCAAGCGCAGACCTCGATCCAAGAAAAATAAAAATACCAACATTAATATATTGTCGCAGACGGCGACAATAATTTGAACCAAGTTGAGGACCCCCGTAGACCCAGCGCTAGAGCAGGGCATGCGAGAGGACGACGAACACAGCCCGAAGACGTTGTCTGATCACAACGATGCTGAAGATAGCAACTATCAACCTCACTCTGAAGAAGAGATCAACCTAGGAGACGATGAATTCATCATCCCAGAAGAACCATTAGAACAAGAATGCCTCCATCAGAGGCTTATCGCCACTGCAAGGAGCCTGAAGAACCAGAAGCAGCGGCTTAAAGCCGCACAGGATACACTCAATGACAGATGGAACGAAGTGCAAGACACTAAGGAAAAATACGGTGGTAATCGCCAAACAAAGAGCTATCCCGAACGTAAGCTGCTGTCCGAATTCGACGACGAGGCTATTGTGCCTATACCACTGAAAAACAATACGGCCGACTGGCCGGATCGATCACCTCGCGGTCGTGACAGAGCGGCTTGCAATGCCGTACATAAGCCCGCGCCCCCTCCCCGCAAAGGAAAGAAGCCTGTGGCCCAAGACAAGAACCACGATCTACATGAGGACCTGGACAAAAAAGCTTGCAAAACCAGGTCCATCTACGGATCCAGGGAACATGCTCCTACACGGGATCATGATCATCACATAAAATATGTCGTCCACTTACCAGCTTGGAACTAATACCAGACACTGCAACCGTCAGACCAAATCCACGACATAGGCAGATACAGGGGTGTCGCACACCCCCTATGCTTCACCGATGAGGTACTGGAAAATGAATTTCGAGAAGGGTACAAACTTGTAAACATCGAGGCATAGGATGGAATGATGGACCCTGCGGTTTGGATAGACGACTTTATTATTCACATCCACATGGCTCACGGAGATGATCTCCGCGCCATTAAATATTTACCCCTCAAGCTAAAAGGACCAGCTCAGCACTGGTTGAAAAGCCTCCCCGAAAATTCCATCGGAAGTTGGGAAGAACTTGAGGATGCTTCCCGGGCCAATTCCAAGGGACATACGTCCGGCCTTCGGACGCATATGATCTAAGCCACATAATCCAACAACCTGGAGAATCAGCCCGTAAGCTTTGGAACATGTTTCTCACTAAGAAGAACCAAATTGTAGACTGTCCGGACCCCGAAGCTTTAGCGGCCTTCAAACATAGTGTCCGGGATGAATGGCTGACCAGACACCTCAGCCAGGAAAAGCCAAGGACAATGGCCGCCTTAACTACACTCATGACCCGCTTTTGCATGGGCGAAGATAGCTGGTTAGCACGTAGCAGCACCAGTGATCCCAGCACATCCAAAGTTAGGGATGGCAACGGAAAACCACGACACAACAAAAACAAACGTCGGAACAATGAAGAATGCCCGGACAATACAACAGTAAACGCCGGATTTAGGGGCTCAAGACCCGGTCAACGGAAGAAGCCATTTAAAGGCAACAAGGACAGTCCATCTAACCTGAAAAAGTCCTAGACAGGCCCTGCCAGATCCACGGCACTCCCGTTAAACCAGCTAATCATTCCAACAGAGAATGTTGGGTTTTCAATCAGGCCGGCAAACTCAATGCCGAACACAAAGGGAAGGGACCTCAGAGTGAAGACGAGGACGAACCTCGCCAGCCAAACACGGGGGGACAAAAGAAATTTCCATTGGAGATCAAAACAGTGAACATGATCTAAATCACTCATATCCCAATGTGGGAGTGCAAGCGCGCACTCCGCAACGTCTACGCCGTCGAGCCCGTCGCCCCCAAGTTCAACCCATGGTCAGCCTGCCCGATCACCTTTGATCGCAGGGATCACTCGACTAGTATCCGTTAAGGAGGTTCGGCTACCCTAGTGCTCGACCCAATAATCGACGAATACCACCTCACTCGAGTCCTCATGGACGGCGACAGCAGTCTCAATCTGATATATCAGGACACCGTCCGCGAGATGGGGATAGACCCGTCAAGAATCAAGCCAAGCAGCACTACCTTTAAAGGAGCTATACCGGGCGTGGAAGCCCGCTCCATTGGCTCTCTAACATTGGATGTGGTATTCGGCTCACCGGACAACTTTTGAAGCAAAGAACTAATCTTCGACATTGCTCCATCCCGAAGCGGCTATCATGCACTACTCGGAAGAATGGCCTTCGCCCGTTTTAATGCAGTCCCACATTATGCTTATCTAAAACTCAAAATGCCTGGACCTCATGGCGTCATTACGGTTAGTGGAAATATGGAGCGCTCTCTCCGCACAGAGGAATACACGGCAACTCTAGCAGTCGAAGCACAAAACGTCCTATTCAAGCCGAACAGCTCATCGGTCGTTAAGACCACAAACACAGCTAAACAAGTCCGGCGCACAACCCAGTGCGGCAGCTTAGATAAACCTGAGCTTGATTAGCAGCTACGCCCCCATCGGCCGCCCCATAAGGAGATACACTCAAAATTCCCTGGGCAGCTTCGGGGGCACTCTTCACACGCCATAGTTCGGCTCGACCCTATTCGGACCCTAGAAGTTATCCTTCAAGGTTCATTAAAATGAACCAGCTTTACTCACGACCACACAAGATTCTTTTACCTGGTCTCTTTTCCTTTTTTTTACAGATGGCCATCATAATATACCCTTCAAGGACACTTCACAATGGAGACAAAGGCGCAGACGTGCAGCAGGGCCCTGCATTAAGGATTCTTTTTTAGATTAAGACCCTGTGTAAACCTTTTTCATCTCTTGTTGTTTTATACTTTCCTGGCATGTAACATGTCTAAGAAAGATACCGGCATCATTTGTAAACATACGGCTCGCCATACTAAAGTGGATGTTATAGAAGCAGCCCGGTTCGCACCATGTTTTGAGATTGATGCTCTCACCAGCCGCGCTCTTCCCCCACGTTGGATTGCCACATGTGCCTTGATACCATGGGTTTATCACTAGGGGCTGTATCCAGCCCGGTGTATATTGTAAAGTCTGAACACCTATAGGGAGTGTTCGGCGTTGGGAGTTTGGCCTTATATGCATCAACTCCGAATCATGTCTTTGGTCAATAGTTTGGTTGCCCGGCTCATGTGCTTGCTACACTACATTCCGCTATATCGACTAAGGTAGTAAAGGGAGAACTACTGCGATTGTGTCCCGACTAGCCCAGACAAGCACCTCAGTAGAGAAAGCCGAAACTGACTATCATGATGCGGCGAGAGCTAGTCAACCACTCGATGAATCATTGGAATCTTCGTGATTCCCTCCGTGTTAAACGAAGGACCGTTATTCTGGTCACGTATGTAATTGCACCATATGCGGATAACCGCGGACATACCAGGGGCAATATAGTAGCCCCACCGTCAAACTCCTATGGCTAAGTGAAAGCGTTAAAGCTCTATAGTCTGATTGCCTCGTTCGCCACACTAACACCTCCTTCATGGACCAAGACGTTGGCTCAAGTATGATCAAGTGCTTTTCTGAGCACCCCTGCATTATACGCAAGGGGACTGAAGCCGACGACTACAAACTTTCAGATTGAATATATATATAATAACACAGCCGCACAGGAGGCACCATAACTTTTCGGGCAAAAAGTATAAAAACATAGCCTTAAATGTATCATAATATTGTTGTTACAATTTTGATACACCTCACTCGAACATAATATCTTTCGAGCACTGATCCTCTATTAAGCGGGCACCCTCTAGGACATCTTCAAAGTAATGTTCTGGCATGTTAAGGTCCTTGCCTTCGGGTGGACTCTGCGCTGCAATATCAGTGGCCGTCATCTTCGCTCAGTATATCTTGACACGGGCAAGGGCCATCCGTGCACCTTCTATGCACGTTGACCGCTTCACAGCGTCGATACGTGGCACCACATTAACAAGCCGCCACACCAAACCTAAATAACTATCCGAAATGGGTTCAGTTGGCCACAGCCGGGCTATGACATCCTTCATGGCAGTGTCGGACATCCTATGGAGCTCGGTCCATTGGGCCATCTGTTCATTCAACAGTGGACGCTTCGGCGTGTCAAATTGCTACCAAAACAGCTTTTCCATTGCATATCCTTCTTGCGTGTGGAAAAACTGTTTTGCATCGGCAGCACTCTTCGGTAGGTCCATAAAGGGGTCTGGAGAACTCCACCGTTGATTAAGAGGCACATACTTCGGATCGCCAAACTTAGTTTGCAATAAAAAGGGCTTACCAGCCGCGATCTCCCCAGCTTGTCGGATCTCCTCCCAAGCTGCTCTAGACTCACACCGGGCTTCCTTCGCCTCTTGTAAGGCCTTGTCCAGTCCGTTCGTTTTGGCTTTGTTATCTTTCTCAAGATCTTGGAATCGGCCAATGGCACTCTTCAACTCAAGTGCCATGGTGGATATCCTCTCCTCGCATTGACGCCGACTGGTCTGCTCCACTTTTAATGCGGCGGTTGTCTTTTCGACAGGCGCATTACCCATCCTGGCCTGCTCCTTGGCCCAGGCAAGTTCCGCCCGAAGGGTCTCAACAGCGACGGCACTATCTGCAGTTATGCATATAAAAAATTTCAGTACCAAGCTTATTTCACAATAATAGTATGTACTGAGTGCCCCTGAGACATACCTTGTGCGTCATCGAGCCATCTGTTCATAAGTGTGATGTCATCATCCGCCGGATCAACTTTCTGCTTAAAATGTGCTACCTCGATAGCTTGGGCAGTCCCCACGGATGTAACAACCTGTGTTTCAATTAGTCATGTCATTACCTGAGCATTTATTGGATCCTTTGATCGCATTCCTTTGAATGTCAACCAGAGTCTCTAGGCCTAATATCTATACACAGGTGCAATTCCCACTTACAATATAATAGAAATTACACTATGTACCTCGAAGCCTCTTAGTAGGCTAGAGAAGGCTTCATTTAGTCCGCTTTTCACGGACCGAACTCTTTCCAACACCATATCCATCAAGGTACAATGTTCCTATGAGCTGGAGGTATGTTGCAAAATATCCATCAGTGCATCCGGCGTTCCGTGGACAGTTGATAGCCCGGGACTTTTGTTGTCCCTTGTAGGAGCTGCACACCCGGGACCCTGGGCGGCTGAAGTATTATCTTCGGCCCTGGTCCTCACTTTCCCTAGCGCCACTTGCTAATCGGGAAGGATCCTCCGGGACGACACCTCGGCGTCGCCTGCCTTATCTGGCAGGGAAATCTGTGGAGGCGTCTTGCTCTCCATCATCTTCGGAAGTAGATCCCTCGAAGAGGAGGACTGTTGAGGAGGGCTGGGTGCCTAACTGCAAACATGAGTTTAAAATATTACCCTTATAGCCAGGAAACAAAGGGACATGTGTAAAACTCCCTGGATCACTTACTATCTGGCTAGTGGCTCATCCTTACGGGGTTACTGCGTGTCAGTGTCATCCCCTGTCTGGGATGTCTTCCCACGCTTAGAAGCTTCTCTCTTCAAGTCTTCGTAGGCGGTCCGTTTCTCCCCATGAGGAGAAGGGATGTCAGCTTGCCCTTCCCTTCCACTTTTGGAAGTGGAAGTTCCGGTCTCCCTGGATAAATTGCCTGGTGTGCCTCTGGAATGAAGGTTACCTTGGGCCTCTTCACTCTCCTCTTTATCTTCCCCCACCGGCACTTGATATGGCGCCGGAGCCAGCATCCTTGTTAATAATGGATCGGCAGTATCTTCAGGAAGTGGAGCCCAACACCTGATTCTCTCCACCTTCTTTAGCCAGCCCTGGCCGGATAGAGATTTATCAGTGCATTGTCGTGGATAATTCAACTAAATTGTGTTCGGGAGTCGAATACTTACTGGAGTATCCGGATGGTTGCAGTCAAGACAGATGTCTTCTGTAGTATCCGAACATTTTTTTCGTGCGCCGAAGAACAATTTCCACATCTCTTTGAGCATCATTCCAGAGAGGTACTGAAGAGTCCGTGGACCTTCCGGATTAAATTACCACATGCGAGAGCGCATCGCTAACAGGGTAGGATCTGGCGCACTAGCATTACTTGGATTACATCAATGAGACAGGTGTCCTTCTCAATAAGGCTCCGGATGCGGCTTTGTAGTGTCCGCACTTCGTCTGTAGATCCCCACTCCAGCCCCTTGTTCATCCACGATGCAAGTTGTGGTGGAGGACCAGACAGAAACGCAGGAGCAGCTACCCGCCTTGTACCGCGGGGTTCGGTGATGTAAAACCACTCCCGTTGCCATAAATCAGAAGATTCTACGAAGGAGCCCTTTGGCCAAGTGGAGTTGATAAGCTTGCTTATTGAAGCGCCTCCGCACTCCACTTGTTTCCCGTCGATTACCTTCTGTTTCACGCTAATGGTCTTGAGCCATAAGCTGAAGTGTGGGGAAATACGGAGGAAGGCCTCACACGTGGTGATGAACATCGAGATGTGGAGGAAGGAGTCCGGAGCTAGATCATGGAAATCTAGCCCGTAATAAAACAAAAGTCCTCGAACGAAGGGATGGAGACCAAACCCAAGCCCTCGGAGGACGTGAGAGATGAACACGACTCTCTCATTTGATCTGGGAGTAGGAATAACCTGCCCTTGAGAAGGAAGCCTGTGGTAGATTTCCGCAGTCAAGTATCTTGCCTCCCTAAGCTTCGAGATGTCTTCCTCTGTGATAGAGGAGGCCATCCACCGGCCTTGAAGGCTGGGTCCGGACATGGCTGGAGGCTTGAAGCAACTAGATTGACCCTTGGGTGTTGGAACTTGAGGAGGGAGGCAGGGGGAAGAACTAGCACAAATGAAAGAGGAGAGGCCCTAACCCCTTTATAAAGGCGATGGATATCAAGCGTCCCCTTCGTGGCTTTAAAACATGCCTATTCCCAAGGAATTATACAAACAAAACAGTTGTGTTACCCTTGATGAAAATCCAGTAATAACGGGACACAATCTCTGCTTTCACAAGACATGCCAATAAAAACCGCCCCCGAGACATAGGGCAGCATGCTAGAAAAGGATTCAAAATAATGGCCGGGTAATGACGTCATGTCATACTACCAAAATTTTCAGCGGATTGGACTCGTTAAGTGTTCTCTACGAATGCGTGTGGAATTTGTTTTGCAGAGCCGGACACGATTCTTTTGTTCGGAATTTACTTTGAAGTGTTCGGAGAAGGAACCCGCCTTGAAATACCGAAGACAATCTATGCGCCGGACTCATCGTCATTGAAGCCTAGTTCAGGGGTTACTGAGGGAGTCCTGGATTAAGGGGTCCTCGGACAACCGGACTATATCTTTGGCCGGACTGTTGGACTATGAAGATTCAAGATAGAAGACTTCGTCCTGTGTCTGGATGGGACTCTCCTTGGTTTGGAAGGCAAGCTTGGCGATTTGGATATGTAGATTCCTTTCTCTGTAACCGACTTTGTGTAACCCTAGCTCCATCCGGTGTCTATATAAACCGGAGGGCTTAGTCCGTAGGACAACAATCATAGCCTCATAGGCTAGACTTCTAGGGTTTAGCCATTACGATCTCGTGGTAGATCAACTCTTGTAATACTCATATTCATCAAGATCAATCAAGCAGGAAGTAGGGTATTACCTCCATAGAGAGGGCCCGAACCTTGGTAAACATCATTTTCCCTGCCTCCTGTTACCATTATGCTTAGACGCACAGTTCGGCACCCCCTACCCAAGATCCGCCGGTTTTGACACCGACACCTGCCTTCTTCAAGATTTTGAAGAATGACATGGCGTGCTCGGTAGACTTGGAAATGAATCTGCTTAGTGTGGAATGCACCATGTCAGACGCCTCACATCCATAACTATCCTTGGCGCTTGTATCTACTCGATGGCTTTGATCTTTTCAGGATTGGCTTTGATCCCTCGAGGGGACATAAACAACCCAAGTAGCTTGCTGGAGGGAACGCCAAACACACACTTCTCTGGGTTGAGCTTCAAGTTGATCTTGGGCAGATTTGCAAACGTCTCCTCTAAATCCTGGGTACGAGTTGCTTTGTCCTTGGTTTTAATCACAATGTCATCCATATAAGCTTCAATATTTTTGTGCAGTTGTGGCTCGAAACCAATCTAGACTGCCCTTGCAAAAGTAGACTCGATACTCTTTAATCCGAATGGCAAACGGATTAAAACAATACCTACCACATGGGGTTATGAACAAGCTATTCTATTCGTCTTCCTTGGACATGAACATCTGGTGATATCCAGAATATGCATCTAGGAAGGAAAGCAAATCGCAGCCTGAAGTGGAATCCATAATCTGATCGATGCACGTCAAGGGAAATGGGTCCTTCGGGCAAGCCTTGTTGAGATCTGTGAAATCTATGCAAAGCCTCCATTTACCGTTAGTGTTCCGGACTACCACTGGATTTGCTAGCCAAGTGGGATGTAGCACTCCTCTGACCAAACTAGCTACTTCAAGCTTCTTGATCTCCTCTGCAATAAACCGCTGCCTCTCCAAGTCCTGCTTCCGGACTTTCTTCTTGACAGGTCTGTCGTGTGAGCAGACAACAAGATGGTGCTCGATTGCCTCCCTGGGAAGACCGGGGGTATCAGATGGTTGCCAGGCAAACACATCAATATTCGTCCGCAGGAAGGCAACGAGCGCACTTTCTTATTTTCATCGAGAATGGTGCTGATGGTGAAGGTACCATCAACGCCAGCCATCCCTGCCGAGACCTTCTTCACTTGTGGATAAGTAACCTTGGTCCTTTTGCTACTGGAACTCTCCGCCAAATCATCAACAGATGCAGCGAACTCCGAAGAGGTACCCTTCCTGAATTCTTTGCCAGCGCCTTTGCTATCCTTCTCCTTTCCACTGCTTTCCTTGGCGGGAACTGTTGTTGTCGGTGCCTCTCCCGTGACCGTGTGTCGGTACATATTATCCATGCAAATGATTGCATCCGTCTCATCCGATGGGATGGAAATGATTCCAAGTGGCCCAGACATCTTCAAGGTATTGTAGGCATAGTGGGATGCCGCCATGAATTTGGCCAGGGATGGTCGTCCAAGGATCCGATTTTACGGAAGGGGAGGTCGACCACATCAAACACAATCTTTTATGTCTGATAGTTCAACTCCCCTTGAAATGTCACATGCAACATGATCTTTCCCTTAGGATGACTCCTGCCGAGATTAACTCCTTGAAACGTGCCGGTGACCTCTAACTCCTCTTCTGTTATCTGAAGCCTACTGATAACCTTTGGGGAAATCAGATTCAACCCGGCCACGCCATCCACCAATATTTTAGTGACCTTGAGGATGCGAATCATTGGAGAAACCAACAATGGCAAACACCCTACCGTTGTGGTACGATTAGGATGATCCTCTTTGTCAAAGATAATGGGCGTGCATGACTATTTGAGTGGTTTCCGGGCCTCTGTTGCTGGTTCCACGACATTGACCTCACTCGCCCATCGTTTGAGTTGTTGGTGAGATGTGTGCAGTGATGCACCCCCATCGATGAACAGGGCATTAGTGGCCTTCTAAAACTCTTGCTCATTGGTATCCTCTTCATACCCTCCACCACTCTCATCATCATAGGCTTACTTCTCTTGACCTCTGGTGGGTTTTCCTTTGTTTCGAAGAGGTTTGCCGGGGCGATTTGCCTCACCGCCTCGACCCTTACCGCCAGCAACATTCTGACCCTATTATTTTCACGCTTCTCATACTCAGCTCTTTGCCTCTTGACAAGCTGCTCAACCTGATAACACTCCTGAAGGTCGTGGCCCTTGGTTCGACGGATACGGCACATCGCCTTTCCCGGCGTTCTCAGCAGCCGCAGCTTCCAGAAAGTCAGCGCACACGGCAGCTTCCTTGCCGGGGACTTCAACCTTGGCTGTCTTGCCGGTACTAGGCACACCGGATCATTCAACAGTCATCACTGCCTTATCCTTGCGCCTCTTACTATGCTTCTTGCTCTTCTTCTGATAGGTGGATTCATCATCGTCTTCTGAATCAATATTGATGTAATCCTCCTCTCCAGGCAACTTCCTTCCTTCCTCTGTTCGAGCACACTTATCCACTAGGGTGTAAAGCTCCTTCATGGTCTTGGGCAACCGTACATTCATCTTAGAACGAATCCTACGGTTGCGCACATTGGAATGGAAGGCAGCTATCACAGCTGTCAGATGGAAGTTTGGGATGTTCCAGTGGACTCTGCTAAACCTTTGCAAATACTTTCAGAGAGTCACTCCTTCTTTCTACTGGATAAGCTACAAATCGCTGGGCCGGCCTGGTTCTTGATGGCCACCAATGAAGGCGCCAATGAACTCATGGCAAAGGTCAGCCCATGATGAAATGGAGTTCCCCGGCAGATGCATCAACCAAGACCTCACATTGGACTTGAGAGCCAAAGGAAAGTAGTTGGCACATACCTTCTCATTTCTTCCCCCGGCAGCTTGGACGACAATGGTGTAGATGCTTAGAAACTCTGACGGGTTGAGCCTCCCATCATACTTCTCGGGTATCTCTGGCTTGAATGTGCGGATGGACGGCCAACGGACTTGCGGCAGCACACGAGTAAAGGCAGGGCACCCAATCTCTAAAGGTAGGCACTCGCCGATATCGACCGCAGGCTTGTAGACATCAGGACCATTGCACCCATTGGTTTAGCGGCAGTCGTTGCGGCGTTGCTCAACGATAACACGCGCGTCTTCCCTCCGCTTGTCCTCCGGGGCTTGCCATTGATCTGGATGCGCTCGAGGGTCAGAATAGGCCATCAAGACGTCATCAGGTTCTTGATGTTGCCAAGCTCGCGCTGGTGGCCGTGGCGGGGACTGCACCATGGGGGTGGCCCCTTCCGTACGACTAGCAGCATGAGCCAATGCCGTCGCTTGGGGAGGCCATGGCGGGCCGGATCGTTGTGAGCCCCCAGCCTCTGCGAAACCGAGGAGGCTCTGGATGGAGGCACACCACTCGTTCATCTGCTCATCTGCTAGTGGGAACCTGAGTAGCAGCTGAGCCTGCGCCATGGCCTCCATAGCCGTGCTCGGCATAGGTGATGACGTCGTGAACCGTACCGTCGCTCGACTTCTAATGGTGCCATCAGCGATAGTACTGTGCCCCTGCTGTTGTGGGGCGGCCACCTGGATGGCGTGGTGGCGCAGCGAAGGCGCTTGAGGGCCAGCAGCTCTGTCGGGTGCACCGGCTTGGTCGACTCGCCTGGGGGAAGGAGCAAGCATAGCGGTCCCTCCCATGATAGTGGCAGCTAAAGGGCGGCGGTTTGCCTCAGATCGAGCGCCATTGCTACGGCTATGCCCGTCAGCGATAGGAAGGGGTATGGATGGAGTAGTCCCCCAGCTGTACCCTGTGGAGCGTGCCAATCGGGGTGTTGCTGATGTCGCTCTCCCTCGGTGTCTCCTGCTCCTGCTTCAGCCACGGGGGAAATGGTGACGGTGCTGCCTGCTCCGACCACATCCCTAGTGGCGTCCACATCCTCGCGTGCCTCTGCAACTCCTATAGCATTGGTAGCTGCGGGTGGCGTAGCCTTTGAGGTGGACAGTTGAGCCAAAATACTAGACTTCTTCTTGGGCTCCATGGTCGATGGCGCCACCAAATATGAAGATGGCGATGAAGATGACACACTACACACGCTTTCAGGTTCGCACAAGTGATCCCCCTACCTGGCGCGCCAAAGATTTCATGGGAAACCACGGCCACCTACAGGACCAAGGGCCCCTTGCTGGTTCGGCAAGGGGAATGTCAGGTGGCACAAAGAGCAGAGGAGCGTGGGGCAGCATGGCAGGGATCACACGAGCAATTTTATCCATGTTTAGGCTGCCGCGAGGCGTAAAACCCTACTCCTACTTTAGTGGATTCATGGTGGAATATTGGTGGTGGAGCATAGTAGATTTGCCCGGCAGGGGCGGCAGCGGCTACGCGCGTATGAGTGTCTAACTTTCCAACCTCGCAAAACCTTTCTACGGTTTCCATGGGCCTCCTTTTATAGGTTAAGGGTGACCACAATGGCAAATCAGTCATTGTGCACTAACAACAATGCTATCATACCTAACTCTGCAGGCTGACAGAGCACATTAAATGCACCGCCCAGCGTCACATCGTTGTTCACCCGGCAAGCCTTGTCGGGCTTATTTTGCCAGCTCCACACCTGCTTGTTTGACACGTTGCGGGATGGGTGTCATCTGTAGGCTTTCCTATAGAAAGATGTCGCCGCGTGGCGAATGGCTACCACTTAATCACTTTGCGGCTTGACACCGCATTGATTGACAACGTGGGTTGTGGGGGAGTGGCTAATGAGGTGTTTCTTGCCTCCGTGAGTCTCGGCAGGTGCCAGGACATTTTCCCGACAAGAGAGGCTTTTCTCCTAACGGTATCTTGCTTCTCTGGCTTGATCTTGGTCCTCTTGTTTTGCATGCTAGTCCTTCGAAGATCTTGGTTTCTTGTATTTTGGGATGGCCTGATGCCATAATTTTGTTCCCGTGTCTATGCACAGTTAGGGCAACATACCTAGGGTATGTTGCAGCGACAGCAGAAACTCTATACACCAGGGAAAAATCTCAAATTAGGTGTGCTGCTAGAGAATTTCAGTACAAAACCAATGCAAAAATAATCAACTCATTTGGACTTATGGTATAGGAGTTAGAGCTTGTCAAAGTTGCTGGTCAAAATGGATTTAAATTTGAATAAAAGAAAAACTGGGGGGGGGGTGTCGTCGAAGACGTATTCAGGGAATACGCCTCCACTCGTACCGCTTCGGATGCGAGTGGAGAGGCTGATAGTCTGCCCTGCCTGTCGGGTTTTGAGGAGAGGGGGAGGGAAATAGGAGACGGTGGTTGAGGGAGTCCTGGATTAGGGGGTGTCCGGATGGACGGACTATGACCTTTGGCCGGACTCCCGGACTATGAAGATACAAGATTGAAGACTTCGTCCCATGTCCGGATGGGACTTTCCTTGGCGTGGAAGGCAAGCTTGGCGATATGATATGTAGATCTCCTCCCATTGTAACCGACTCTGTGTAACCCTAGCCCTCTCCGGTGTCTATATAAACTCAAGAGTTTTAGTCCGTACGACGAACAACAATCATACCATAAGCTAGCTTCCAGGGTTTAGCCTCTTTGATCTCGTGGTAGATCAACTCTTGTACTACCCATATCATCAATATTAATCAAGCAAGAGTAGGGTTTTACCTCCATCGAGAGGGCCCGAACATGGGTAAAAACATCGTGCCCCTTGTCTCCTGTTACCATCCGCCTAGACGCACAGTTCGGGACCCCCTACCCGAGATTCGCCGGTTTTGACACCGACATTGGTGCTTTCATTGAGAGTTCCTCTGTGTCGTCACCTTCAGGAAAGGTGCCGCACCCCGTCTTTATATAGGGCGCTGTTGCTAAAGGAGCTTTGGCTGTCGGTCAAACTCTCCGGCTAGGCGGTGTTCTAATGACCGCTTGTTCAGTCGCCGCGTCGACGATGACTTCTCGGGTCATCGAATGCAATCTCCACGTCAACTTGGAACTTGCCGAGAAGTTAGATCCGATGGAGCTCTCTCCCTTAAACGAGCTCTTGGATCGCATCGCCGCCCTGGGAGTCGCTATGGACTACAATCAGATTGGGCTTAAACCCGATCCGAGAGAGATTGACTCTCCCCAGGTCACCCACCATGTTGAAGTGGTGGAGGAACAATGCGGCGAATCTTCACCCATCCTAAGGACTAGATGTGTCCGGATTCCTGATCCCTCCAAGCCGGACACCCGCGGAGGGGAGGACATCACTCAAACCCTGAACCTAAAGTCAGGCAGTGGGCCTGATTCATTGGATAACGTCCAGGAACCCAAGTTTCCGAGTTCGGAAATTTCTTGGCCCCTGAATCTCAGATTGGGCGAGGTCCTGGATCTAGCTCCACCCGCCCACCCAAATATAAGGGATCTATCCCAAATTCGGCAAGAGCCCAGAGAAACAGTACACCATTACTGGGCCAGATTCCTCCTGGTTATGAACAATATAAAGGACTGCTGTGAGGGGGATGCAATTTCATTCTTCTGCAACAAGTGCACGGACATCAGAATCCTCAACGCCATAAGTCGCCGTGAAATTACACGCTTCGCCGACTTGGCATCCATAGTACGAAAGTACTGTGCGACAGAAAGAATTCGGAAAACCGAAACAAAATTCTGGGACAACCCGACCCTGAATACAATCCCATTCCGAAACAAAAGGGCGCATTATCACCAGGCACCCGGGCCAAACAATAAAAAATAAAAATCCTCTATAGGGTATGGAACCGTACTGGAGGGATGGCTCAATGGACCCTGTAAAATTCATAATACAGAGGGCGCCACACCAACTCATAGCCTTAGAGCATGTTGGATACTCTGGCAGGTGGCCAGAAGTGGCGAGGAGCTTCTAACTCCAGAATCCGCAGAGCACCACTCCAAGAACGCCAGTACAGTATCAACAGTCTTCGAGACTTTCGCATCAAACAATGCGAGGAAACGGACGCTCCACAACCTTACCGAAGTCTACTAGGTAGCGACAATAAACCCATGGAGTGACACGACTATTACCTTTAATGACAGTGACGAACCTAAATTCCGAACAGCCCGAGCACCAGCCACACTGGTCCTCAGTCCGATAGTGGATGGCCTTCGGCTTACCAAGGTACTCATGGACGGTGGCAGCGGATTGAACCTCATTTATGAGGAAACCCTACGAAAAATGGAAATAGACTGGAGCCGCATTGAGCGAAGCAACACAACCTTTAGAGGAATAATCCCCACTCGGGAAGCATGCTGTACAGGAAAAACCACACTGGATGTGGTGTTCGGCACGCCGATAATTACAGATCCGAGGAGGTCACATTTCAAGTGGCCCCGTTCAGCAGTGGATACCACGCTCTGTTAGGGACAGAGGCATTCACAATTTTTCACGCTATACCCCATTATGGGTACATGAAGCTCAAAATGCCCGGACCCAATGGAATCATCACTCTTGCTAGCGATCCGGACATAGCGCTCCGCGCCGAAAACAAGACAGTCGCACTGGCCCTCGAGGCATTATCCGAAGCCCTAGCGGCCGAGGAACTAACTGCGTTGTGCTCCACGGTGGACAGGGACGACGTGATACTCGACAAAAGATCCAAGTCCACCTCCTTCAAGCCGGCAGACGAAATAGTCAAGTTCCAAGTCCATCCAACGGACACTACAAAAACGGCCTCCATCGGGGCACAACTAAACCCCGATGTAGACGCCGCACTAAGAGAATTCCTACGCGAAAATTGGACATTTTTGCCTGGCACCCCTCAGACATGCCAGGAATCCCACGCAGGCTCGCCGAGCACAGCCTGAACATCCTAAAAGGATTCAAGCCTGTTAAGCAGGCTCTTCGGCGTTTCTCCGAACCTAAGAGACAAGCCATGGGAGAGGAGCTAGCCAAACTATTGGAAGCCGGATTCATCAGAGATATAAAACATCAGGACTGGCTAGCAAACCTGATGATGGTACCAAAGAAGGACAAATCCTGGCGCTTATGCGTCGATTTCAAAGACCTCAACAAAGCCTGCCCAAAGGATCCCTTCCCCCTCGCCCGCATTGATCAAATCATCGACGCCACCGCAGGACACGATTCATTGTGTTTCCTCGATGCATACTCTGGCTACCACCACATCAAGATGGCAGAGTTAGACCAAGCCGCAACGGCATTCATCACCCCATACAGCCCATTCTGCTTCAACACAATGCCCTTTGGGCTAAAAAAACGCCGGCGCAACATATAAACGCATGATTCAGACATGTCTGGCCAACCAGATCAGCAAAACGGTTGAAGCATACGTGGATGATGTGGTCGTCAAAACCAAGCATGTCGAAACTCTAATAGACGACTTGAGGCTCACGTTCGATAACCTCTGAACATACGACATTAGGCTTAACCCGGAAAAATGCATTCTCGGCGTACCAGCCGGAAAGCTCTTGGGCTTCATTGTATCTGGTAGAGGAATTGAAGCAAACCCAGCCAAGATCTGAGCTCTATCACAATTGGATATTCCAAAAGATCTCAAGCAAATACAAAAATTGACTGGATGCATGGCGGCTCTAAGCCGCTTCATCTCCCGCTTGGGGGAAAAGGCATTACCCCTTTACCGCCTCCTCCGGTGCACCAACACTTTGAGTGGAAGGATGCCGCCACCGTCGGGCTCGAAGAAATAAAAGCCATACTAGCAAAAACCCGGTCCTGGCCGCGCCTAAGATCGAAGAACCACTGTTGTTATACATCGCGGCAACTCACCAAGTTGTAAGCGCAGTCCTCGTCGTCGAACAAGAAACGGACGGACACAAATTCCCTGTACAGAAACCAGTCTACTACGTGTCCACTGTCCTCACTCAATGCTTGTCCCGGTACCCGCATTACCAAAAGATAGCATATGCAGTGTTCATGGCGTCCTGGAAACTACGACACTACTTTCAAGAGTGTTCAATAACAGTAGCCTCCGAAGTACCTCTTAATGATATCATAAACAACCGTGACGCAACGGGCTGGATTGCCAAATGGGCCATTGAGCTCCTCCCATTCGACATAACCTATAAGCCATGGAGAGCCATCAAGTCGCAAGCCTTGGCCGACTTTGGCGCTGAATGGACTGAAGCCGAACTCCCTAAAGAGTATGACACATATTCCAACTGGACCATGCACTTCGACGGCTCCAAAATGCTGGCGGGTCTGGGGGCTGGCGTCGTTCTAACATCCCCTGCAGGAGATACAGTCCAATATGTACTCCAGATAATGTATACGGACTCCAACAATGCAGCCGAATTCGAGGCCCTTCTACATGGCCTCCAGATGGCAGTCTCCATGGGCATTCAATGCCTTGAGGTGCGTGGGGATTCGAACCTTGCGATATCCCAAATAAAAGGAGACTTTGATGCCAAAGATCCAAAAATGGCAGCTTATCGCAACGCCGTCCTAAATATGTCAGCTCGGTTCGAAGGGCTGGAATTTCACCAGATAGTCTGGGAAAACAATCAGGCAACAGACGTCTTGGCATGCATCGGCGCAAAGCGCGATGTAGTCCCCCCCAACATTTTCTTGGAAAGGCTATTCAAGCCATCTGTACAGTGGGAGGGGGAATCCGGAAATAACAATCCGGACCGGGCCGCACCACCTAACACCGAACATTCTGACACAATGGAAGACTCCGCCAACGAAGTCACACCCTCAGCCCATGTAATAATGGCAGTAATTGCCCCGTGGACAGAACCATTCTTAGCCTACTTAACTAGGAAGGAACTTCCTGAGGACCAAAATGAGGCACGCTGCCTAGTACGGCGATCTAAATCCTATAAAGTCCAGAAAGGAGAGCTTTACAAGAAAAGCACCACCGGAGTCCTTCAAAGGTGTATCTCCGAAGAGGAAGGGCGGAACCTTCTGGCTGAAATTCATGCCGGACTCGGCGGGCACCACGCCGCAGCCCAGGCCCTTGTAAGCAAGGCCTTCTATACTGGATTTTATTGGCCGACGGCCCGGGCAGATGCTCAGGACTTAGTCCAGTGATGCGTTGGTTGCCAATTATTTGCTAATCAAAGCCACATGCCACCTACCGCCCTCCAAACTATACCCATTACCTGGCCTTTTGCGGTCTGGGGGCTTGACATGGTTGGACCCCTTAAAGGGGGAACCCACAAGCATAAATATCTACTGGTCATGGTGGACAAATTCACCAAATGGATAGAGGCCAAGCTTGTCAAGACGGCCAAATCCGGACCGGTGATAGACATCATATCAGGGGTTGTACACCATTACGGCGTCCCCCATAGCATCATCATAGACAACGGCACAAACTTTACGACCGACAAGGTTAAACTCTGGTGAAAAAACATGGGCTTCAAGCTCGACTACGCTTCAGTCTAGCACCCACAAACTAACGGTCAAGTCGAACGAGCCAATGGTCTAATCATGAGCGGCATCAAACCCAGATTAGTGCGAACCCTCAAGGAATCTAACACGCACTGGGTAGAGGAGCTTGACTCCATACTCTGGGGGCTGCGGACCACGCCGAATCGCACTACGGGATTCACACCATTCTTTATGGTATACGGCACAGAGGCAGTCCTGCCCTGCGACATAATTCATGGCTCACCTTGCGTGCGCATGTACGAAGAAAGAGAAGCCGAGCTCGATCGGCAGGACAGTTTGGACACATTGGAGGAGGAGCGCTACATGGAAAAAGCCCGTTCCCCATTCTATCAACAGCAGGCTCGAAGATATCAAAGCAGAGAAGTACGGGCCAAAACTTACAATGTTGGCGAACTAGTTCTACGCCTGCCGGACAAGAAAAAGGACAAACTCAAGCCCAAATGGGAAGGTCCCTTCGTAATCGACCAAGTCCTTACTGGTGGAGCGTACCGTCTGCGAAATGCATCGGACAACCGACTCCAGTCGAACCCATGGAACACAGCACGCCTATGAAGATTCTACGCCTAGTGCCGGACTCTGTGTTCGTGTCCTTCCTCTGTCTATTTTTTACACATTAGCTGACTTATATTTCTCTCCTTCTCCCTCCCTTTTTCTTACAAGCCTTTAAGGGCTCGCTTGCGCATTGTTCACACATAATTGACGCGGTACCCGCGCTCATTATACCTGGGGGCTTCTTTATCAAAAGCTTGTATACACGGGCCTCATGCCCAACACATGTGTCACACTTCCGCATGTACCTTTTATTCACCATTATATGCATCGATATGACTTAAGTTTTGGCCAAGCTGGGTTGCCTGGCTCCTGTGCTTACCCCTACGTTCCCGATTGTTCGGCTAGGTGGTAAAGGGAGCACCTCTGCGATTGTTACTGCCGGATCAGCCGGATATGTACCTCAGACTGGGTGAAGCCGAAAGCTAGCGTTCTTAAGGGAATATTCGGTCGGTGAACTAAAAGATGATTTTTCACTTGTTTATTTATCTGCCCCCAGATGCTTTCCTGCTTTTTTCGCAGTCCTGACATGCACTTTAAGGCATGCCTCTGAGGGAAAGGAACCCCTAACGGAACTATTCTCCCTGGAAGATGTTTCTTACTAACCATGTAATATTACATAACTAGTTGGGCACTTGTCTGCTAAAGCACTTATGACCCCTATGCCTGGTCTACACGCATGCTCCGGTTCTTACATAAACGAGAGGGTATTCAGATACACTCCAGACTATCGGGTCCAGAGGTTGAAGCGAAAAGGTCTGCAATGACAAATGATCTAGAATCCGGCTAGAAGGCATTTTACATGTCATTTAAAATTACATAGTCAATTTGACTGGGTATATTATTCTTCAATCCTGTTGGGAATACTTGGCGGCTAGCTCTACCTAGCCATGCACTAAACTGACAGGGATCTCCTTCCCGTCGGGCCCCACAGGTCCGACCTCGGCCATGTGGTTTGGGTCAGCCTTCGTGTACCGCGTCTTCACCATGGCCCAGGCCTCCCTAACGCCTTGACGGCAGGCCGATATCTTCCATAATCGGAGGCGCTGCCGCGCTCCCTTTAGCTTCTCTGCAAGCTCTCCAAGGCCTTCGGGCATGGAGGGGGATGGCCACAAAGCCTGGACGACGCCTTGCATCACCTGTCGAACTCGTTCGTGCAGTTGCGATAGCTCGGGAAGAAGGTCACCCGTAGAACTGGGCATTTCCTCCTCAGGCTGACCTGTCAGCATATCGACAGACATAACTCTATCAATCGACTTCCTCGCCGAACTCTTTTTTGAAGATACATTCAAGCACTTACTAAAAATGCCGCATCGTAGTCGCTGATTTTCCTTTACGGAATCCGACAGCTGAGCACGAACATCCTTTAGTTCCTTGCCCAGCTGGGTATTGGCATGTTGAAGCTTGTTCTTCTCTTGCCTCACCCTCGTAAGCACGCTCTCGCCGGCCTTTAACTGGCGCAAGAGTTGTTGCTTGTCTGGATCTACTCCGGCCCCATCTGCACTGTTATTGTCAGAATTGCACACATGCCGCACTTCGCAGCATACTTATCTTTCGAAGCATATATTACCTGAGGGGGTCCCCTTGGCATTCTCTGTAGCGGCTAGTGCGGCCTCAAGTTGGGCCTTGAACTCTTTCAGCTCCTGGGACAGTTGCATATTCTTTTTTGTAAGATCGTGCATAACAAATGATCCTTAAATCAGTTATTTTAACTGTTTCAAGTCTCAGGGGATACTGACATATATAACCATCAGATTTACTCACCCGTATGTCCTTTACATACTGCTCTGTGGCTCTGGCTAGACCATTTTGAGCGGCACGGAGGTACGCATCTCCGGTATTAAAGGCGTCCAACGCCTCTTGGAAAAAAACATGCGTCACAAAGAACAGTCCGGCGACCCCTATGGTTCATGGCACTCTCCACCTCTGAATTGGGGGCCGATAGCCCATCCATGTCCTCTTTCGGAGGAACGTCCGGTGCGCGCCCCGTGTTCACCTCCGCTTCCGGACCCAGCCTTGAAGCCTGGCCGATGGATATAGTCCGGCGGGCGCTGTTCTTCCTAAAGAGAGCATGAACGTTAGTATGCCTTGATGGCATAAACCCTGGGCATTAAAGTCGCGCGCCATACCGTTGCACCGGCGTCTCGATCCGGTCCGCACTTCTTTTTAGCCCGCCGGGCCTTAATGGCCCTTGTTGGCTAGCCACGGCGGGCTCGGCCCTCCGCCTCAAGGATTTCCCCTGCAAAAAGAAACGCTATTGGTTTACGGCGATCAAAAATAAGCATGGATGGATCCTCTTGAAATTACTGGGACTTTGGCCTCGGTTACCTTTGAGGCTGGAAGTAGTCCGGGATAATCGGCCGTAATGGCCACTAAGGTGTTGTCCTTACTCATTTGATGAAACACCCCATCAATCAGCTCCACGCATAAGTCTGGGTCCTCTTGGGAGTCCGGGTCGAGGGACTGTTCTGGGTCCTCGGGTTGTGGAGGAGGGTTGTTTATCTCCTTTACAGTCCGGCGAAGCTCCAGCGTTAAATTTGCTAGACTAATTACTTGACTATAGGAATTTGAAAATGGATGGACAAGTGAAAGTGTTCGCTTACCCAGCTTGGAGGATTGTACATAGAGAATCCGCCCCGTGGGTTGACACAGAGGAATTCCTCCTCTTCTCCCTTGTACAAAGCGGATAAGATCTTCGTTAGCCTGGCAGCCGAATCCGGCCCCTTGCGGCCGCACCGGGTGGGGTCGTATTCCCCGTTGAAATCCCACATGGGGTGGCCTCTGTACTGAAGCGGCCGCACCACCCGCGTAATGCATGTGGCCATGACTTCGATCATGGTTAGTCTGGAATGAGCTAACAACCTTATCCGGCTAATCAGGTAAAGGACGTCATAGTTAGTTTCCCTCTGAGGGCTCCGTGGACGCCAGCTTAGGCGCTTCTTTAAGGGGGCATTATTGAACTTAGGGAGGCCGATCCGCACAGGGTCCGGCAGAGGGACGTCATCTATATAAAACCATTCTGAAGGCCAGTCCTTGGACGCCTTCTTTGGGCTTCCGGATAGATATCCAGTCCCGGCGATGTGCCATAATTCGGCTCCGCCCACTTGATAAATCGACCCCTCCTGAGAGCGGGGCACGAGGCAGAATAACCTCTTCCACAACGTGAAATGGGCCTCGATGCCCAAAAATAGCTCGCAAAGGGCCACGAAGCCCGCAATATGAAGTATGGAGGCAGGCGTGAGATGGTGTAGCTGGAGGCCATAGCACTTCAGTAACCCCCGGAGAAACGGATGAATTGGAAATCCGAGCCCTCTTATAAAATAAGGGACAAAGCATACCCGCTCTCCTTTGGAGGGATTGGAGACGCTCTCCGCCTGTTCTCCGCCACTATAGGTAGCAAGCCCGGCTCAAACTGGGACCATGTACGCTTGGGGGAGGAGCCCCTTGGTTTGAAGCGCTACTAGCTCGCTGTGCAGGACGGAACACCTCTCCCAATCTCCGGGCCGAGGGCTGGAGGGGCGAGAGGAGGAGCTGCGTTGACCGGCCATGGTAGAATGGATCTTTGTGGAATGTGCTCCGATGGATGCTCGCGGAGGGAAGATGGTGTGATTTCGGATCTAGAATCCCCGTCTGTTTTATAGGCGGCCCCTTTGTGCAGCTAAGGGGGTAAATGACAAAAAGAACCCCTGTCTTTTCACATTCTTTTGACACGTGGAAAATGGCCATGATTGGGCGCGGAAGCCGAGGAGCATGACATTCATCAGAAGCCAGACACTATTCAACAGGTATATGGGATTTGGAGAAGAACCCGCCTTGCAATGCCGAAGACAAATCTGCGCACCGGACTCATCGTCATTGAAGCCTGGTTCAGGGGCTACTGAGGGAGTCCTGGATTAGGGGGTGTCCGGATGGCCGGACTATGACCTTTGGCCGGACTCCCGAACTATGAAAATACAGGATTGAAGACTGTGTGCCATGTCCGGATGGGACTTTCCTTGGCGTGGAAGGCAATCTTGGCGATACGATATGTAGATCTCCTCCTATTGTAACCGACTCTGTGTAACCCTAGCCCTCTCCGATGTCTATATAAACCGGAGAGTTTTAGTCCGTAGGACGAACAACAATCATACCATAGGCTAGCTTCTAGGGTTTAGCCTCTCTGATCTCGTGGTAGATCAAATCTTGTACTACCCATATCATCAATATTAATCAAGCAGGAGTAGGGTTTTACCTCCATCGAGAGGGCCCGAACCTGGGTAAAAACATCGTGCCCCTTGTCTCGTATTACCATCCGCCTAGATGCATAGTTCGGGACCCCCTACCCGAGATCCGCCTGTTTTGACACCGACAGTGGTGCTTCGCCGGGGCTCTCTCCGGCGAGGAGGGCGTGGCGACCAATTTGAGAGGGAGGGATGGGTAGAGGAGGCTCAGGCGCACCTGCCTGTTCCCGAAGCTTGGCGAGGGGTGGCCAAAGTAGCTCAAAAATGACGTCTCCAGCGGTGGGTGTGGACGGAGTTCGTCGGACATGAGGAAGAGAGCGAGGATGGGTGATTCCAAAGGCTCCAACATGGTCAGTTAGCACCAGTGGACCTCCAGGGAGTCGCCGGAGAAGAAGATGGAGCTCGAGGGGCACTAGAGAGGTGGGGTGCAGCCAAGGGGATCGCCGACCAGCTCGGCTCTTGGATGGTGTCTAGAGACCAGCCCAGCCAGGCTGTGGCTTATTTACTATGTTGTGGTCTTGGTTGAGTGGGTTGAGATGCTCGGAGAGGCTAGGGGGGAGCTCTATTTATAGGCGGAGGGGATGGGGGTCTTGGCTCCGCCGGAGGGCTCTGAAGCAGCACACGGCGACGAGGAGTGCCAGAGGGAGGTGCAGAAGAGGTTAGGGCTCACGCGGCACTATGGGAGCTCGATGACCAGCACAGGGCACGAGTGAGGACGGGGACAGAGGCAGGGGCGCACTGTGCACTTGGCCGCTACGTGCCCGTTCTCGCTGCAGCGGCTCCAGCATCGGCGAGATGCAGGGAGGCGTAAATGGTGATGGGTCGAAGCTGCTGGCATGGTGTGGCAGTCGGAGGCAAGCGCTGCGATGGGCATGCGCTGAACAGGGACTCGAGCACAATGCAAAGTTTGTTGAACGCATGGCAGAGCCCGTGTACACACGCGATCACCACGCAAACTATGCCAAGACAACACCCAGACGATGCCGGACCTTGTCTAGTGTGTTGTCCGTGTAGTGTTTGTTCTAGGAGAAGAGATGGCACATAGCCAGGCTGACCGGATTGAACACGAGCTCAGTAACAAGTTCCTGGACAGAAGCTTGTGCACTGTGTTTGGATGGATTCTAGAAGGAGTTTAGGGCTAATCTCTAGGGGTTAATGTTTTCTTTGGAAGGTAATGATGCTCAAGAAAATGAGCTTCATTGGATCAAGGAATAATACACTTCCTTTGTAAAGTGCATTTTCATGGCAGAATGCAAATGATTTTCCCTAGCAAAATTGCATCACATGACCATATGATATTTTTGCATAGGGTGATGAGACACTGTCTAAAGGGTGTGTGAGAATTTTCTCAGTTTTTTCTGATAACGAAACAAAGGGGTTGCTTTGGAAGTGAAGAGAAAATATTCCATTTTCAAGAGGAAAATGAATATTTTCTTTATAAAAAAAACATTCCAGAGCATTTTTATGATGATGGGAGATAAAGAGAGGTTGTGTAGGGTGAGAGGAGTCACTTGGGTGAAAACCAAAACCATGCGCAAGTCCAAGTCCAAATGAATTAACTCAAACATTCATTTTTGAAACAAAAAGATAGATGAAAAGTATGATGGCAAAAACTAGCAAAAACCAGGGTGTCACAAACCTCCCCCACTTAGGATGAATCTCGTCCTCGAGATTCGGTTGCTTGGGAAAACAGTTTCGGATAGGATGCTCTAAAAAAGTCCTCTCTTTCCCAGGTTGCTTCTTCCTTAGTGTGATGCTCCCATTGTACCTTATAAAATTTAATTACCTTACTATGGACGAGTCTTTCCATCTCTTCCAATATTTAGAACGGTTTCTCCTCATAGGTTAAATCCTTAGCAAGCTCTAGCTCTGCCACGTTAGTCCTTTTCTCGGTTTACGAGATACACCTTCTCAACTATGAGACATGGAACACATTGTGCACTTTTGACAATTCCGGTGGTAGTTCCAACTGATAAGCCACTGTACCAACTCTGGACATCACTCGAATAGGCCAATATATCTGGGTGCAAGCTTTCCTCCGGTCTGGAACCTCTTGACTCCTTTCATGGTTGTGACTCGGAGGTAAACATACTTTCCAGGTTCAAAACCGATTTGTTGGTGCTTGGAGTCATAGTAGCTCTTTTGTCGGGACTTTGCCACTTGCAGTCTTTCTCGGATCTCCTTGACTTGTTTGTCAGCCTCCATCATTAAGTTGGTTCTGAAAATGCGGCTGTCTCTGGTTTGAAACCAGTTTAGCGGAGTGTGGCACTTATGGCCATATAGAGCTTCATATGGTGACATCTTGAGGCTGGTCTGGGAACTATTGTTGTAAGAGAACTCAACATATTGCAGACAATCTTCCCACCTGGTTCCTTGAGCCAAAGCACATGCTCGGAGCATATCGTCATGTATTTGATTTACTCGCTCAGTCTGCCAGTCTATCTGAGGGTGATAAGCGGTGCTATACTTTAATGCGGTTCCCAAAGCTTGATGGAGACGTGACCGGAATGCTGAGGTAAAGAGAGAACCCTGGTATGAAGTGATAGTTCTTGGCACTCCATGCAAACTGACAATTATGGACACATATAGCTGTGCGAGTTGATTAGCTCGGTAGGTGGTCCGGATGGGAATGAAGTGAGCTACTTTTGTTAGCATGTCCACCACAACCTATACTGCATCATTGCCCCGGTGCATTTTTGGCAGGCCTGTGGTGAAATCCATGCAGACATCATCCCACTTCCATTGGGGAACAGGTAGAGGTTGGAGAAGTCTGGCAGGATTCTGATGTTCCGCCTTCACCTTGTTGCATATGTCACAACAAGCGACAAAATAGGTGATGTCCTTCTTCATTCCATCCCACAAAAATGGCTGTCTAAGATCTTCATACATCTTGGTACCTCCTGGGTGAATCGAGTATGAAGATTTGTGCGCTTCTGCCAAGATCTTCCTTCTCACGTCTACTTGCTCAGGTACGCTAACACGACCTCAAAACCTTAGCGTACCTTGCTCATCTCTTGAGAAATCCTGGGTCTTGCCTTCTTGCATATGCTTGTCATGGTGTTGTAGGACTGAGTCATCGTGCTGGGCTACTCGGACTTCCTCTTCGAGGGTAGGGGTGACTTCCAACATATTGACTAGGACAGCCTCAACAATAAACAAGTTAAGATGAGCGATCTCTTCTTGTAGCTCGGGAGGCAAAGATTCCATTAAGGCGTTCAGGTTGACATGCTTGCGATTGAGGGCATCGGCAACCACATTGGATTCCCCTGGATGGTAGTTGATTCCAAGATCGTAATCCTTGACCAATTCAAGCCATCTTCGTTGTCGGAGATTCAAGTCCGGTGGGGTGAATATATAATTGAGACTCTTGTGGTCGGTAAATATCTGACATCTTTTGCCAATGAGGTAATGCCTCCAAATTTTCAAAGCGTGCACAACTGCTGCCAACTCCAAATCATGCATTGGGTAGTTACCTTTGTGGGGCCGTAGCTTTCTAGATGCGTAGGCTACAACCTTGCCATCTTGCATGAGCATACATCCAATACCTCCCTGGATGCGTCACAGTATACATCAAAGCCGCGGTAGATGTATGGAAGGGTCAATACAGGTGCTGACATCACTGTGGTCTTCAATTCATGGAAACTCTTCTCATAGTCCTGAGACCATACAAAGTTCTCATCCTTCTTGAGGAGTTCTGTCATGGTGTTGGCAATCTTAGAGAAGCCTTCAATGAATCGACGGTAATACCCGGTGTAGGATCGAAAGTATGTCTAGAGGGGGGGTGATTAGACTACTTTACCAAATAAAAACTTAATTTTTTTCCCAATTTTAGTTCTTGGCAGATTTTAGCAACTTAGCACAAGTCAAGCGATCTCAATACAATTCAAGCAAGCATGAAAAGAGTATATGGGAAGCGTAAAGTCAAGCATGCAACTTGCAAGAAAGTAAATGGGAGGAGTTTGGAGGGAGAAAACACAATGTTGACATGGAGATTTTTGGCATGGTTCCGATAGGTGGTGCTATCTTACATCCACGTTGATGGAGACTTCAACCCATGAAGGGTAACGGCTGCGTGAGTCCACGGAGGGCTCCACCCATGAAGGGTCCACGAAGAAGCAACCTTGTCTGTCCCATCATGGCCATCGCCCAAGAAGGACTTGCCTCACTAGGGGTAGATCTTCATGAAGTAGGCGATCTCCTTGCCCTTACAAACTCCTTGGTTCAACTCCACAATCTTGACGGAGGCTCCCAAATGACAACTAACCAATCTAGGAGATACCACTCTCCAAAAGGTAATAGATGGTGTGTTGATGATGAAATCCTTGCTCTTGTGCTTCAAATGATAGTCTCCCCAACACTCAACTCTCTCTCGCAGATTTGGCTATGGTGGAAAGATGATTTGAGCGGAAAGCAACTTGGGGAAGTCTAGAGATCAAGATTCTTCTGGTAGGATTGGAATATCTTGGTCTCAACACATGAGTAGGTGGTTCTCTCTCAGAAAATGAGTAGTGGAAGTGTAGGTATGTTCTGATGGCTCTCCTCACGAATGAAGAATTGGTGGAGGGGTATATATAGCCTCCACACAAAATCTAACTGTTACACACAGATTCCCAAACTCGGTGGGACCGAATCAACAAACTCGATCATACTGATCCAGGTAAAAATATGAACGTTGGAGTTTTTGGTGGGACCGATATAGTCATCTCGGTGAAACCAATATACTAGTGTTAGGGCATAACTTAATCTTGGTGTGACCGGTCGCATAAACTCGATGGGACCAATTTCAGCAATAGGCACACAGAGGGTTGGTCAGGCAAACTCGGTGGGACCGATTCGCTCGCTTCAGTGGAACCGAAGTGTTATGAAAAGGAAACAGGGAGTTTGCAATCCCATCTCGGTGAGACCGAAGTAACTAGGGTTTGTGGTAGTGGCTATGTCAAATGAAATTTTGTGGCGCCAGATAGATCAAATCGTTGGGCCGAAATTGACTTTTAGGTTTAGGACATATGTGGATGTGAGAAAGTGGTTGAAGGTTTTGGAGTATATCACTAAGCTTTTTGAGCAAGTAAGCCATTAAGCAACACCTCATCCCCTTTTAATAGTATTGGCTTTCCTATGGACTCAATGTGATCTTGGATCACTAAAAATGAAAATGTAGAGTCTTGAGCTTGTTGCCAATATGTGTTCTTAGCATTTTGAGGGGTCCACATCTCTAGTCCATGCCATGGAAATCATTGAACTTTCTGAAATGATCATCTTGAAAGAGCATTAGTTCAATTAACTATATGTTGTTAGGAATTACCAAAACAACGCAGGGATTAGTTGCACTTTAAATCTCCCCCTTTTTGGTAATTGATGACAACATATATAACAAAGCTTCGACCAAAAATGATAATAATAATGAAGTACATTGTCGCTTTGAGAAGTATGTGATAAGTAAGAGGTCCCCCTAAATTTGTGCATTGTTTAAAATTTGCTTTGGACTGCAAATGCACAATTTCTTTGGATCATGGGTTACTCTTCCATGTCACATACAACTTGGTGGAGCGCTCAAAATGATAAGAGATAATAACAAGCACTCATTACCAAGGAAAGTGAATGATCATACAAGAGATAGCATTCAAGCATAAGCATAAAGTATGATATGATAAAACACATGATCATACAAAGGTATCTCACACACAGGAATGAAGTATCTTAACCATGCAAGCAAAAAAATAAGTAGCAAAAAGAAGCAAATCTCTCTCTCTCCGAAGCCTATGATCTATACACTTTCTCCCCCTTTGGCAACAAGTTACCAAAAAGCTCGAAAATGCATAATGCTATGCATCTCTCTAGTCTTGATGTTTGGAAGGAGGTGTTAAGATGACTCCAAGGACAAAAGCATCAGTTGAAGATGTTGGAGCTAGAGGGGTTGCCACTGGAGGGGCAACTGGAGCTGTGGGAGCTATGCCTGCAGGTGCTGAAGCCGTTGCTCTTGTATGTGGCACTAACACTGTTGCAGACCTCTGTCCTCTAGGTACTCTGTGGAACATCTGTATAGTTGCTTTTCCCTTCCTCTCCTCTGCTTCTTCCTGGAGCTCTTCAACTATTGTCTGTATCTCAGTCACTTTGAAGTCCAGATCATAGAGTTTTGTCTCAATGATCCTCTCCAAGCTCTCCTGGTTCTTAGTCAGGGTGGCCAGTCCTTTCTCAATCCTCAAGGTTTCTTGAATCAGATATCCAAGGTGGTCTTGCTTTGACTTAAGAAAAACTTTTGAAGCTTCTGCAGTAGTGGGCATCTTTGCTGCTTTCTCTACTTTGGCTTTCTCCTTCTTCTCATGAGCTTCAACTAAAGTGGGATCTTCAGCATCCATGACAACCATGTTGTCCTCAAAGTCAGGCAACAAAGGAAGATGTTCTTTGTCCAACTGATACACTCCCTTTTTTATCTTGGAATTGATTAGCGTTTGAATGTGTGGTGCATACCCACATGATCTTTTCTGGTCAGCTGTTGTCCTCTTGATTGTCTCAACAATCGGGCTCATAACCTTGAACTTTTGTGGCACAACATCAAACAGCTGTAACAAGTTGATGGAATGGCCTCTGATCATCCTGTGATCTCCAGATTTGGGCAACAGAGTGTGCCTCAATATGGTGTTTATGGTGGCCAAACCATACAACAAGTAGTAGACTGACCTAAACTTATGTGTCTCCAGGGCCTTATCTAGAATTTCCTTATACATATTGGCCATGGAGTTATGATCCTTCTTCTTCTTAGCATAAACATAAATGTCATTCTATTCTTCTGTAGGTGCATTTATGAGCTTGGCCCACTCATCAATTGTAGATTGGTGCCTCTGACCTTCAGTCATCTACACAATCCTTCCATCAGGATAACAATGAGATGTTAAGTAGAATAGCATAATTAGCTCATCATTCCACTTTCTCAACACTTGGCCAACAAAGTCATCAGCACCATTTGCCTTAAAGATGTCATACACTCCTGGGAAATGATATGCATTTACACAAATGTATTCCAATCAATCCATCTCACGCCACATACAATGGGCTTCTTGTCCAGCAAAATTGTCTCATAAAAATCCTGTTGCTCTTTGGTGTGGAACCTGTAGTCCACTGTAGTCCTCCTTCTCACAGCATATGGATCTGCTTGTCTCCATCTTCTCAGTCCTGCATCCTTTCTCTCCTTCATGTTTTCTACAACTGGGTGACTGTCATTATGGTCTGGAATCTTAGGTTTGAGCTTCTTGAGCCATGGGGCTTCAGCATCTTCGGTAGCTTCAGGCACTGGGGCCTTGATCTTATCTTCAGCAGGTATGTTCCCGGTGCTTCTCTTTGTAGCTGGAGCTGGAGCTTTGGGGGCTATCTTGGGCTTTGAAGGAGCTACCCCAGACTTGAAGTCATCCCCCACCAGCTTCTGAGACTTAGTAGGAGGTGCTTGTGCAGCAGCTTCTTCTTCCTCTTCCTCCTCACTGGCTGAGTCTCTCCTCATAGATGGATTTCCAAGCACTCTAGCTATAGTTTCTTGACTCCTCTTCCCTTCTTCACCTTATCTTTGCTCAAGTGAAAATGTCATGGTCTTTTGAGTTGCTCCCCTAGCCTTAGACATAGGAACTCTCCTGGTAGGGGACTTCTTTCCTGGCTTGGTGGAAGCAGCATCACCATATTCTTTCTCCAGAACTTCCTTCTTTGAGCAGACTTCCTCAAGCTCAAAGTCTCAACACCAAGCCATTTTACGGCATGGTCGGCGGCTCCACCTGACCCGTGGGGCAGATTCGCCTTCCCGTCACCTTCGGAACGCGCGACAACTGCCACGCCAAGCTCATCGACTTTGACATTGCATGCATCGGGCCCCCATAGAACGCCATCCTCAGGTACCCGGCCCTTGCCAAGTTCATAGCGGCGACTCATCTCGGCTACAACGTCATGAAGATACCAGGAAGCAGCAGCGTCCTCACCATGGCAGGAGACACTGGGGATGGGCTGACAGCCCTAAGACTTGCCTTCAAGGCCGGAGCGGCCACACGGCCAAGTGCGGAGAGCACTCTGGAGGGCCTGGGGGGTGCCCCGGCAAAAAAGAAGCCACTATTCTATCAAGACCGAGATGAGGCGAAGCGAGTACCGGTTGAAGAGGACGGGGAGTCGGGAGGCACCTTCACCATAGGCGCTGGTCTCCCTCGAGACCAGGAGGAGGCATTGGTCACCTTCCTACGTGCAAAAAAGGATGTGTTCGCATGGCAAGCAACGGATCTGATAGGCACTCTGCGGGGGGTAATCTAACAACCCCCTGTGGTGTGCCCCCACATGCGCCCAAGTAGAAGGCACGATGGCAAGCCCCGGAGAAGCAGTCATTCATCGTCCAGGAAACTCATAAGGTACAGGAGGCCAGTTGTCGGTGTCAAAACTCGGGTAGGGGGTCCCAAGCAGTGCGTCTTAGGATCAATGGTAACAGGAGGCAAGGGACACAATGTTTACCCAGGTTCGGGCCCTCTTGATGGAGGTAAAACCCTACGTCCTGCTTGATTGATATTGATGATGTGGGTATTACAAGAGTTGATCTACCACGAGATCAGAGAGGCTAAACCCTAGAAGCTAGCCTATGGTATGATTGTTGTTGTATATGTCTATCGACTAGCCTGGCCCCGGTTTATATAATGCACAAGAGGCCTAGGATAACAAGAGTCCTAGCCGAATACGCCGGTGGGGGAGGAGTCCTTGTCTTGATCGCCAAGTCTTGTTGATTCTTCCTTGTATGGGGCAGCTGTCCGGACTAGCCCAGGAGTATACGGCCATGGGGGTCCTCCGCCCAATCCAACTGATCGGGAGACGACGCGTTGAGTACCCCCTAGTCCAGGACACCGTCAGTAGCCCGCTGAACCGGTCTTCAAGTTAGGGACGCTCCTCGATTCTTCCGAACTGTTCTTCATCTTTGGTTGCCGGTCTTGAAAACTGGTTCAACAAATCTTCTATCTTGAGGATCGCCGAAATGCATTCGACGAGTTTACGCATTGGGTATCCGAGGAGCCCCTTTAAGTTTACGGCCTTTATCAATGCCTTGTTATTTTTATGCCATGCCTCGGGTTTGAAGTTGTTCCCGGGTGGCAACGTCCTCTTGCGTCCGAGCTCCAATGCCGGACTGCATTCGAGGTATCTTTTGCAGCCGAGCACCAATGCCAGACTGCTTCCCAGCTCTAACACTGGACTATGTATCCGAGCTCCAATGCTAGACTTTATCCGAGGTGTCATAAATCACCTTGGTTCAAAGAAGTTTGAAGGAGTTTAACCGAGCTTAATACCGGAAATACCCTCTAAGGAGCCAGCCACTTGCATCCGAGCTATATGTCGAACTGCTTCCGAGGTGGTTAAGCACCTCGGTCATGGGCTGATTTTTGGTCAATGTTTTTTATTGATGTAATTTATTCTCTGACGAGATATATAGCCAGTAGCCCTCAAGGTATGTATCGGTCTAAAACCCAAGATGCACCTGAAGGATGACATAAGACCGCTGATCCCCGTAGCCGCTGAGACTCAGGTTGATTTGCAAAATCGGTCTGAGGATCAAGTCCTAGCTCGGCAGAATACTTTGGGACACAAAAAGCGGCGTGCTCAGTCCTCGAGACTCAGGTTGGGTGCGGCCGACCAACCTGAGGATCAAAATCTCCTCGGAAACTGTATTGCACTTAAGATTTTCTGCATAGAACAAGCAATGCAGTAGCCCCCGAGACACTGGTCAGGTGGCAACACCAGATCAGGGGATCAATGTGCCCCTTTAATATTTGTAAATAATAAGCCCGAAGCCCAGTAGCCCCCGAGCCTTAATGCGGGCACGGGTGGCCGAATTAAGGATCAATATCCATAGTAAAATCACAAATTATGTGTAATGACTCAATGTATCCAAGTACTTTATGTCATTAATGCTCGGATCCGCATTGTACAAAACTTTGTTGATCGACCATGGGCTTCAACCTCCTCGGCCGGTAGCCGAGGAGTGTTTGTCCTACTTTATAAAGCCTTTATGAGGGCAAAGATTTACGACAAACAAGTCAATCTGGTCATATGGCTTTCTAAACAAAGGTACGCGGAGAGACATGTTATATTACTGTTTAACAAAAGAAATGTCTTCCAGAGAAAATAGTCCCGCTATCGGTTCCTTTCTTTGGGTTGTCATGCTAAGCATGATCATGAAACCTCTGCTCCAATGTAAGAGAAAAATATCGAGGATTTAGTTTGGGAGGCCAGTTAATAGCCCCCGATAGTGTTTGGCGACAGTCGAGGTCAAGCCAGAAACACTTCGGCCAATGAATGGCCCGTCATTTAATATAGTCATCGGATCGCTGACCAGTTTACACCTATTGTGACAGTCAGTTTTCGGCTTTCTCCACTGAGGTGCTTGACCATGCGAGCTGGAAGCACAATCTCAGTGGTCCTCCCTTTGCACACCTAGCCGAACAAAGCGGAACGTAGGAGGCAAGCGCGGGAGCCGGGCAACCCAACTATTGACCGAAGACACAATTCGAAACTGATGCATATATAGCAATATCCGAGAATGTTTTTGCCGCATCTCAAAAGGTGTCCGGCATTGCACTGCGAGACTTGTGCTGAAAACACACAAATAGTTTAAAAGTGCCATGGGCTCGAAACGCCAAAAAACTTATTCAAAAGATTAATGTCCGAACTAGATCAAGTGTTCGGTGCCAATCCGAAAATTGGACTTTAGAAAAAAAAGTGCTTCTGCCGTGCTTTAGCTTTGCAACGACTAAGAAGAAAAACACTTAGTATGAAACGGCTCAAATAAACATAAGAGCCCCCAAGCGACTTGGGTAAAAGAATGATTGCATGTACCGAAGTACTTATATCATATCTATGTTCAACCGAACTTTAAACGCGTCTTAACCGACCGTCGGCTTCTCCCTCTTCGGTCAAGGACCGAAAAGTGTTATGTACTCCATCTGTCGAGAATATCGATGGTGTTTCCAATAACCAGGCAATCAGGCCATAAGGCTATAACAGACAAAGCGCGCTCAGGGAACTTATGCTATATTACTGCGAAGAGTAAGAAGGATCTTCGAAGAAAATAGTACCCCCACCAATACCTTTCTTCGGTGCTCATTGTTCTTATGAGACTTCTGCAATAGATTTTTTGTACTCATGAGTTCCATTGTGTGCCGACCATGATTGAAAACAATAAGAGCGCTAGATTTCGGCTTCACCCAGTCTGAGGTCCGGCTCGGTTGACCCGATCATGACAATCGCAGAGGTGCTCCCTTTACTCCCTAGCCGAACAATCGGGAACGTAGGGGTAAGCATAGGAGCCAGGCAACCCAGCTTGCAAATCGCTTAAGTCAATATGGTGCATATTGTGGCGTAATACACGAACAAGGAACGAAGCCGTACAAGTATAACCATATGCAACAGGGAAAAGCTTCCTGAAGGAAGCCCCCAAGTAAACGGGGTATTTGAATTTGCTCGTCACAAACAAAGTTTGGACAAGGAAATTTTTACAAGCAACTTTTTTCCAAAAAAGTATAATGCTTGGTCAAGCCGAACACAAGTTAGAAATTTAAAAGTTTGAGCATGAAGGCAACTTAGCTGGTTAATGTGTTCGGTATTGACGACGCGGTCCGAGCTTGATGCGGGACAAGGTTCCATCCCCCAAGCTGGTCCCGAGGTGGCGGAGCAAGGAACTCGGCACTCCGAAGTGGTTACATAGCATGGTCAATGCAAGACGGCAGAGTGATGCCGAAGTCCCCGACATGGGGTAATGAAGTGTTGACGAAGCCCCCCGTCCAGCCGAGGTGACGTCAAAGGATATAGTCCAGCTGGATCATTTTCCTGTGCACAAAAAATAGTGCAGACCGGGGATAATAGTAATAATAGGAATTAAAAAAATGTTGCATAATAAATAATTTATGCAAAGTGAGTAGTAAAAGAAATATGGCTGGCGCCAAAGTCGATGTTGATGCAGGTCGTCGGCGTAATGCAATAAAGGCGTGGCAAAGCCTGGATTCACAGGTCGGTCCGAGTTCCGGATGCGCCGTTCGCCGAACTGTGTACGGAAACTGACCGAACCATCATGCGACCATCGATAATGCGGCCACCATTTGATAGACCTGTGTACATATGTTGGACTAACTAGAGTAATAATTCCTTGGGAAAAATTTAACCCAAACAAGCAAAAAATAAATCCTAGGATTAATAGCACCTGGTTTATTTGTTGTAGCAATCCGAAGGAAGGTGATTACCAAAATTGGGACTCGATCTGCGCACCCATGCCTGGTCGGCTAGTGACGCCGAAGTGTCCGGAGTAGGTTGATGAAGAGATGGCAAAGCCCCCGGTCCAGCCGAGATGTCGAAGTAGGTCGGCGTGATGGACACCAGCTTGAAGAAGCAATAGTGCGGCCCTACCAATGCAGGTCGTGACGTGGTCGATGCCAGCTTGATGAAGCGACCGTGCGGCGATGCCGGTATGCCCGCTCCATGTAATCCGTGGGGCGGTGATGTTGGTGATGATTTATCCTTCGCGATGCTGGACTCTTGTTTGGCCTGCCAAGATGATGATCCGAAGAAGTTGAGCTTGGCTCAACAAAGTGACGACGTGTCTAGCGCATGTCAGCAGCCATGGAGCAATATTGCCGGACTGGTTTGACACCAGCATGATGTTGAAGATCATGTTCAAAAGATCTTAAAGTTAGTGGGATGTGTTCGGGAACAAAACATAATATCCCATACAAAACTTCCTTCAAAAAGGATGTCCGAAATCCCGTTCATAAAAAAGACGAACTCGGGTTGGATTCGTTTTCGCGCAGAAAACAGATCCAAAAAGTGATGCACTAATCGGATGTTTCCCGGAGTTTGGACGGTCCGATCGAACTGAATTTTTGGCAAGTGGTAGATAAGGGAATTATGCAGCAAATCAACGGTTGGATCCTCCAAAGGACATCCGAGCTATACGCTAGATACCACGCCCTAAACTCGTCTAGATTCTTGTCCAGATTCAACAGGGCTCCGGTATATCGGAGATTGCCGGAGATTCCTCCATGGGAACTCGACGAAATTTTTGCAGGGTTGTTGTAGATTTAATTCCGCATAATTCCACCGAAGTAATCGTTTAGGCGACACTCAAGGAGGCGGTGGCGGCGGATACAAGTTTGTTGCCAGAAAAATAGCACGGTCGCCTGAGGGCAATGTTGACGTTGAGCCCCCGAGCTCCATGGATGACTCCTCCATGATCTTGATAGAGATCGGAGTTGGTGTTGATGAAGGCCTTCATCCGAACATGACGATCGGAGGTAGGGCGTAGTCCTTGGTCAAGCCAAGGGGACCAGTCGAGCTGGTGACGAAGAAGTCGACGTCGTAGTTGACCTCCAGTCGAGCCATTGATCTTTTTGCCGATCACACAGCGGAACTCTCAATGAAAGCACCAATGTTGGTGTCAAAACTGGCGGATCTCGGGTAGGGGGTCCCAAGCAGTGCGTCTTAGGATCAATGGTAACAGGAGGCAAGGGACACAATGTTTACCCAGGTTCGGGCCCACTTGATGGAGGTAAAACCCTACGTCCTGCTTGATTGATATTGATGATGTGGGTAATACAAGAGTTGATCTACCACGAGATCAGAGAGGCTAAACCCTAGAAGCTAGCCTATGGTATGATTGTTGTTGTATATGTCTATCGACTAGCCTGGCCTCGGTTTATATAATGCACCAGAGGCCTAGGATAACAAGAGTCCTAGCCGAATACGCCGGTGGGGGAGGAGTCCGTGTCTTGATCTCCATGTCTTGTTGATTCTTCCTTGTTTGAGGCAGCTGTCCGGACTGGCCCATGAGTATACGGCCATGGGGGTCCTCGGCCCAATCCAACTGATCGGGAGACGACGCGTTGAGTACCCCCTAGTCCAGGACACCGTCACCGGTGTCATCTCGGAAGTACGGCACCCGGAGTGGTTGGCGAACCCAATCATCGTCCCCAAGAAGGGCGGGAAAGATCTCATGTGCATTGACTTCACGAGCCTGAACAAAGCTTGCCCTCAGGATCCGTTTCCTCTACCTCGCATCGACCCGATCATTGACTCCACTGCCGAGTGCGATCTTCAGTGCTTACTGGACACCTTCTCAGGCTATCATCAGATCAAGATGGCGGTGGAAAATATAGAGAAAACGGCCTTCCTAACCCTGTGCGTGGTGTATTGCTACACATGCATGTCGTTTGGGTTGCGCAATGCCAGAGAACCCTTCCAGCGGTTGATGCACATCACTTTGGGCAGGCAGCTTAGAAGAAATGCAGAGGCCTACATTGATGATATAGTGGTCAAATCCCGGGAGGCAAGAACCCTTGTGGGAAATCTGGAGGAGACGTGTGCTAACCTGCGCGGAGTGAAGCTGCGACTTAATAATGAGAAGTGCTTATTTGGTATCCCGTCATGATAGCTGTGGGGGTTCCTAGTGTCGCACAGAGGAATTGAGGCCAACCCAGAAAAGGTCAAGGCAATAGAAAGGATGAGCCCACCTCAAGCTCTCAAGGAGATGCAGAATCTAGCAGGTTGCGTGACCTCGCTTGGGTGCTTCATCTTCAATCAGGGCGAGCGCGCCCTCCCATTCTTCAAGCTAATGACGAGGAAGGGTCCGTTCGAATGGACTCCGGAGGCTGATGTGGCTTTCCAAGACCTCAAGGAGTACCTCACCAGCCCACCGGTGATGGTGACGCATCGCCCACTTGAGCCTTTGGTGCTATATTTGGCCGCCACGGCACACTCAGCCAGGGCAGTTCTGGTGGCGGTCCGCAAGGAGCAAGGAGCAAAGGCTGTGCGACACGGGCCACACACCCATCTAAGGTGTCGCGACCTCAGGATAGCACGCCTGAGGCCACCGACCCGCCCTCAGGAGATGGGGCTCCTGCGACCAGGGACCCTGAAGCAACAGAAGACTGGACTCGTGAGGCTCCACCACTTCAAGAGGAACAAGACCCGGCGGACACCTCCTCCCTTGTTGAGCACCCTGTTTACTTTGTTAGCACCATGCTACGGGATGCACAGGCACGCTACCCCATGTCGCAGAAGCTTCTGCTTGTGCTCCTTGTTGCTTCCAGGAAGCTGCGCCACTACATCCAAGGTCACCCTATGAAGGTCCTCTCGGTCTAGCCCCTCGAGAGGGTGCTCCGAAGCCCGAATGCCGCGGGAAGGGTTGTTGAATGGAACATTGAGTTGTAGGCATTCCAGCTGGAATTCAGCACCACCCGAGTCATCAAGGGTGGACTGACGCACCAGGCCAAGAAATAGGTGATGACCACTCTCTTGCCCCAGGGGACGAAGCGCCTGATGGCTGGGTCATGTTCCTCGATGGCGCCTTTGCACGTCAGGGTGCGGGGGCTGGAGCCGTACTCAAATCTCCCACCCAGGACATGCTCTACTATGCTGGGCAGCTCTGCTTCCAGCACGGCAAGAAGGTCTTCAACGACATCGCCGAATTCGAGGGCTTGATCACTGTGCTCAGGGCCGCGGTTGCCCTGGGGGTCAGGTGCCTCACCATCAGGGGCGTCTCCCAGCTCCTTATGAACTTATCCAACAAGGAGTACACGCCGAAGGACGAGCACTGGAGGCACCCCTCGAGGAGGTATGCAAAATTGAGAAGCAATTCTTGATTTTGGAACTGCAGCACATGCCATCCTACACAAACAAGGAGGTGGACGACATCGCCAAGAGGGCATCCCGGCGCCTCCCCAGGAGCCTGGCGTCTTCGAGGAGCAGCTCTTCATGCCATCAGCAGTCCCCCCCCCATTGCCGAGCTAGCGCTGCATCGAGAGGAGCTGCACACGGCAATCGCCACGGGCGTCCCGACTAGTGGCCCACCCTCAGGGTCACGCCTGCTCCTCACGCTCGAGCCTCAGGAGCGGTGTTGGATGATACATCTCCAACGTATCTACTTTTCCAAACACTTTTGCCCTTGTTTTGGACTCTAACTTGCATGATTTGAATGAAACTAACCCGGACTGACGCTGTTTTCAGCAGAACTGCCATGATGTTCTTTTATGTGTAGAAAAGAAAAGTTCTCGGAATGTCCTGAAAATCCACGGAGGCACTTTTTGGAATTAATAAGAATTTCTGGAGGAAAGAAATACACCAGGGGGCCCAGGGCCTGTCCATGAGGCAGCCCCCCCTGTAGGGTGCGCCCCTATGTCGTGGGCCCCCTGGAGCTCCACCGACCTCAACTCCAACTCCATATATTCCATTTCATGGAGAAAAAATCGGAGAGAAAGTTTCATCGCATTTTACGACACGGAGCCGTCGCCAAGCCCTAATCTCTCTCGGGAGGGCTGATCTGGAGTCTGTTCGGGACTCCGGAGAGGGGGATTCATCGCCGTCGCCATCATCAACCATCCTCCATCACCAATTTCGTGATGCTTACCGCCGTATGTGACTAATTCCATCGTAGGCTTGCTGGACGGTGATGGGTTGGATGAGATTTCCCATGTAATCAAGTTAGTTTTGTTAGGGTTTGATCCCTAGTATCCACTGTGTTCTGAGATTGATGTTGATATGACTTTGCTATGCTTAATGCTTGTCACTAGGGCCCGACTGCCATGATTTCAGATCTGAACCTATTATGTTTTCATGAATATATGTGTGTTCTTGATCCTATCTTGCAAGTCTATAGTCACCTATTATGTGTTATGATCCGACAACCCTGAAGTGACAATAATCGTCTTCTCGGTGATGACCGTAGTTTGAGCAGTTCATGTATTCACTATGTGTTAATGCTTTGGTCCTGTTCTCTATTAAAAGGAGGCCTTCATATCCCTTGGTTTCCACTAGGACGCCGCTGCAACGGGAGGGTAGGACAAAAGATGTCATGCAAGTTCTTTTCCATAAGCATGTATGACTATTTACGGAATACATGCCTACATTACATTGATGAACTGGAGCTAGTTCTGTGTCACCCTATGTTATAGCTATTACATGAGGAATCACATCCGGCATAATTATCCATCACTGATCCATTGCCTACGAGCTTTTCATATATTGTTTTTCGCTTATTTACTTTTCCGTTGTTAATGTTACAACTATTACAAAAACCCAAAAACATTTATCTTTACTGTTGCTATTGTTACCATTATTATCATACCACTTTTGCTACTAAACACTTTGCTGCAGATACTAAGTTATCCAGGTGTGGTTGAATTGACAACACAACTGCTAATACTCAAGAATATTCTTTGGCTCCCCTTGTGTCGAATCAATAAATTTGGGTTGTACTTCACCCTCGAAAGCTGTTGCGATTCCTTACACTTGTGGGTTATCAAGACTAATTTTTGGCGCCATTGTCGGGGAGCATAGCTCTATTCTCTGAGTCACTTGGGATTTATATCTGTTGATCACTATGAAGAACTTGAAAGACGCTAAAACCAAGATCTATCCCTCAACTACGAGGGGAGGTAAGGAACTACCATGTAGCTCTGCACTAGATTCTCCTTCTGTTATGAGTAAGTTTGCGACACCTGAACCTGCTACTGCTATGAATTGTGATATGTCGCATGTTATTGATGATGCCACTTCTGCTCTGCATGATGAAACTACTTCTGTGCGTGATACTACTTTGCCATTAGGTGAATTTCTTGATGAACAACTTGCTAGAGTTAGGGGGAATGAAAATATTGAAGATGCTATTGATGATAGTGATGATGAACGTTCCCCCAATGATTATGTATTGCCTGTTGTTCCTAAGGGTTATGTTATGAATGAAGAAGCTGCTAGGGAAATCTTTGCTTGCAATGATAGATCTGATCTTAAGAAATTATTAGCTAAATGGAAGCAGCAGTCTCTTAATGCTAGAATGAAACCTGACCCTGCTTTTCCTACTTCACCTATTTGTGTTACTGATAAGGATTATGAATTCTCTGTTGATCCTGAGATTATTACTCTAGTTGAATCTGATCCTTTTTATGGCCTTGAATCTGAAACTGTTGTGGCACATCTTACCAAGTTGAATGATACAGCTACCCTGTTTACTCATGATGAAAGATCCTGCTATTTTTATATCCTTAAGATATTTCCGTTCTCATTAAAGGGTGATGCTAAGACTTGGTACAATTCTCTTGCTCCTAGTTGCGTGCGTAGTCCCCAGGATATGATTTATTACTTCTCTGCTAAATATTTCCCTGCTCACAAGAAACAAGCTGCCTTGCGGGAAATATATAATTTTGTTCAAATCAAAGAAGAGAGTCTCCCACAAGCTTGGGGGAGGCTTCTCCGGTTACTTAATGCTTTGCCTGATCATCCGCTTAAGAAAAATGAAATACTTGATATCTTTTATAATGGACTAACCGATGCTTCCAAGGACTACTTGGATAGTTGTGCTGGTTGTGTTTTCAGGGAAAGAACAGTCGATGAAGCTGAAACATTACTGAATAATATGCTGACTAATGAAAATAATTGGACTCTTCTTGAGCCAATTCCTGAGGCAATTCCTGAACCAATTGAGCCAACTCCTGAGCTTATTCCTAAATCCACTCCAAAGAAGAGAGGTGTTTTATATCTCAGTCCTGAAGATATGCAAGTGGCAAAGAAATCAATGAAATAAAAAGGTATTAAAGCTGAAGATGTTAAGAATTTACCTCTTACTGAAGAAATACATGGTCTTAATATACCGCCTATTGAAGAAACATATTGTCTTGATAACACAACACAGGTAGTAAAGGTAAATTCTCTCTACAGATATGATAAAGTTGAAATCCCCTCTACTAGATTTCATAGCCCATGCTTAGATGAATTTGATGACTTTATGGCTAGACAAGAAAGTTTTAATGCTTACGTTGGTAGAGAGTTAAAGAATAATGCTTTCCAGATAGGACGCATAAGTGATAATATGGCTAGAGTTAAAGATGAGCTTCACCGCGTTAGCAAATATGCTTCTATGTTTGCTACTCAAGCTGAGCAAGTACTCAAAGCTCAAAATGATTTGCTTGAGGAATTAAATAATAAAAATGACTTTGGCGTTAGAGTGACTACTAGAACTGGTAGAATGACTCAGGAACCTTTGTATCCTAAAGGCCACCCTAAGAGAATCGAGCAAGATTCTCAAAGAAATAATTTAGAGGCACCTAGTTCTTGTAAAAAGAAAAATGATAGAACTTTTCATGCTTCTAGTGAACCTACTGTAGACACACATGAGAATCCCAATGATATTTCTATTTCTGATGCTGAAACACAATCAGGTGATGAACATGAACCTAGTGATAATTTTAATGATAATGTTCATGTTGATGCTCAACCTAGCAAAAACAATGAAGTAGAAGTTGAACCTGCTGTTGATCTTGATAACCCACAATCAAAGAATCAACGTTATGATAAGAGAGATTTTTTTGCTAGGAAGCACGGTAAAGAAAGAGAACCATGGGTTTAGAAACCCATGCCCTTTCCTCCTAATCCACCCAAGTCAAAGGATGATTAGGATTTTGAGTGCTTTGCTGAAATGATTAGACCTATTTTCTTACGTATGCGCTTAACTGATATGCTCAAAGTAAATCCTTAGGCTAAGTATATGGAGGATATCATTACAAACAAAAGAAAGATAACGGAAGCTGAAATTTCCACCATGCTTGCTAATTACACTTTTAAGGGTGGAATACCAAAGAAACTTGGAGATCCGTGTGTCCCAACTATACCATGCTCCATTAAAAAAAATTATGTTAGAACTGCTTTATGTGATCTTGGACCCGGTGTTAGTGTTATGCCTCTCTCTTTATATCTTAGACTTGAATTGAGTAAGTTGACACCTACTGAAATATCTTTGCAAATGGATGATAAATCAACTTCTATACTTGTCGGTATTTGTGAGGATGTGCCTGTTGTGGTTGCAAATGTTACTATCTTAACGGACTTTGTTATTCTTGATATTCCTGAGGACGATAGTATGTCTATTATCCTTGGTAGACCTTTTCTTAACACTGTAGGGGCTGTTAGTGATTGCAACAAAGGCAATGTCACTTTTCATGTTAATGGTAATGAGCATATGGTACACTTTCCGAGGAAACAATCTCAAGTTCATAGCATCAATTCTATTGAAAAAGTTCCAACTATTATTTTTGGAGGTTTTGAATTTCCTCTCCCTACTGTCAAGAAAAAGTATGATATTCTTATAGTTGGGGATTTTCATATCCCTGTTGAGGTAACTTAGTGTTATTCGAAATTTCTCCGGTTTCGTGTTATTCGGAATGAGTTTGTTAACAAGACTTGATCAACCTTGTTAGTGGATTCATTTTGATGATCATGAGATGGATGAAACTAGAAGGCACAACCTTCTGTACCCTCTTTTTACTTTCTGTTATTTAGATTAAATAAAGCAAAAATAGTATTATCCGTCTGTTTTCCGAATTATCCGTGCATTAAAAAATAGTCCAAAAATAAAAGTGCTCCAAATGCCCTGCAAATTTAGTATGATTTTTTCTGTAATATTTGAGGATTTTAGGCACTGAAAACACTGCAGGAGGGGCAAGCACCAGGCCACGAGAGAGGAGGGCGCGCCCCCCCTATAGGGCGCTCCCCCTGTCTCTTGGGCCCCTAGTGGCCCCCTCCACTTATGCCAGCACCCACACACTTCATCTTCTACCAACAAAAATCCCCATCTAGCTCAAGCATGAGTTCTAGCTCATTTTGCTGCGATTTTCGATCTCCTTGCTCATAGCTCCATTCACAAATCTGCTTTGGGAGATTGTTGCTTGGTATGTGACTCCCCCATTGGTCCAATTAATTTTTGTTCTAGTGCTTTATTCATTGCAAATTTTTGCTGCATAGGTGACCATGTTCTTGAGCTTGCATGTTAAATTTTTGAAGTCCCAAGCAATTCCAATGCATGATATAGGCTCTAGGCACTTGTAGGAGTAGTTACTATCAATCTTGTTTAGTTTTATGCACTTTTATTTTGAAGTTACTAAAAATTTCAGATTTATTTCAGAAAAAGAAATATGCTTAGAAGAATGTACCAAGGTGGTTCCTCGGCGAAGAAAGGGCCCAGGATTGCTATACGTGAGCAAGATGTTGCACTGCCGAGGGACGCGAATGTACGAGCCTGTGAGTGGCCATCCAATGATTTTATGGTTGAAGCAGGTTTTAAGGAGGAATTTGATGCATTTGTGCGTAATGCTGAGCTGGAGAACTTCTTACAAGATAAGTGTCATCAGTACTATCAATTGACTGATTCCTTTGTGCGGAGGTTTAAATATAACTGTGTGCGTAATTCTCCTAGTGTCATATTTGATATTTATGATACATCTTATACCATGGATTTAGAGGATTTTACAACTGCTTGCAAACTCCCGGAGTGGGTAATATTAATGATCCTCACAAGTCTGAATTTAGAGATTTTCTTGCCAGTATTACTATCGGAGAATCTAGGGACATAGCACAAGCTACCATAGGGAGCATTCATTTTCCTGCTATACATTATTTCGCTCTCTTCATTGGTAGATGTATTAATGGTAAGGATGAAGCATGTCACATGTGTGTCCCTGATATGTGTGTCCTCAAGAGTGCTGTGTTAGGTTATAAAGATTATAACTTGGGGGCAATAGTTGCACGTAGGTTGCAGAATAATAGTAGAAAGCGAGATTTCTTTGGAGGGATTTATGCAACCCGTGTGGCTAATTATCTTAATATAGCCCCATGAGAGGGAGATATGATAATACCTCCTATTTATTTGGATAAAGAAGCTATGTTTAGTTATCATTTTCTTGAGAGGAATGAACAATTCCTCCATTATCGACTAATCTATGACAGACGCAATGTCGTCCCTGTTACTCTTCATGCTCCCTACCTTTTTGATTATTAGGTAAAAGGAAGATATGTTGTCACCAGGGAGGAAGCAGCCGAATATGAGAGGGGAGTGGAGGCAGCTCGCCAACACGCTGCAGCTCAAGAGGCGGTTGCCTCTACATCTCAGTACAACCCCGGTTTCACTTATGGATATCAGCCAGGCGATCCTTGGTACTAGACCAACTTAGGCCAAAAGCCTAAGCTTGGGGGAGTATGTATTTCTCGCCGACTTTACATTCATGTTCACACACTAGTCGACGGTGCTCATACTCTTTTGTTGTATTATCGATGCTAGTTTAAATTCCTTTTTCTAGTTTTCTTCTTGTGTGTTTGATAAACCTTAAGAAAAACCAAAAAAATTAGTTAGCTTAATTTCCTTGCTTGTAGTAGAATTAAAATGAAAACCCAAAAAGATTTCTAGTTCTTCTTCTTGCTTGTTGGGAGCTTTCCCGTGTAAATAGTTTTATTTTCTTTTCTTTCCTTTGGGGGTCGAGAAGACCGTATTGAAAATGTTTAGTGGCTCTCATATGCATGATTATTTATTTAACTTAGAGCCCATGTTATCTTGTCTTCTCTTTTGAATTGAATGCTTGCAGATTCCAGCTTAGTCCAATGCACGTGCACTCTTATTATTACACACATCGTTCGGTCATGCAAGTGAAAGGCAATAATGACAATATATAATGGACTTATTGGGATGAGAAAAGCTAGTATGAACTCGACCTCTCTTATTTTTGTAAATATGATGAGTTCATCGTTCCTGATTCAGCTATTATGAAGTAAACATATTTGCAATGACATTTAGAGATTATAGTTGCTTGTGCCATGCTTGATTAGCTATGAGTTATAATGGTTTACCTTGCGTGCCAACATGCTATTAGAATGATTATGATGTGGTATGATGGGATGGTATCCTCCTTTAAATGAATTGAGTGACTCGGCATGGCACATGTTCATGCATGTAGTTGAAACAAATCAACATAGCCTTCACGATATTTATGTTCATGGTGGATTATATCCTACTCATGCTTGTATTCGGTGTGAATTAATTTTAATTCATGTTTATGAGTGTTGTCGCTCTCTCAGTTGGTCGCTTCCCAGTCTTTTGCTAGCCTTCACCTATACTAAGCGTGAATACTGCTTGTGCATCCAAACTCCTTAAACCCCAAAGTTGTTCCATATGAGTCCGCTATACCTTCCTACATGCGGTATCTACCTGCCGTTCCAAGTAAATTTGTATGTGCCAAACTCCAAACCTTCAAATGAAATTCTGTTTTGTATGCTCGAGCAGCTCATGTTACAACTAGAGCTGCCTATATCTTCCATGCTAGGTGGGTTATTCTCAAGATGAGTGGACTCCGCTCCTCATTCACGAGAAAGGGCCAATAACCGGGATGCCCAGTCCCATGATGCAAAAAGATCAAAGCAAATCAAAATAATTAAACAAAACTCCCCCATGGCTGTTGTTAGTTGGAGGCACTCATTGTTTCGAGCAAGACATGGATTGATGCTTGTTGGTGGTTGTGGGAGTATAATCCTTTACCATTATGTTTGCGAACTGCCTATAATGCATGTAGTATGGAAGATACAGCCATCTCATAGATGTTGCGTTGACAGTGAAAGTATGCCGCGCAAAATGTTATTCAATCTATTTTAACATCAAGCTCTCGCACCTCTACAAATCCCTGCTTCCCTCTGCGAAGGTCCTATCTATTTAGTTTTATGTTGAGTCATCACCCTTCTTATTAAAAGCACCCGCTAGAGAGCACACTGTCATTTGCATTCATTACTATTGGTTTATATTGGGTATGACTTGACTAGATCTCTTTTACCATGAATTACAATGTTTAGTCAGTCCTTGATCTTTAAAGGTGTTACGCATTTATGTTTTGCAGTCTCAGAAAGGGCTAACGAGATACCATTTTGTTATATCATGTTATAATTATTTTGAGAAAGTGTTGTCATCCGAGTTTTATTATTATGTCTTGCTAGCTGATTATGCTATTGATATGAGTGATTGTGAGAGCTAAGTGTTATTGTGAGTATGGTTAGTTCATAATATTTGCTGAAACTTGAATGCTGGCTTTTCATGTTTACAACAACAAGAGCAAACAGAGTTTGTAAAAGTTTTTCTTTATCACTTTCTGTTTATCAACTGAATTGCTTGAGGACAAGCAAAAGTTTAAGCTTGGGGGAGTTGATATGTCTCCAATGTATCTACTTTTCCAAATACTTTTGCCCTTGTTTTGGACTCTAACTTGCATGATTTGAATGAAACTAAGCTGGACTGACGCTGTTTTCAGCAGAACTGCCATGATGTTGTTTTATGTGCAAAAAAGAAAAGTTCTCGGAATGTCCTGAAAATCCATGGAGGCACTTTTTGGAATTAATAAGAATTTCTGGGCGAAAGAAATACACCAGGGGGCCCAGGGCCTGTCCACGAGACAGGGGGGCGCCCCCCCTGTAGGGCGGACCTCCTATCTCGTGCCCCCCTAGAGCTCCACCAACCTCAACTCCAACTCCATATATTCCGGTTTGCGGAGAAAAAAATCAGAGAGAAAGTTTCATCGTGTTTTACGACACGGAGCCGCCGCCAAGCTCTAATCTCTCACGGGAGTGCTGATCTGGAGTCCGTTTGGGGCTCCGGAGAGGGGTATTCGTCGCCGTCGTCATCATTAACCATCCTCCATCACCAATTTCATGATGTTCACCACCGTGCGTAAGTAAATCCATCGTAGGCTTGCTGGACAGTGATGGGTTTGATGAAATTTACCATGTAATCAAGTTAGTTTTGTTAGGGTTTGATCCCTAGTATCCACTATGTTCTGAGATTGATGTTGCTATGACTTTGCTATGCTCAATGCTTGTCACTAGGGCCCGAGTGCCATGATTTCAGATCTGAACCTATTACGTTTTCATGAATATATGTGTGTTCTTGATCCTATCTTGCAAGTCTATAGTCACCTATTATGTGTTATGATCCGACAACCCTGAAGTGACAATAATAGGGATACTTCTCGGTGATGACCGTAGTTTGAGGAGTTCACGTTTTCACTATGTGTTAATGCTTTGGTCCGGTTCTCTATTAAAAGGAGGCCTTAATATCCCTTAGTTTCCACTAGGACCCCGCTGCAACGGGAGGGTAGGAAAAAAGATGTCATGCAAGTTCTTTTCCATAAGCATGTATGACTATTTACGGAAAACATGCCTACATTACATTGATGAACTGGAGCTAGTTCTGTGTCACCCTATGTTATAGCTATTACATGAGGAATCGCATCCGGCATAATTATCCATCACTGATCCATTGCCTACAAGCTTTTCATATATTTTTCTTCGCTTATTTACTTTTCCGTTGTTACTGTTACAACTATTACAAAAACCCAAAAACATTTATCTTTACTGTTGCTACTCTTACCATTATTATCATACCACTTTTGCTACTAAACACTTTGCTGCAGATACTAAGTTATCCAGGTGTGGTTGAATTGATAACTCAACTGCTAATACTCAAGAATATTCTTTGGCTCCCCTTGTGTCGAATCAATAAATTTGGGTTGTACTTCACCCTCGAAAGCTGTTGCGATCCCCTACACTTGTGGGTTATCACTAGACAGTGGAATTCTATGCATACCTACTTCAGAGTGCCCTGTCGGAGAAGGAAGAGGATGCAGAGTGGGTGGTGTGCCAGAGCACCACGTACTGCATCCAAGACGGTGAGCTCTACCGGAGGCGCCCGAATGACGTCTCCCTGCGGTGCATCTCCAAGGAGCAGGGGTGCGAGCTACTGGCCGACATTCACGGTGGGGATTGTGGGCATCACTCTTCATCATGCACTCTCGTGGGCAAGGCATTCCGCAGCGGGTTCTACTAGCCCATAGCGCTCAACGACGCCAATGAATTGGTAAGATCCTGTGAGGCCTGACAATTCCATGCTATGCAGATCCCTCAGCCCGCTCACGGCCTCCACACCATCTTGCCCTCATGGTCATTCGAGGTTTGGGGGCTGGACATCTTGGGCACGTTTCCTCGAGCGCCCGAGGGCCACTGCTACCTATATGTCGCCATCGACAAGTTGACCAAGTGGGTAGAGGTGGAAGCTGTCCACACCATCCCAGCAGGGTCTGCAGTCAAGTTCATCAAGGGCCTCGTAAGCCTCATCGGGGTGCCCAACCGAATCATCACCGACAACGGCTTCCAGTTCACGAGCAACCTCTTTAAAACAAATTGCGCTAACCTTGGAACGCAGATATGCTGCGCTTCGTTGGCGCACCCATGGAACAATGGCCAGGCCGAGCTCACAAACACGGAGTTCTTGAGATGCCTGAAGGCAAGGAGCTTCAGGAAAAAGCTCAAGGTCTGCGGCAGAGGCTAGCTCGACGAGCTTTCGTCTGTGATGTGGTCCATCCACACCACTGCGACCAAGCCTACACGTGGGACACCATTCTTCTTCATCTATGGAGCCGAGGTGGTCCTCCCTCACGAGGTCAGGCATCGCTCCCCATGGGTTCTGGCATTCGACAAGGGGTGTTAGGACGCCGCGGGCGATATGGGCCTCGTGTTGGGGGAGGAACGCCATCGCCAGGCCTCGCCCTGAGCTGCGAGGTACCAGCAGGCGCTGTGGTGCTACCATTGTCGCAACATTGGTTCCAGGACCCTCAAGGTGGGTGACCTCATCCTGAGGTGGGTGCTCTTCAGGGAAGGGCTTCACAAGCTCTCCTCCATGCGGGAGGGCCCGTTCAGGATCGCCCGTGTCTCTAGGCCTAGCTCCGCGCGCCTGGAGACGGAGGACGGGGTCCTCCTCCAGAATGCCTGGAACATTCAGCACCTCCGGAAGTTCTACCCATTAAGAACGCTCCGCACCTGTGAAGGTCTCTGCTCATGACACTCTCACTTAATAATGAGTTGGGGTTGTACACTCCCCGGAGTCTCCTGAGCATCACCGTTGGGCCACACGGGGGCTCCCTCCACGTCCTAGTGGCAGCACTTACCTACGCGCGTATATGTGTCGGCCGCGGCTATTCTTTTGCTTGCTTTTTGTATCTAATTTGCGACTTCTTGAATAGAATCTGGAGTTTCAAGGTCTCTTCCTTGGCGTTGGGAATCTTTCTTCTTGCCTTGTTTGTTTCTCTCAGGCCCTGCCTTAGGAGACCTCAAGGGGAGTGGCAGTTACCTGTCACTGCTCCTCACGTGTCCCGCGCACGGGGGTTGGGTAGGTGTGCATGCTTCGGGCTTGCCCGCGAACACACCTCGCCAAATCCTTAGTCCCTGGCCCTTTGGCGTACTTGTCCTTGTGCGACGCTCTTGGATGAGCTTGCAGGCACTGCGCCCCCGGGGCCTCCTAGTCCCACAACTATGAGGGTCCCCCTCCTAAATCTTGGCGACAACAAGGGCATCCCTCGATAAGGAGCACTCCCGTGGCGCTGAAGTTCATCACAGGAGCTCTAAGATAAGTTATCCCAACCACAGTCAATAGCAACACAAGCATCAGGAGGAAGCATAGAAGTAATAACATAACGACGCAAGCACCATAGTCCATTACACGCCCCAGCAGGGCCTCCTACTTCTTCTTTTTTGCAGAAGAAGAAAAAAAGAAAAAAAACAAGCAAACGCAGGTGCATGTCGATGACAGCTCCTGAGTTCCGGCTCCAGCAGTACCCGGTCTCACTCATAGCCCTCCTCCTGCTTCACTAGGTGCGACAGCGACGTGGCTCGTCTCCCCTCCTGATCTGGGACAGCGACGTGGCGGCTCATCAGAGTCATCATCGCTGGAGCTTTACTTGGAGGAGAAGCCGCCGCTGCTGGAGGCGGCACAACCATCGCGAAAGGCGAGGTCATCAGCAGCGACGACGCCGCCCCTCCGTCCATCATCATTATAGCCATCGTCGTTGTCGCTCTCCGGGCAGCACCCTATGCACGGGCCATCCTCCCCAAAGATCCTCATGTAGAGGGTCGTGATATGTCTCCAACGTATCTATAATTTTTTATTGTTCCATGCTATTATATTATCTGTTTTGGATGTTTAATGGGCTTTATTATACACATTTGTACTATTTTTGGGACTAACTTTTTAACTGGAGGCCCTGTCCAAATTGTTATTTTTTGCCTATTTTAGTGTTTTGCAGAAAAGGAATATCAAATGGAGTCCAAACGGAATGAAACCTTCTTTTTGCGCTGTGTTTGTCGAGATCCGATGAATTGTGGGTTTATGATCAAAATTATCTATGAACAATATTTGAATATCCTCTGAATTCTTTTATGTATGATTTGTTATCTTTGCAAGTCTCATTGAATTATCAGTTTGGTTTGGCCTACTAGATTGATCTTTCTTGCAATGGGAGAAGTGCTTAGCTTTGGGTTCAATCTTGCGGTGTCCTTTCCCAGTGATAGTAGGGGCAGCAAGGCACATGTTGTATTGTTGCCATCGAGGATAAAAAGATGGGGTTTATATCATATTGCTTGAGTTTATCCCTCTACATCATGTCATCTTGCTTAATGCGTTACTCTGTTCTTATGAACTTAATACTCTAGATGCATGCTAGATAGCGGTCGATGTGTGTAGTAATAGTAGTAGATGCAGAATTGTTTCGATCTACTTGTCGCGGATGTGATGCCTATATACATTATCATGCCTGGATATTCTCATAACTATGCACTTTTCTATCAATTGCTCGACAGTAATTTGTTCACCGACCGTAATACTTATGCTATCTTGAGAGAGAAGCCACTAGTGAAACCTATGGCCCCCGGGTCTATTTTCGATCATATAAGTTTCCGTTCTATTTTATTTTGCAATCTTTATTTTCCAATCTATATCATAAAAATACCAAAAATATTTACCTTATTATCTCAATCAGATCTCACTTTTGCAAGTGGCCGTAAAGGGATTGACAACCCCTTCATCGCGTTGGTTGCAAGGTTCTATTTGTTTGTGCAGGTACGAGGGATTTGAGCGTAGCCTCTTACTGGATTGATACCTTGGTTCTCAAAAACTGAGGGAAATACTTACTCTACTTTGTTCCATCACCCTTTCCTCTTCAAGGGAAAAACAACGCATGCTCAAGAGGTAGCAAGACATACCAAGTACCCATCACAAACTCTTATCCCTCGCATTACATTATTTGCCATTCGCCTATCATTTTCCTCTCCCCCATTTCTAAAATGATTTTTGAAAACCATTACCTTTTCTCTGCCTTCTTCCTGTATGTCTTTTAGTTTGTGTTTCCATGTGCCTTCTATTGGCTTGCATCTTTGCTTGCTAAAAATCTATTGATATGGATTCAATTAAAGTGTTCTACTTGGATCATCTTTGATCCTTATGCACTCGTGCTGAAACCCCAATTAGCCTAGTTGATGGGAAATCTTTAGATGAGCATGCTCATTTTGTGCGTCACCATTTGTCTGAAAAAGGGAGACTCTTATGGGATCAAATAAACAGATTAGTGTGCTATGCTTGGAATCTTTGTGAAATTTATGATTTTACTTGTTGCTCTAAGAACCCTAAAAAACACCTCCCCTACCTATATGAGTTTAATGATAATGAAAATCTTATCTTCTTATGCAAAGGGTGTTTATAGTTACTACGATATCGAACAAATTGAAGAATTTGTTGCTTTTAAGGGTGCTTATGAAGTTGCTTCTTTGATTGAAAAGTATGATAATACTCTCTATGAATCTGAAAATGTTGACATACTTAAATATCGCTATGAAAATTATGCTCATAATGTCTATGTCAAAGAATTTGTTGATAGAATGACCGTTGCTTTGGAAGAAAATAATGATATGCATAAATTTATAGATAATGATGATTCCGATGATTTGATTGAAATATCGCTTGGTGAACATGATGCTTGCTATTCCTATGGCAATGATGCCAATATTTATGGAGATGAATTTGCTATAGTTCCTTATGTTAAACATGATATTATTTCTATTGCACCCATAACTGATAGTTCCTCGAATCAAAAGCATGATTGCAATGATGTTACTATAAATTCTCTTGATGTCAATTGTGCTAATAATATGCAAAACCCTAAGCTTGGGGATGGTAGTTTTGCTATGTCTACTACTTGTTGCAATGATCATGATTGGGGTGATTCTTCTTATGATCTTGAAAATTTATTTAAGCCCCATGAGATTGTAAATAATGTTTGCAATAATATTGAAAGTCGGTTCGGAAGAGTGTCAACTTTAGATCCCACATATTTGGAGAATGTTCAATCTTATGAAGTTTTTGATACAACTGGGTTTGGAGAGGTCATGACTTTAGTTAATGTTAATTCCACTATTTTGGAAGAGTGTCAACTTCGCATGCATGTGGATCGTGTTCAAAATATTTTATGTGATAGCTATTTTCTTGAATTTTCTTATGATCCCACATGTAATTATTATGAGAGAGGGAAATATGGTTGTAGAAATTTTCATGTTGCTAAATTACCTCTCGTTATGTTGAGATCGGTATTGTTTCTTTCCGCTTTCTTGTATATGCTAGTTTTTGCTTTCTATGATAATTTGTTTGCCTATAAGTTCCTATGCATAGGAAGTATGTTAGACTTAGATGTGTTTTTCACATGCTTTATGATGCTCTCTTTGTGCCTCAATTCTTGTCTTCATGTGAGTATCATTGAAATCTCAATGACTAGCTAGGGGCGGTAAACGATAGCGCTTGTTGGGAGGCAACCCAATTTTATTTTTGTTTCTTTATTTTTGTTCCTGTTTATTAATAGTTAATTCATCTATCCTCTGGTTAGATGTAGTTTTATGTTTTAATTAGCGTTTGTGCCAAGTAAAACCTATATGATCTTCTTCGGTGATAGTTAATTTGATCTTGCCGAAAAACAGAAACTTTTGCGCACATGAGAGTAATTTCCATAAATCACAGAAACGTGATTTTCAGCTGATTCTTTTTGCAGAAGATTAATAAACAAATTTTCTAGGACTTCCTATTGTTGTAGAATTTTTTGTATTCCAGAAGTATCCTAAAGTAACAGATTGCTGCAGACTGTTCTGTTTTTGACAGATTCTGTTTTTCGTGTGTTGTTTGCTTATTTTGATGAATCTATGGTTATTACCGGGGGTAGGAACCATAGAGAAGTTGGAATACAGTAGGTTTAACACAAATATAAATAAAAAATGAGTTATGTAAAGTAACTTAAAGTGGTAGTTTGTTTTATTTCGCTAACGGAGCTCATGAGATTTTCTGTTGAGTTTTGTCTTGTGAAGTTTTCAAGTTTTTCGGTAAACATTTGATGGATTATGCAATAAGGAGTGGCAAGAGCCTAAGCTTGGGGATTCCCAAGGCACCCCAAGGTAAAATTAAAGGACAACCAAAAGCCTTAGCTTGGGGATGCCCCGGAAGGCATCCCCTTTTTCGTCTTCGTCCATCGGTAACTTTACTTGATGCTATATTTTTATTCACCACATGATATGTGTTTTGCTTGGAGCGTCTTGTATGATTTGAGTCTTTTCCTTTTAGTTTACCACAATCATACTTGATGTACACACCTTTTGGGAGAGACACACATGAATCAGAATTTGTTAGAATACTCTATGTGCTTCACTTATATCTTTTGTGCTAGATAATTTTGCTCTAGTACTTCACTTATATCTTTTTAGAGCACGACAGTGGTTTTATTTTTTAGAAATTATTGATCTCCCATGCTTCAATATATTATTTTGAGAGTCCTTTATAACAGCATGGTAATTGCTTCGGTTAAATTTTAGTCCTAATATGATGAGCATCCAAGATAGGTATAATAAAAACTATCATATAAAGTGCATTGAATACTATGAGAAGTTTGATACTTGATGATTGTTTTGAGATATGAGGATGGTAATATTAGGGTCATGCTAGCTGAGTAGTTGTGAATTTTAGGAATACTTGTGTTAAAAGTTTCCGATTCCCGTAGCATGCACGTATGGTGAACCGTTATGTGATGAAGTTGGAGCATGATTTATTTATTGATTGTCTTCCTTATGTGTGGAGGTAGGGATCGCGCGATGGTTAACTCCTACCAACACTTCCCCTAGGATCATGCGTGTAGTACTTTGTTTGGATAACTTGTAGATTTTTGCAATAAGTATGTGAGTTCTTCATGACAAATGTTGAGTCCATAGATTATACGCACTCTCACCCTTCCACCATTGCTAGCCTCTCTTGCGCCGCGTAAATTTTGCTGGTATCATACACCCACCATATATCTTCCTCAAAAAAAACCACCATACCTACCTATTATGGCATTTCCATAGCCATTCCGAGATATATTGTCATGCAACTTTCCACCATTATGTTTATTATGACACGCTCCACCATTGTCATATTGCTTTGCATGATCATGTAGTTGACATCGTATTTGTGGAAAATCCACCATTCATAATTCTTTCATACATGTCACTCTTGATTCATTATCCCGGTACACCGCCGGAGGCATCCACATAGAGTCATATTTTGTTCTAAGATTCTTGAGTTGTAAGTAGAAAAAAGTGTGATGATCTTCATTATTAGAGCATTGTCCCGTGTAAGGAAAGGATGATGGTAGCAATGATTCCCTCACAAGTTGGGATGAGTATCTGAACTTTATGAAAAATAAAAGAGGCCAAATAATCCCAAATAAAAAAAGAGGCCAAAGAAGCCCACCAAAAAAATGAGAGAAAAATAGAGAAGGTACAATGTTACTATCCTTTTACCAAATGTTACTATCTCTTCATGATAGAGAGTCTCCTATGTTGTCACCTTCATATGCTAGTGGGAATTTTTCATTATAGAACTTGGCTTGTATATTCCAATGATGGGCTTCCTCAAATTGCCCTAGGTCTTCGTGAGAAAGCAAGTTGGATGCACACCCACTTTGTTTCTTTTGATGAGCTTTCATACACTTATAGCTCTAGTGCATCCGTTGCATGGCAATCCCTACTCACTCACATTAATATAAATTAATGGGCATCTCCATAGCCCGTTGATATGCCGAGTTAATATGAGACTTTCTTCTCCTTTTTTGTCTTCTCCACAACCACCATCCTATTCCACCCATAGTGCTATGTCCATGCCTCACGCTCATGTATTGCGTGAAGATTGAAAAAGTTTGAAAATACTAAAGTATGAAACAATTGCTTGGCTAAAACAAGGGTTGTGCATGATTTAAATATTTTGTGTGATGAAGATAGAGCATAGCCAGACTACAAGATTTTGTAGGGATAACTTTCTTTGGCCATGTTATTTTGAGAAGACATGATTACTTTGTTGGCATGCTTGAAATATTATTACTCTTATGTCAATATTAAACTTTTGTCTTGAATCTTTCGTATCTGAACATTCATGGCACAATAAAGAAAATTACATTCACAATTATGCTAGGTAGCATTGCGCATCAAATTTTTTGTTTTTATCATTTACGTACTCGAGGATGAGCAGGAATTAAGCTTCGGGATGCTTGATACGTCTCCAATGTATCTACAATTTTTGATTGTTCCATGCTATTATATTATCTGCTTTGGATGTTTAATGGGCTTTACTATGCACTTTTATACTATATTTGGGACTAAGAGGCCCAGTCGAAATTGTTTTTTTTCCTATTTCAGCGTTGCAGAAAAGGAATATCAAATGGAGTCCAAATAGAATGAAACCTTCTTGAGAGTCATTTTTGGAACAAATGCAATCCAAGAGACTTGGAGTGGACATCAAGGTAGCAACGAGGCAGCCATGAGGCAGGGAGGCGCGCCCAGGGGGTAGGCACGCCCCCCATCCTCGTGGGCCCCTCATGGCTCCCTTCCCGACTTCTTTCGCCTATATATACTCATATACCCTAAAAACATCCGAGGGTACCACAAAACCCTATTTCCACCGCCGCAACCTTCTGTACCCATGAGATCCCAACTTGGGGCCTTTTCCGGTGCTCTGCCGGAGGGGGAATCGATCATGGAGGGCTTCTACATCAACTCCATAGCCTCTCCAATGATGCATGAGTAGTTTACCTCAGACCTTCCGGTCCATATTATTAGCTAGATGGGTTCTTCTCTCTCTTTGGATCTTAATACAAAGTTCTCCTCGATCTTCTTGGAGATCTATTCGATGTAATTCTTTTTGCTGTGTGTTTGTCGAGATCAGATGAATTGTGGGTTTATGATCAAGATTATATATGAACAATATTTGAATCTCCTCTGAATTTTTTATGTATGATTTGTTATCTTTGCAAGTCTCTTCGAATTATCAGTTTGGTTTGGCCTACATTGATCTTTCTTGCAATGGGAGAAGTGCTTATCTTTGGGTTCAATCTTACGGCGTCCTTTCCCAGTGAGAGAGGGGGCAGCAAGGCACGTATTGTATTGTTGCCTTCGAGGATAAAAAGATGGGGTTTATATCATATTTCTTGGTTTTATCCCTCTACATCATGTCATCTTGCATAATGCGTTACTCTATTCTTATGAACTTAATACTCAAGATGCATGCTGGATAGCGGTCGATGTGTGGAGTAATAGTAGTAGATGCAGAATCGTTTCGATCTACTTGTCGCGGACGTGATGCCTATATACATGATCACGCCTAGATATTATCATAAGTATGCACATTTCTATCAATTGCTCGACAGTAATTTGTTCACCCACTATAATACTTATGATATCTTGAGAGAAGCCACTAGTGAAACCTATGGCCCCTGGGTCTATTTTCCATCATATAAGTTTTCGATCTATTTTATTTTGCAATCTTTATTTTTCAGTCTATATCATAAAAATACCAGAAAATATTCGTCTTATTATCTCTATCAGATCTCACTTTTGCAAGTGGCCGTGAAGGGATTCACAACCCATTTATCACGTTGGTTGCAAGGTTCTTATTTGTTTGTGAAGGTACGAGGGACTTGAGTGTAGCCTCCTACTTGATTGATACCTTGGTTCTCAAAAACTAAGGGAAATACTTACACTACTTTGCTGCATCGCCCTTTCCTCTTCAAGGGAAAACCAACGCATGCTGAAGAGGTCGAAGGTCGTGACGCCGGCATACCTGCAATGGAGGGTCCACCTCCTGCGCAGGTCCCGCGCGCAGGCAAACGACTCCCACTCGCGGTTCAAGAACACGTTACCGGCGGTTGTGACCTCGGCCTCCACCCTTGAGGCCATGCTGCAGCAGCCATCGGCTTGAGGCCAAAAGCCACCAGGTGCCCCGATCGGTAGCGTGCCTGCGAAGGAGCATGGGAGTTGGTGCCATGTGCCTGCAGGCTTCTCCGCTCACACCACAAACTCCAGGGGAGGTCGGCTGAGTTGGATTGTATCTGTGGTGGCCGGATGGCTACCGCGCGCCTCGCCTCCTCGTAGTGGCTCCCTTGACCACTAAGGCTCCCACCACAAGAGACGCACCCACAAGACCACCGGAGACAATGCCAGCCTTGGCGAGCGGGCGCCCACGACCACGGGGAGCCACTTCCGGTGTCACATCATACTTTTGAGGGCGACCGCAACCCCTTTTGGGGGGAAGGCGAGTCCGGCCCCTCCATGGGGGCCTTTCCTTTCTCCGCGGCCAAGAGCCTCCTGATCGGCGCCATGGACGCGCTGGCAAGACGGTGAAGCAAGGGGAAGGAGAAGCAAGGAACAAGAAGACGAAGATTAGCAGGGGGCTCCGCCCGCTCCGCCCGCTCCACCCATTTATAGCCAGGAGAAGGTATATCGTCGGCCTCCCACGATCTCAAGTAATGATGATTTTCTCTCCATGCAGCAAGCAGTTGTCAAGCCGAACGATTGCCGAGGCGACGTGGGGAAGCGAAGACGCCCATGTCCCATCAAGCGCCATGTCTCGGCTTTGTCCACAGGCAATTGGGGCCCGCGGAGTTCCGCACTTGCCCTTTGGCTTCGTTTGGAAGCCAAGTACAAGCGCGCCTTGGGCCCTGAGGCTTCTGTCGGTGTTCTGGGAACCAGGGTACCCAGACCTGCCTACCTGTGGCCCACGACGTGGCTCCATTGATGGCCTGGTACGACCCAGCTTCGACTATGGCAAGACAAGACCCTCGCGAGGAGGGCGACAACAATACCTTCCGAGGGAGCGGCCTCCTCGGGCGGCCTCCTGAGGGGCGCAGAGATTTCTATGCAAGACCCAGCCTCACGAGGCTGGAATGACATCAACCATGACGACCAAGGCTAGGCGCGCACCAGTGGGCGCAGAGCAGTATGTTTCCTCTTTGGTGCAAAGGAGGCAAGCGCAGGTGTGGAGTCCCAAGGAATAAGCGAAAGGTTGCCATTTGCGTGCAATGAGATCAAGACTGCCTGAACGGCAGGATGGATGTCATCGCCGAGCCCACCACGACGTCACGCTTAGAGGCTTTGTAGGTGAAGACCACCTTTCGTCGGGATTAGATGTACTTCTTGTCCCCTTTAAATTTGGTCATTGTGGGATCCCTTCCCGCCTAAGTTTTGGAGGAACAGGACCAAGGCCACTATAAATATAGCCTATCGACCACCATAGAAGGGATTGGACCCCCGGAGACCGAATCCCGAGAGATCATCACATGAACAGGCCTCCTGATGTTCTTCTTCCACTTGTACTAGTTCATCCTTAGCCCCTCGCGAGGCTAATCCACCACAAAGCAATAGTAGGGTTTCAGACCGCAAGGTGGCCCGAACCTGGGTAAACAGCGGTGTCTTTCTCTGTCGTGTTCATTGAACAAGGTCATGAGAGCATCGGATTGATCGACTTGAGAGGTTGAGTTCTTCACACATGCCCCGGAGTTCGAATATTTATTTGTTCTGCGGAGCCCAGAATCCGACAATGAGTAATCGTTGTTAGTTTGTAGGTCCTCAGCACCACTCTTACCATGTGAGTAACCCATCTTTAATAACCTTCTTGCTGATAGCCCAGAAGATTTGGTGGAAGTGGTTGTGGAAGTGGCGCCACCTTTGGCCGCCGGCACCATTGCTGGAGCACCTGCACAAGGATCTATGGCCCTGATGCCGCCCTCGTGTCGGACAATAAGGGAGAGGGCGACACACGAGGTGGAAGCTTCAAGATGGGCAACCGACACCTCCAATTCCCTCCTTCCAGAAGGGTATGCTAAAGAGTCAGTAATAGGCCAAGGATGAGTAAGTGGTTGTTTGGAATTTTGGTTCTGCATTGTCCTTGTACTGCCATTCATCCTTCTTGTCAGGGTTCGCAACCCGTCGCCTGCTGACCATCCCCTGTCCAAGAGGGCTAGGAGGTCAAGGGTGAATGGCCCGCAAAAGGGGTGTGAGCTCGGCTCCATAGATGGAGCAAACCTAGCAGCCCCTGGCCCAATGAGGAGCCTTGAGACTTCAGCCCTACGAAGAGACCCCGAGAGGCTAGGTCAGTACTTTGGCCTAGTTTGGTTTCCCAGTGTCGGTGTCAAAACCGATGGATCTCAGGTACGGGGTCCCGAGCTGTGGATATGGGATCAATGGGGAACAAGGAATGAAGGAGACGATGTTTACCCAGGTTCGGGCCATCTCTAAGAGGTAAAACCCTACGTCCTGCTTGATTATATTTAAGTGCATACGATGGTTATAGAGTCGATCTACCACGAGATCGGATGAACTAAACCCTAGGTGAGTAGGATGATGGTTCTTTTATCTGGTCTCTACAGACTAAACCCTCTAGTTTATATAGACACTAGGGGTTCTAGGATTACACATGGTCGATTACATCAAAGGGATAAACATGTTGATTCTCTTATCTTGACTTGGAGGACACACCAAGGCTTCGAAGTTTTCCTGTCCGCACACGGAGTCGCCATATATCTCGGCCTTATAGTACTCATAGAGCAGCCCACCTATCGGGCCCATAAGAGATTGGCCGGCGGCGTGAGGACCCCTTAGTCCAGGACTCCCACACCCAGTCACCGAAGCTTGCTGGGTTTTATTCTTATCAAATTTTCATTATGTTCCTGGGGGCTCTCTCATCACTGTCCTAGAAGTGTCGGCGACTATTCTTGGCTCTGGTATTGGCAAGGACCCTTCCATCACGGCGCAGCCGCCTGAGAGGATGACGGAGGGTGCTAACATGCCCACGCATAGCCCTCCTCCCATCACTCTCGCACCTTTGGAGGATGTGCCGATAGGGAAAGTCAGTGTCGCCTACCTGGAGTAGGAAAAGGTCGTCCTAGAGGGCGATTCGGAGGGGAGCATGGCTCCGAAGCCCACCGGAGATGAAAGAGCCGCCGACAACACGATCCCAACACGAACACTGGTAATGGGGGTGATTCTTTGAGGATTTTTCGGCTGGGTACAAGCGAGGCGAACCAACCATGTTGAGCGATTTTGTGCCGAAGGGCGGCGATGAGGTGGCAGTAGCTCCACACGAGGGCATCCTCACCAACAAGGGCGAATCAAACGTCCCCCTCAAGACTTCTCCAGACGATGGTGCCGTGACGCCGACTGCCATGGTGTCTGGGCGATTCTAGGTCCCCTTTTCGAGGGTGTTTCCCTGGATGTTGTGTTGATCCTGAAGCCCCTATCATTGAGGATCCAGTGGCTATCTAGGCACCCCGGAAGATCATGGCGGACTAAGCCCCCGTTGGCAACAGGGTCGAAGACAGCGGCATGGTGACAAAGGAAGGCGGCGCAAGGCTTTTGGTGAATAGGAGGCCTCTGGAACCCCAGGAGCCACATCTGACGTGGGGACCGGTGTGGTCTTCACATCGGTAGGGGTGGTTAATGTCCCGCCAGCCGAACATGTGTCCTGGCCTACCTTGTCTGTCCAAGACGTCCTGGAGCTGATTCTTCAGGTCGAGGGGCCTCCTCAAGGGTCGTCCTCGCTGCTGTTTGCTGCCAGCTCCGACAAGGCATAGCTCTGGTACTTTACTTGATGAGTGTGGGCGAGGGCCACTCCGACCTGTCCTCGGGGGAGCTCTTCTAGGCAGCACACCAGGAGATCCACCATCTTGGCACTGGCTGGCAACCGAGGCAGATGCCTTGGACAAAGATCATCGCACCCTCCTCAAGGCGTGGAATGTCCACTTTACCCATCGAGCGTGTCAGGGAGGAAGACGAGTAGACCCGTGTGCACGTTGCCCAACCTTTGGTAGAGGCCAAAGTAATTCTAGATCGCGTGACCCAGGAGGCTCGCGAGGCGCTGTGTGATAACCAGGTGGCGTTGGATGCCGCTAGTGCCCGCGCCACCGATGTCCAATGAAGGGAAGAGGTGCTCCTTTCGGGCGAGGGCTTACTATGCCAGCGGGAGCACGACTTCGACACCCGCAAGAAGGCCATGGCCTATCGGGAGGTAGATGCCCAACCATGTGAAGAAGACGGCAAAAAATGGCATCAGACCTTCACAACGAGGAGTCTAGGATGGAGTGAGTCCTGGAGGGGCTAGATGCCAAGAATACCAAGCTCGAGCAACACGAGACAAACATAGCAAACACATAAGTTACACACCAAGCGAACACAACAACACTGATGATGCGCTGAGGAGGAAACATGAAGAGCAGGAGGCTTTGAACAAGAAGACCATCATGTATGCCCTCACCAAACAAAAGGAAGATGCTCGCTCTGAGTATATGCGGAGGCTGGCTTTCGAGGAGATGTGCTTCACGGAGAAAAACAAGGTCCTTGAGACCAAATATGCGGATCTAGAGAAACAATAGGGGCTGCTGAAGAGCTCCGTTGAAGTAGCACAGTCTTCATCGACCGCCAGCCAGCAAGCCTAGGAAGACGTCATGAAGAAACTTGCAGACTGCTAGGCAGATTTGGTGCATCTTTAGGTGCAGCATGCCTAGCTGGTGGAGACCAACAAGAAGTGGGGCCTAATATAGAGTGACTCCAGGGAAATAGAAGATGCACAATGGTGTCTTTAAGGAAGTTTATGATTGCCTCTTTGCCATCGGTAGGAAGCTGTGAATGACCCTCTTCGGTTGCATTAACTTCCAGGCGGACATTGTCGAAAGCTATGCCTTGTTCTTCCAAGGGTTCGTGGCCAAGTTGGACGAGCTGGCGAAGGACTTCCAACAAACCATCAAGGATGAGGAATGGGCGGTGCCGATGCTCTCTGTGGAGTGTGCTTTCACTAAGCTCCAGCCTATAAATGGCACCTTCCCATTCGCGGAGTTGGTGAAGCTGCCAGAATGGGGCAAGAGAGCCAAGGCTTCCTGGGCTACCACCGTGGATCATGTTCTGGAGCTCGTCAGTGTGTTTGTTCGTGACCAAGATGAAGGTCAAGGCCCGGAGAAACCCGCGCCCTCTGATACCTCCCAGGTGGGAACACAGACACTGAGGCTGAGGCATTGGCTTTTTTGTAATCCTGCCTCATAAAACTTCCGGAATTTGTTGCTATCAGGGGCATGATGTCCGTCCTGAATTTGTATGGATATGATTGTCCCCTCTGTTTTTGTGTTTTAACTTTTTTCTTTGTTGACCGTAGTCCTTATTGTCGGGGGAATAACTCCCATGTCTGGGGATCGACATAGTCCACCGAATACTCAGGAGTTCCTTAGGAGAGATACGTTACCACGAGTCCCCAGTTCCTTTTAGCATGAGGGGCCTGTATTAGGACAAGTCCATGGGCCAAGCCGTACTAGTCCGGGAACATGTATTTCAGCACCCAGGCCCATTCACGTGGGGCTCGAAGGAGCGTTAGGGCAAATGGGGCCTAGAAGCTGCAGAGGCTGGACGGGTGACACGCGCTATCCCAAGGTGGTAAAACTCACTACTGCCGCTCGGTCCTGTCACTTCGCCTTTTAGGGTTGTAGTGAAGTCAATATAAAATTAGGCGGCTCCTAAGTTCCCATGCCACAATGCTTGGGGAAGTGGAGAGAGTGGGCGATGCACAGTAAACATGGAGGTGGTGGCTTTTGCGCTCCCTCTACCAATCAAAGGGGAGGCACTGGCTCTCCTTCCCTATTCATATTCCTCCATCTTCTGCCTCCAGTGCTTTCTTCCTCCCCCTTCTGCACTGGGACACCCTACCCTTTTTTATCATCCACCTCCGCTCTAGGATACTATGGATCCTACTTGCAACCTGGCTCACGAGGTGGCGCAACTGCGGGGGGAGCTGGCCACCAAAGAGGAGGAGCTGGCAGCGAAGGACGATGCACTGGCGGAGAAGGATGAGGCATTGACGTGTCTTGAATGGGTGAACAACTAGCTCCGGTCGTGGCTCGCCGCCACGATGAAGCAGTTGGATGAGGTGAGGAATAACCTCACCCAAGAGACAGTCCCGATGACCTGCCTGGCAGAACAAGAGCCCAAGGAGCAGGACAAGCGCAAGGAGCATCTCGGGGGCATGCTTGTGGAGATTGGGAAGCACTATGAGGTCTTGTGCGAGGTGTACCGCCAAGCCAACATGGTGAAACCCGCTTTGGGGCTCTACTCGTATCACCACCACACCAACCTGAACAACCACCAGTTGGCAGACCTTGTGAGCTATTTTCAGCACCTTGCCGACCAGCTTGCCCACCTCAGAGCGCCAGTGGGTAGATAAGGAGCGGACATGGGCCGACATGGCAGTGGCATTACGCTTTCTCTCCGGGCTTTAGCATCACGACCCCTTCTTCTTGGTCGACGACATCATGGAAGAGCTGGCGACATCAGATTGGCGAAGTCCCTAAGGGCCAAGCCTCGCCATGTTTCCTTGGTCGTGCAGCTAGAGAAGGAGGGAGACCTAGGGAGACTCTAGGGACCTTCAGAGGTGGGCGTCCTACTCTGGCGTTGGAAAGGATGATGGCTCCTTGGGAGACCAGGACCACCCCCTAGCGCACTTAACACCGAGCCCTACGTGGCTGTTGTTGTCACTGGCAATGATGGATGCCCTAGAGTACGCGCGCTTCTTCCTCGTTCATAGTTTTGTATCCCTGTTTTGGGGGAAAAACCTATGGTGTAGTAATGGCGGGCCAGCAAGTATGTAGTTAGTTGCATGTCTTAGTTTGTAAAAGGATAAGGGTTGCAGCCTGCATCCCTATGTCAACCACTACTAAGTGTGTTCTAGGAATGTCGTTCTTCCCAAATTTCTTTCATATGACTAGGAGAATCCCACCTTTCTGGCATGACTTCCTCCGAGAACAAAGGAGATACGATGCGGGTTGTTTGGAGCGGGTCCGGAACACAGTGTGCATGCCTTGCTTTTTGGGTCAACAGAACTCGTCGGGAGCATCTCACGAGGCGACCAGGAAGCCCCCGTTTCATAGACGTGCTAAGCATACGACGAATGTAATTTGCTGACAAGTGTCCCAGCGAGTTCGATCACCGTGTCCAATGATTTTCCCTGACTTGATTGATACACGCGAAGTGGGGCAACATCCAGTGATCCGGGGAAGGAAATTCGTATGAGGTGCATCTTGAGAATAGGTCATTCGCGGCTAGGAGAGGCATGTGGACAAGACTCTACGTGTGTACCTGATTGAGTATAGGGAAGGAACATGGGGAAACAAAAGGGCAAACTGAAAAAACGTAGTACATGTACGCCATTATGCTCCTTCTTTACCGGGGAGTTCTCGGATACATGGCTATTGAGGTACTTAGCTTTCTAAAAACGTAATATGGCTGAGGTTGGTGCTTGGCCTGTCGTTGGACCACTGCTTGTAGGGCAAGGGACAACTCGCGGGAAAGCTCCTTAATCAAAGAGGTGGTACGACATCATGTCTTGAGGAGCCAAGCATAGCCCCCAGGCCTACGAAGTGGTGAAATCTGCCTTGACGGAGATACTGCAGGACATGTCCCCACTAACGGTGACCTCAAGGATGAAAGAGCGCCTTGGCTCGCATCACGGCTCTAGCTCATCAGGATTCGTTGAGGGCGCATGCCCGGATCTGCTCCTTCGGAGGTAGCGGTTCTTACCCGAACAGCGACACCTGTTGGCCTCAAGGTGTGAGGGTAGACGCGATATCCCAGGAGAATAGGCTCCGGGAGGCGGGTGTGAGGGTACCTGAGGGAGTCCTGGATTAGGGGGTGTCCGGATGACCGGACTATAACCTTTGGCCGGACTCCTGGACTATGAAGATACAAGATTGAAGACTTCATCCCGTGTCCCAATTGGACTATCCTTGGCGTGGAAGGCAGGCTTGGTGATACAGATATGTAGATCTCCTCCCATTGTAACTGACTCTGTGTAACCCTAGCCCTCTCCGGTGTCTATATAAACCAGAGGGTTTTAATCCGTAGGACGAACAACAATGATACCATAGGCTAGCTTCTAGGGTTTAGCCTCTCTGATCTCGTGGTAGATCTACTCTTTTACTACCCACATCATCAATATTAATCAAGGAGGAGTAGGGTTTTACCTCCATCAAGAGGGCCCGAACCTGGGTAAAAACATCGTGTCCCTTGTCTCCTATTACCATCCGCCTAGACGCATAGTTCGGGACCCCCTACCCGAGATCCGCCGGTTTTGACACTGACGTTGGTGCTTTCATTGAGAGATCCGCTGTATCATTGCCATCAGGAAGGATGCCACATCCCGTCTTTAAAGAGGGCGCTGTTGCTAAAGGAGCTTTGGCTATCGGTCAAACTCTCCGGCTAGGCGGTTTTCTTATGACCGCCTATTCGGCCACCGCACCGACGATGACTTCTCTGGTCATCGAAAGTAATCTCCACATCAGCTCGGAACTCGCCGAGCATTTATGTCCGATGGAGCTCTCTTCCTTAAACGAGCTCTTGGATCGCATCGCTGCCCTGGGAGTCGCTACAGACTACGATCAGATTGGGCTTAAACCTGATCCATGAGAGATTAACTCCCCCAAGGTCACCCACCACGTTGCAGTGGTGGAGGAACAATGCGGCAAGCTTTCATCTATCTTAAGGACTAGATATGTCCGGATTCCCGATCCCTCCAAGCCGGATACCCGCGGAGGGGAGGACGTCTCTCAAGCCCTGAACCTAAAGTCTGGCAGCGGGCTAGATTCGCTGAACAACATCCAAAGAATCCAAGCTTCCGAGTTCGGAAACCCCTGGGCCCCTGAGTCACAGATTGGGCGAGGTTCTGGATTTAATTCCACCCGCCCACCCAAACATAAGGGATCTATCCCAAATTCGGCAAGAGCCCGCTGAGACAGTACATCATTACTGGGCCACATTCCTGCTGGTTATGAACAGGATAGAGGACTGCCGTGAGGAGGATGCAATTTCATTCTTCTGCAATAATTGCACGAACAACGGAATCCTCAACGCCATAAGTCACCGTGAAATTACACGCTTCGCCAACCTGGCATCCATAGTACGAAACTACTGTGCGATGGAAAGCGCCTAGAAAACCGAAATAAAATTTTGGGACAATTCGGCCCTGAATACAACCCCAGTCCGAAATAAAAAGGTGCATTATCGCCAGACACCTTGGTTAAACACCAAAAAGAAAAACCCTCTATAGGGCATGGAACCGTACTGGAGGGATGGCTCAACGGACCCTGTAAAATTCATAGTACAGAGGGGGCAACACCAACTCATAGCCTTAGAGCATGCATGTTGGATACTCCGGCAGGTGGCCAGAAGTGGCGAGGAGCTTCTAACTACAGAATTCACAGAGCACCAACCCCGGGATACCAGTACGGTGTTAACAGTCTTCGAGACTTTCACATCAAATAATATGCGGACACGAACACTCCGCAGCCTTGCCGAAGTCTACCAAGTAGCAACAATAAACCCATGGAGTGACACGGCCATTACCTTTAATGCCAGTGATGAACCTAAATTCTGAACAGCCCGAGCACCAGCCGCATTGGTCCACAGTCCAATAGTGGACGACTTTCGCCTTACCAAGGTACTCATGGACGGTGGCAGTGGATTGAACCTCATTTATGAGGAAACCCTTCGCAAAATGGAAATAGACTGGAGCCACATTGAGCGAAGCAACAAAACCTTTAGAGGAATAATCCCCAGTTGGGAAGCGTGCTGTACAGGAAAAATCACACTAGATACTCTGGCTTGCCCAAAGGATCCCTTCCCCCTCCCCCACATTGATCAAATTATCGACGCCACCGTAGGACACGATTCATTGTGTTTCCTCGACGCATACTCCGGCTACCATCAAATTAACATGGCAGAGCCATACCAAGCCGCCATAGCATTCATCACCCCATACGGCCCATTCTGCTTCAACACAATGCCCTTCGGGCTCAAAAACGCCGGCGCAACATATCAGCGCATGATTCAGACCTGTCTGGCAAACCAGATCGGCAAAATAGTGGAAGCATACATAGATGACGTGGTCGTCAAAACCAAGCATGTCGAAACTCTAGTAGACGATTTGAGGCTCACATTCGATGACCTCCGTGCATATGACATCAAGCTTAACCCAGAAAAATGCATTTTCGGCGTACCAGCCGAAAAGCTCTTGGGCTCCATTGTATCCGGTAGAGGAATTGGAGCAAACCCAGTCAAGATCCGAGTTGTGTCTCAATTGGATATTCGAAAGGACCTCAAACAAATACAAAAATTGACTGGATGCATGGCGGCTCTAAGCCGTTTCATCTCCCGCTTGGGAGAAAAGGCATTACCCCTTTATCGCCTCCTCCGGCGCACCGAACACTTCGAGTGGATGGATGCTGCCACGGCCGGACTCGAAGAAATAAAAGCCATATTGGCAACAAACCCGGTCTTGGCCGCGCCTAACATCGGCGAACCAATGCTATTATACATTGCAGCAACTCATCAAGTTGTAAGCGCAGTGCTCGTCGTCGAACGAGAAACGGACAGATACAGATTCCCCCTTCAAGAACCATTTTACTACGTGTTATCAAAAGATAGCGTACGCGGTACCCCATGCAAGTCACGGTACCCGCATTATCAAAAGATAGCGTACGCGGTGTTTATGGCATCCCGGAAGCTACGACAGTACTTTCAAGAGTGTTCGATAACAGTAGCCTCCGAAGTACCTCTTAACGATTTTATAAACAACCGCGACGCGACGGGCCGGATTGCCAAATGGGCCATTGAGCTCCTCCCGTTCGACATAACCTATAAGCCACGACGAGCTATCAAGTCACACATTTTGGCCGAGTTTGTCGCCGAATGGACTGAAGCCGAACTCCCTAAAGAGTACGACACATATTCCAACTGGATCATGCACTTCGACTGCTCCAAAATGTTAGCGGGTCTGGGGCTGGCGTCGTTTTGACGTCCCCAACAGGAGATACCGTTCAATATGTACTCCAGATAATGTATATAGACTCTAACAATGCAGCACCTAGAGGTGCGTGGGGCAGTCTCCATGGGCAGTCTCCAATACGAGGCCGTTCTACATGGTCTCCGGATGGCAGTCTCCATGGGCATCCAACACCTAGAGGTGCGTGCGCATTCGAACCTGTCGATATCCCAAATAGATGGAGACTTTGATGCCAAGGATCCGAAAATGGCAGCTTATCGCAACGCCGTCCTAAAAATGTCATCTCGGTTAGAGGGGCTCGCATTTCACTATATAGCCCGGGAAAATAATCAGGCAGCAGACGTCTTGGCACGCATCGGCGCAAAGCGCGATGCAGTCTCGCCAACATTTTCTTGGAGAGGCTATTCAAGCCATCCGTATCATGGGAAGGGGAATCCGGAAATAAAAGCCAGGACCCAGCCGCACCGCCCGACACCAAACATTCTGACACAACGGGAGGCTATGCCAACGAAGTAAGATCCTCAGCCCACGTAATAATGGCAGTCATTGCCCCGTGGACAGAACCATTCCTAGCCTACCTAACTAGGCAAGAACTTCACGAGGACCAAAACGAGGCACACTGCATAGTGCGGCGATCTAAAGCCATAAAGTCCATAAAGGAGAGCTTTATAAAGCACCACCGGAGTCCTTCAAAGGTGTATCTCTGAAGAGGAAGGGCGGAATCTTCTGGCTGAAATTCATGCCGAACTCGGCGGGCACCACGCCACAGCCCGGGCCCTTGTAAGCAAGGCCTTCCGTACCGGATTTTATTGGGCGACGGCCCGGGCAGATGTTCGGAACTTAGTCCAATGATGCGTCGGTGTCCAACTCTTTGCTAACCAAAGCCATATGTCACCCACCGCCCTCTGAACTATACCCATCATGATGTAGGTGGAACCCTATGGGGAGATCTTTCACAAACTGGAGGGGGAATCCCCAAGAACAAGATGAACAAAAGAGGGAAAACAGGAGGAACACTCAAGAACAAGTCAAATCACACATCCACTAGACCAACAAACACACAAGATCCACAAGGTACATGAACTATCAAAGGGAAATAAGATACATGGTAGAGTTCATCCCAAATCCTATGAAGGAGATGAGGGCTTGATGATCCTATGATTGGGATCCTTCCCCAAGAAGGAGGTCTTGATGTTTCGTCACTCCAAGAGGAGGTCTTGATCTCCTAGTGGAGTGGATTCATGGAGCAAAGCTCACAAATGTGTATCAACTACTTTGCTTTTCCCTAACATATGGTCTAGGTGCGGAATATATAGCCTTGGGGTCGAAAGAGAAGAAGGGGAGCTGAACAAACCATCTCAGCCGGCTATCCTGGGAGGCCCGTGCGCACGGGGTAAGTTGGGCCCGTGCGCACGGGGTGCTCCAGCGCCTGTTTCCTGTGTAGCCCGTGGGCACGGGGTCTCGGGGGCCCGTGCGCACGGGGTCGCCTGGAGCCTCCTGTGTAGCTGCTGTTCTCCTTGTTCCTGGTCCATGGGGCCTTGGGGTGTTTCTCCTTCTCCTTGGTGATGCTCCTGAGCTTCTTGGTGATGTTCCTCTTCATACCTAAGGACGCATAGTATATTTTGGTGAGGTAGTAGACATGTTCATTTGTGTTCATATGCAAGTCTAGTGGGAAGGAGTTCACCTCGGTTTCCAAAGCATGTGCTCTAGCTCTTGTCATGGGTCCTCTGGGGTTGGATGTGTCGATGTATAGTCCATGGGGATGATGGAAGGATGCTCCGCATCATCTCCCCCCCCCCTTGGGAAAGATCCGACCGCGGATCATGATCCTCATCACCATGGAAATGGTTGTCGTAGACGAACTTGTAGTTGGACGAAGTTGAAGACATGGCGCAATCCAAGTAGTCCAAGGTGTCACCGGAGTGATAGACATGCACAAAGAGCAAACACAAGCAACACACAGAAATACAATGATTAGCGCACACAAAGTGTCCATCATGTAAGAATGAGTTCGTACGACAAGATTGTGCGTGGCAAGACACATGATGCTTATAAGATGATCTAGAATGATATGCAAAGCATTCATGGGGTAATTAGCATGGTGCCCAAAGCGATAAATTCTACCATTGTGCAAAATGATATCATAATGGGATGGTGCATCAAAAGCATGAACATGGTAATTGGTGCTCAATGTGATTATGTTTTCATGCAATTGATAATTGGCAATATGATCACGATGTATGAATATGCCATCAAGGAAGATCACAACAAATTTGCTAAGGAAGTGAACGAGTTCATATATCATGGATAACATGGGAATAGATGTAACAAGACAAGCATAATATGAGTCAATCCATGCATGGGGTGCAAACTTGTGGTGACTATGATATGTCCATCGAGCATGACATGTATGAGCACAATCAACAAATATGGAGGTGTTGGTGTACCAAAGCTCGATGTCGAGGCATGAGTGGAGTGCCGAAGGTGCATCCAATAAGTGCGAGCGCTCCTCAATGTGAAGGTCCATGTAGCCAATCTCCAATGTCGCTCCTCCGTTCACGAGATGTATCATGTAGACAACAAGAAGGAAACAACAATGAAAGAGTGACCCATCCAATATGCGTATTTGAGGATGGCTCAAAGAGAAGGAGTTCACCTCAAGAAAGTTCCCAAAGATGTTGGATTCGTACATCATGTATGCCTTCACATAACAAATATGTCGCATAACGGCGCCGCCTTGTGAATCCTCCAAAATGAAATAACATGATAAACACTCGGAAAAACAAATGAGGTTAGCGGAAATGCAAAACCTATCATTCAAGTGGTAAGATACCCAACAAGTATATGCATCAAGCTCATCATAAGAAGGTACAAGGGAGCATTTCCTAGTATGGAGGCATATGATGTAAGAACAACCAAATACAAGAGGCTCAAGGAAAGAAACATGCATCACAAGTAAGGTGTCAAAGTCTCCAAGATCAATAATCATAGTATGGTTGCACTCAATACAAGTGGATATGAAAGAGGCAACTAATGGACACAAGTGACAATGAACAAGATATATCATGTGAGAGGCATGAGCATATATGTCATCAACCCAAGAAAGCGAGTAAGAGTGGAACATGGGTGATGAAACCAAGCAAGCAATCATAACAATCAAGTCAAGCAAGCTAGTAGTGCGAAGATGCAACATACTAGGAGGAATCATGGCAAGCATGTCATGTGTGCAAATAGTGGGCATGAATAATGCACATGACATAGCACAAGCATGAAAGCAAGATATGAGTGAAATAGCATGAGGCACATGATAAACATGGCAAAAGCAACAAGGATCTCCACCAGGCATGCAAATACACTTAGGAGTATCATAATGGAGAATCATGGGTAGATGCAAACAAGGGTCACAATTGCATGGCAAAGGCATAGAACCAAGCATAGCATGCAAAGTGAACACGATAAAAGGAGCATAAGGTGACAAGTGGTAAATGGCCCATAGCCGTGTGAGAGCCAAGTAGAAGAGATGTGCGTAGTCCTTGCGCGAATGGAATGGTTGTAAGGATAGTTCACGGGATCCCAAAGCATCGTTGCTCTCAAGAGCTCGTTCCTCAACTCTTGGGATTGAGAGGTTGACGAGTATACATGAGTACCTACACAAAACAAAGACAAAGGAAAAATTGTGTGTGCATGGTAGATGTACACATCATCCATCATGATGTGCACATGCATGTGCCGGTGAGCACAAAATAGCCAATGCTCAAATAAATGAGATGCGTGATATAGAAACATGTCATCCATCATGAGAGGTTTGTTATTATGTATAGCATAATGGAGACTCAAGTTGTGTAAGGCATCATGGGAAATATCTAGAGCATTGTTATTTATGGAATGCAAATAGTGTACACTATCATGGGAATCATGCAAAGTATGAAATGTATCAAGATCTCCTAATATGTATGAGGAAACTATGGGGGTCTCCTCATGGGCAATAGTGGAAACATCACGTGGAGAATATTGACAACATCCGAAACAATGCATATTTGGAACAATGTGTCATGGCATGGCATAGTAGATGAATTGCGCAAATCAAGTAAAGGAAGCATGGCAATATCATCACATGAAAAACAAAAGCCAATGACCATCATCTCGTCATATATGCCATAAGTGCAAATGGGATTGATTTTAATGGGGCATGCATAGTTACTATGTTGAGATTGAAATGATGCAATATGGGAGATCTCAGTCATAGCATATGACAAGTTCAATGGATTGTCAAACATGATGTGACCAAAAGAATTTTCACATGTTATCCTATGGAGCATAACATCACAACTAGGCAACTCAACATGCTCATCATCATATTCATCATAAATAGGTAAGTCAAGGCATGAAGAAGTCTCACTAGCATGAAGCATGAAAATAGGTGTGTAAACATCATGGGAGCAATTGATGTCAAGAGAGTCCACTAGTGGGACGAGAGAAGCACCATCACCTATGTTACCTTTGGAGCATCGCTCATGTGTGTAGGTGAGGTGTTGAAGATCGTCTCGTTGTCATCTTCATCTTGATGGAACCATGTGGGAGGTGCATCATCGTCCACCATGGCCATCGTCGTCTCCAATGTAGGGATGGACTCATCGAGGATAGGCATGTCGTAATGTAGGAGACCTAGCACCAAAGAAGAAAACACACTAGGAGTAGAGGTTAAGTCGTTAGAAATCATAGTGGCCTCACATGCCATGTCAACTACCTCACTCACTAAGTGTAGTGGCTCACTCACTCCCTCAAAGATGCTCTCACTCATATGGTTGGTGGAGTCACTCAAATGGCACTCAACTTCACATAGGATGTGTGGCATTCTCTCATGTTTCGGGCTAGTGGTGGTCACACTCATCCTCTCATAGGAAATGCTCTCAATGTCACATATGGTGGAGTCACTCATGTCACTCATGTGGTGGTGGCTCTCCTCACATGACAAATGGGGCATCTCGGCATATGTGGGTGTCGGAGAGATGTAGGTGCAAATGTCTCCATGCGCGGTCTCGTAGCTTGACTCGGAGGATGAGTCCAATATGGGCACCACCTTCATGTTGTTGAAGAGGTTCGCGCTTGTCGCCGTAGTCGAAGGGGATGGCCCTTGCTCGACTGTCTTCTTGCCGTCTTGGTGTTGGAGGTCCATATGATGTGGCACCTCATAGCTCGTCTCCATGACCGAAGGGAGTTTCCCATGCTCGGCCATCTTCCTTGGGGGGCTTCTGAAGATGGAAGTGTCTCCCTTGCTCGTAGGTAGTCGCCTTGGACTTGATGAAGTCATAGTAGGCATACTCGTGGGAAGTAGGCGAAGATGTCGTACGTCCAAAGGCGAAGATGCCTTGGTAGCACTTGGCGAAGATGCCGAAGTGGTTGTTGTAGTTGTAGCACCGTCTTGGTGGTGCTCGTCTCGCGGTCTTCTCTTGTGCTTATGAAGCTTCGACTTGGCGTGAAGTAGGGCTTGTTGGGAGTTGTCCATTTGTGCTTGTGGAGCATCTTCATGATGATGATGTCGTTGTCGTGCTTGAGCTCGTACGCGTTCATCGTCGTCGTGCACATGATGCTTGGAGGTTACTTGCCCTTCATGACGATGTGGATCAAGAACATGATGGTGGTTGCCATGTAGATGTGGACGAGGACGATTTGCACTTTCATCGTTTCCGCGCTCCGAAGACTTGTGGCTTGAATGTCGCCGCCTTTAAGATGATGAAGGGGAAGAAGACTTGATCAAGGCTCTAATCTCCTCCATCCTTGCATCTTGCTCCTCTTTATGTGCGGAAAGCTTCTTGTCGATGTAGCCCCTTTTCCTTGCTTAGGAGTGATGAATGTCGATGGAGATGTTCTCGATGCGCTCTCGGAATCTTGATTGTGCGCCTTGCATTTGTCGTTGTAGATCGAAAATGGACGCTTTGGTGATGTAGTTGTTCACGCCGTCGTTGTTGTCGTAGACCGGAGAGGAAATGCCTTGCCTATCCATCACAAAATTCAAGCAAATGTGAGTAGGAAATGAGATAAACAATACCAAGCTACCTTTTCCCAAAGTTGAGGATGTATCTTGTATCACTCAATGTGAAATGAAAGAATAGTGGAATTGGTACCGGACTTGTTCACTCACACCTATCAAGTAAAGCTTATGGTAGAGCTCGGTGAGGATAGTGGCACAAAAATTTGATGCAAAATGTTAGCAAGAGTCAATAATGTTGGAAAAGATTCACAAATTCACCAATAGAAAATGTGGCACACGGAAACACACACACGGATAGATAAATGGGGTCGTGCAACCAAGGAGTGAGCACAAAATGTGGAATCCACGGAAAACGCTCGTGTTGCACAACTCAAGGGAGACGCTAGCACGATTGCTCAATAGGAGGATACGACACTTGTGCACAACCTATAAGATGCAAAATGGATAAACTTCTATCCCAAGTATGCTATGTGTATGATGTTCCTGTTGTTCTTCTCATGATGATCCAAGATGACCGGATATGACAATCTTATGTGCAATGAGGTATGATGCTATGGCACTTGCTTACAAGCTTCTTTGCTCTCTTTTCTTTTGCTTAAAAGCTTATTCTCTGTCTCTTTTTTTTCTATGGCCACTTTTGCACAATGCGCAAACCAAGATAGCAATTGCGTATATGCGGGAAAAAACTTGTGACACAAGAAATGATACCAATATGATATGGTATGTATGAAATGGATGGTGTAGATCACTAATGTGCACAAGTAACGTGGCCCGGGAATACTCAAATGGCTAGTCTCGATAGGCAAGTGACGCAAAATGGGCTAGGGGTTAACAATGCAATTGCATGGGAATATACAATGGTGTCATCGAGGTTATCGTCCTTTGCGATGATGAGTGGTGGTGTTCTTGATGTAGATATCAAGATGATGTAGACCCGTCCCTAAGTAGCTGAAACACCTTAGGAAACGGTAAAAACCGCAAACTCAAAATCTCAAATGACAAATGTCAAATGGTGGAAGTGGAAATGGCAATGTGTAAGTGGTGGTTCTGGATGATGAAGAAGCAACCATCCCTAAGTAGCCTAAACACCTTAGGAGACTCACGTCGCCAGTAAAACAACCACAAATGCTAAATGGAGCAAAATGGGTTAGGTTGCGAAAGTCGATGGTGGTGTAGCGGATGATATGGTGGAGGGCCTAGGCAATCTTGCCAAAATGACGAAAGTTTGGTGGAGTCAAATGGTGTTGGAACCTATCTAGGTGTATGGTGGATGTCAATAGCTACTCAACGAGCTAAAGAACACGAAAATCGGACTCCGGATGTGGAAGTTATGGGCGAAATGGTGAACTGCTCGCGGCTGTCCTAGGGGGGTCGTGCGCATGGGGTCCCATGCGCATGGTACACACACCGAGAGCACGGGGTCACCTGGGACTCGCGGTTTTGGCGGATTTCATGGCGATTTGGGCTCCAATTGGATGGATCTCGTGGCTGGGGTGTAGCTGGGGTAAGGGGGGTGGTATGGGATGTAGAAGGGAGGTCGAAGGAACAGCGGCCGAAGCGCACTGGAAGGGCCGTGCGCATGGGGTCTGGCTGGCCTGTGTGCACGGGGGCCCGTGTGCACGGGGTCCTCGAGGAGCGGACGAACAACTCCAGATCCATGGCAAATCTCGAATCTGAGGTCAAAATCGAAGGGTGGAAGGTAGGGTAAGGTGGTAGAGGGTTGGATCTACTTGCTAAACACCAAATTAATGGATCAAATCCAACAAAATCTCATCAAACCAACAAATAAAAAAATTTGGGGCTATTTTTGGTGGGGAATTTTCGAATTTAGCACAAAATCACACAAAACTTGGCTAGAAAACAAAGATGGGGCTCCAATTTCGGGATCAGCCATGGCTAATGATACCAAGATGATATAGGGTGGAACCCGATGGGGAGATCTTTCACGAATTGGAGGGGGAATCCCCAAGAACAAGATGAACAAAAGAGGGAAAACAAGAGGAACACTCAAGAACAAGTCAAATCACACATCCACTAGACCAACAAAGACACAAGATCCACAAGGTACATGAACAATCAAAGGGAAATAAGATACATGGTAGAGTTCATCCAAAGTCCTATGAAGGACATGAGGGCTTGATGATCCTATGATTGGGATCCTTCCCCAAGAAGGAGGTCTTGATGTTCGGTAACTCCAAGAGGAGGTCTTGGTCTCCTAGTGGAGTGGATCCATGGAGCAAAGCTCACAAATGTGTATCAACTACTTTGCTTTTCCCTAACATATGGTCTAGGTACGGAATATATAGCCTTGGGGTCGAAGGAGAAGACGCGGAGCCGAAGAAACCATCTCAGTCGGCAATCCTGGGAGGCCCGTGCGCACGGGGTAAGTTGGGCCCGTGCGCACGGGGGTCCCATGGGCACGGTACAGGCCCGTGCGCACGGGGTGCTCCAGCGCCTGTTTCCTGTGTAGCCTGTGGGCACGGGGTCTCGGGGGCCCGTGCGCACGGGGTCGCCTGGAGCCTCCTGTGCAGTTGTTGTTCTCCTTGTTCCTGGTCCACGTGGCCTTGGGGTGGTTCTCCTTCTCCTTGGTGATCCTCCTGAGCTTCTTGGTGATGTTCATCTTCATACCTAAGGAGGCCTAGTATATTTTGGTGAGGTAGTAGACATGTTCCATTTGTGTTCATATGCAAGTCTAGTAGGAAGGAGTTCACCTCGGTTTCCAAAGCACGTGCTCTAGCTCTTGTCATGGGTCCTCGTGGGGTTGGATGTGTCGATGTAGAGTCCATGGGGATGATGGAAGGTTGCTCCGCATCACATCACCTGGCCCTTCGCGGTCTGGGGGCTTGACATGGTTGGACCCCTTAAAGGAGGAACCCACAAGCAAAAATACCTACTGGTCATGGTGGAAAAATTCACCAAATGGATAGAGGCCAAGCCTGTTAAGACGGCCGAATCCGGACCGGTGATAGACTTCATATTAGGGGTCGTACACCGTTAGGGCGTCCCCCATAGCATCATCACTGATAACGGCACAAACTTTACAGCCGACGAGGTCAAACTCTGGTGCAAAAACATGGGTATCAAGCTCGACTACGCATCAGTCTATCACCCACTAACTAACGGTCAAGTCGAGCGAGCAAATGGTCTAATCATGAGCGGCATCAAACCGAGATTAGTGCGGTCCCTCAAGGAATCTAACACGCACTGGGTAGAGGAGCTCGACTCCGTACTCTGGGGGCTGCGGACCACACCAAATTGCACTACCGGATTCACGCAATTCTTTATGGTATACGGTGCAGAGGCAGTTCTGCCCTGCGACATAATTCATGACTCACCTCGCGTGCGCATGTACGAAGAAAGAGAAGCCTAACTCGATCGACAGGATAGTTTGGACGCATTGGAGGAGGAGCGCGACGTGGCAAAAGCCCGTTCTGCATTCTATCAATAGCAGGCTCGAAGATATCAAAGCAGAGAAGTACGGGCCAAAACTTATAATGTTGGCGAGTTAGTTCTACGCTTGCCAGACAAGAAAAAGGACAAACTCAAGACCACATGGGAAGGTCCCTTCATAATTGACCAAGTCCTGACTGGTGGAGCATACCGTCTGCGAGATGCATCGGATAACTGACTCGAGCCGAACCCATGGAACGCAGCCCGTCTACAAAGATTCTATGCCGAGCGCCGGACTCTGTGTTCGTCTCCTTCCTCTGTCTATTTTTTACACATTAGTTGTCTTATATTTCTCTTCTTCTCCCTCCTGTTCTCTTACAGCCTTTAAGGGCTCGTTTGCGCCTTGTTCGCACACAATTGACGTGCTATCCGCGCTTATAATACCTGGGGGCTTCTCTAACAGAAGCTTGTTTATACTGGCCTAATGCCCAATACATGTGTCACACTTCCGCATGTACCTTTTCTTCACCAAGCTGGGTTGCCTGGCTCCTATGCTTACCCCTATGTTCCCGATTGTTCGGCTAGGCGGTAAAGGGAGCACCTCTGCGATTATTACTGCCGGGTCAGCCGGATGTGTACCTCAGACTGGGTGAAGCCGAAAGCTAGCGTTATTAAGGGAATATTCGGTCGGTGAACTAAAAGATGATTTCTCACTCGTTTATTTATCCGCCCCCAGATGCTTTTCTGCTTTTTTCGCAGTCCGAACATGCACTTTCGGGCATGTCTCCCAGGGAAAGGAACCCCTAACGGAACTATTCTCCCTGGAAGATGTTTCTTACTAACCATGTAATATAACATAACTAGTTGGGCACTTGTCTGTTCAAGCACTAATGACCCCTACGCCTGGTCTCCACGCATGCCCCGGTTCTTACATAACCGAGAGGGTATTCGGACACACTCCGTACTATCGGGTCCCTAGGTTGAAGCGAAAAGGTCCGCCACGACAAACGATCTACAATCCGGCTAGAAGGCATTTTACATGTCATCTTAAATTACATAGTCAATTTGACTGGGTATATTCCTCTTCAATACCATCCAACAGGCTGTCTAGTTTACAGTCCTATTGGAAATATTTGGCGGCCAACTCTACCTGGCCGTACACAAAACTCACAGGGATCTCCTTCCCATCGGGCCCTACAGGTCCGACCTCGGCCATGTGGTTTGGGTCGGCCTTTGTGTACCGTGTCTTCACTATGGCCCAGGCCTCCCTGGCGCCTTGACGGCAGGCCGATATCTTCCATAATCGGAAGCGCCACCGCGCTCCCTTCAGCTTCTCTGCAAGCTCTCTGAGGCCTTCGGGCAGGAAGACGGATGGCCACAAGGCCTGGGCGACGCCTTGCATCACCTGCCGAACTCGTTCGTGCAGTTGTGAGAGCTCGGGAAGAAGGTCACTCGTAGAACCGGGCATTTCCTCAGCAAGTCGACCTGTCAGCATACCTACAGACATAACTCTGTCAATCGACTTCCTCGCCGAATTCTTTTTGTTTGAAGTTCGTTCAAGCACTTACTAAAAATGCCGCGTCGAAGCCGCCGATTCTCCTTCATGGAGTCCAACAGCTGAGCACGAACATCCTTTAGTTCCTCGCCTAGCTGGGTGTTGGCATCTTGGAGCTTATTCTTCTCTTGCCTCACCCTCGTAAGCACGCTCTCACCGGCCTTTAGCCGGCGTAAGAGTTGTTGTTTGTCCGGATCCACTCCGGCGCCATCTGCAATGTTATTGTCAGATTTTCACACATGCCGCACTTTGCAACATGCTTATCTTTCAAAGCATATATTACTAGAGGGGGTCTCCTTGGACTCCCCTGTCGCGGCTAGTGCAGCCTCAAGTTGGGCCTTGCACTCTCCCAGCCCTTGGGACAGTTGGGTATTCTTTTCTGTAAGATCCTGCATAACAAATGATCCTTAAATCAGTTGTTCTAACTGTTTCAAGTCTCGGGGGCTACTGACATATATAACCATCAAATTTTCTCACCCGTATGTCTTTTACGTACTGCTCTGTGGCTTTGGCTAGACCATTATGAGCGGCATGGAGGTACGCATCCCCCGTATTGAAGGCATCCAATGCCTCTTGGGAGAAACAAGCGTCACGAAGAATTGACCGGCGACGCCTATGGTTCATGGCACTCTCCACCTCGGAATTGGTGGCAGACAGCCCGTCTGCATCCTCTGTTGGAGGAGCGTCCGGTGAGTGCCTCGTGTTCGCCTCCGCTTCCGGACCCGGCCTTGGAGCCTGGTCGGTGGAGGCGCGATTGGAAATCTCTTCGAATATAGTCCGGCGAGCGCTCTTTTTCCTGAAAAAAGCACGAGCGTTAGTATGCCTTGAGGGAATAAAGCCTGGGAATAAAATGGCGCGCCGTACCGTTGCACCGGCGTCTCAATCCAGACCGCACTTCTTTTCAGCCTGATGGGCCTTGATGCCCCTTGTTGGCTAGCCACCGCAGGCTCGGCCCTCCGCCTCAAGGACTTCCCCTGAAAAAACGCCATTGGTATACGGTGATAAAAAATAAGCACGGGTGTATCATCTTAAAAGTACTGGGACTTCGGTCTCGGTTACTTGTGAGGCTGGAAGTAGTCCGGGATAGTCAGTCGTAATGGCCACTAAGGTGTTGTCCTTGCTCAATTGATGAAACACCCCATCGATCAGCTCCACACATAAGTCCGGGTCCTCTTGGGAGTCCGGATCGAAGGACCGTTCCGGGTCCTCGGGTTGTGGAGGAGGGCTGTTTATCTCCTTTATAGCCTGGCGTAGCTCCTGCGTTGAAATTGCTAGACTAAATACTTAACTGTGGGAATATGAAACGGATGGACAAGTGAAAGTGTTCGCTTACCCAGCTTGGAGGATTGTACATAGAAAATCCGCCCCGTGGGTTGACACGGAGGAATTCCTCCTCTTCTCCCTTGTACAAAGCGGACAAGATCTTTATTAGAGCGGTAACTGATTCCAGCCCCTAACGGCCGCACCGGGTGGCATCGTCCTAGCCGTTGAAATCCCACATGGGGTGGCCTCTATACTGAAGCGGCTACACCCCCCGCATAACGCATGTGGCCATGACATCGATCATGGTCAGTCCGGAATGAGCTAACAACCTTACCCGGCTCATCAGGTAAAGGACGTCCCTGTCATTTTCCTTCTAAGGGCTCCGTGGACGCCAGCTTTGGCGCTTCTTCAAAGGAGCATTATCAAACTTGGGGAGGCCGATCCGAACAGGGTCCGGCAGTGGAACAACTTCTATATAAAACCATTCTGAAGACCAGTCTTCGGACACCTTCTTTGGGGTTCCGGACAGATATCCGGTCCCGACGATGCACCATAGTTCGGCTCTGCCCACTTGATATATCGACCCCTCCTGAGAACGGGGCACAAGGCAGAACAGCTTCTTCCACAACGTGAAATGAGCCTCGACGCCCAAAAACAGCTCTCAAAGGGCTACGAAGCACGCAATATGCAATATGGAGGCAGGCGTAAGGCTGTGCGACTGGAGGCCATAGAACTCCAGGAGCCCCCAGAGAAACGGATGAATTGGAAATCCGAGCCCTCTTTTCAAATAAGGGACAAGGCATACCCGCTCTCCTTTGGAGGGATTGGGGACGCTCTCCGCTTGCTCTCCACCATTATAGGTGGAGAGCCCGGCTTGATCCGGGACCATGTAGGCTGGCAGGAGTAACCCCTTGGCTTGGAGCGCCACTAGCTCGCTGT
>NC_041393.1:299576904-299662041 GCF_002162155.2 Triticum dicoccoides
GGCGAGAGGAGGAGCTGCCTCGACTGGCCATGATGGACTGGACCTCAGTCGAATGCGCTCCGATGAATGCTCGTGGAGGGAAGATGGTGTGATTTGGATCTAAACCCCCGTCTCTTTTATGGGCGGCTCATTTACGCATCTAGGGGGGTAAATTAAAAAAACTCCCTGGCTTTTCGCATTCGTTTGACACGTGGAAGATGGCCATTATTGGGCACAGAAGCCAAGGAGCGTAACATACACCAGAAGCCGGACACTATTCGACATGTATATGGAATTTGGAGAAGAACCCGCCTTGCAATGCCGAAGAAAAATTTGCGCGCCGGACTCATCGTCATTGAAGCCTGGTTCGGGGGCTACTGAGGGAGTCCCGGATTAGGGGGTGTCCGGTTGACCGGATTATAACCTTTGGCCGGACTCTTGGACTATGAAGATACAAGATTGAAGACTTCGTCCCGTGTCCGGATTGGACTTTCCTTGGCGTGGAAGGCAAGCTTGGTGATACGGATATGTAGATCTCCTCCCATTGTAACCGACTCTGTGTAACCCTAGCCCTCTCTGGTGTCTATATAATCCGGAGAGTTTTAATCCGTAGGACGAACAACAATCATACCATAGGCTAGCTTCTAGGGTTTAGCCTCTCTGATCTCGTGGTAGATCTACTCTTGTACTACCCACATCATCAATATTAATCAAGCAAGAGTAGGGTTTGACCTCCATCGAGAGGGCCCGAACCTGGGTAAAAACATCGCGTCCCTTGTCTCCTGTTACCATCCGCCTAGAGGCACAGTTCGGGACCCCCTACCTGAGATCCGCCGGTTTTGACACTGACAGTACCTATTTCCAACGAGGAGGCGCATCTATAGCGATGAGATAGAGGTCGGCGATGGTGTGCACCCATTGGGTGGCCATCTCGTTATGCACTCTGATGCTTCAGATGTTCCAAAACAATGTTATGATAACAACTGCCTCGAAGATGTCACGAGTCCTAGCGTGGACCCCACAAAACGGAAGATGTGGTCTTTGAGCTCCTCCACTGGCCTCTGCCTGAGGCAATCAAATGGCATGTACATGGGTCTCGTCGCCACGCCGCCGCTGGGTAGCAACATGTCACCCATGGTGCGGCCCCTGCAGCAGTGCACCGCTAAGGAGGGCTGTGCGCTGCCGCTACGCTGCAGGGTGGGGCCCAATCTAGGTCGATGCACATGCCAGCTCACCATGGCCTGGGAAGCCTACCTTGTGGCATCTTCAGTTGACACCCAAGTTGTGGCTAGTGCAGGCGTTTCGCTAAACATGCAGTGCCTGAGGTGATGCCGAAGAAGGAAGGACACCCAAAGGGGCACATGACATGGACCAAGTAAACTAAATACACCCCTGCCCCATACTTGGCACGCCAAATGTCGGTGTCTAAGAACCAGACGTTGGGTTTTGAGCTACAACCCTTTGTGAGTTCGGCTAGGGACTGAACGTGTCTAGCTGCCTAAGTCATTAATCGCCAAAGGAAGAAGAACATAATGAAGAACACACAAGAACTACCTAAATTTGGGCCACTGTTGTGGTGTAATACCCTACTCATCCACTAGTATGATATGTGTGTGAGAGTTGGCTACAATTCAAGTGTTGAATTGTGCATCGATTAGTTGCCTTCCATGGCAGTGTCCTTAACCTATTTATACTACTGCGAGGGCCCCTTCTCCTCTCGAGGGCTCCCTTTGGCCTAGCATAAACAAAAGAAAAGGAGAGATCATCAAGTAGAGGCGTGGCTTGATTGGTTGCGGCACGCCCATCTGTCGGGGTACACAAATAGGGGTGCATGTTTCCCCCTGACTTGTGCATGGACAAAGAGCTACCGGCACGACAAGGTTACAACATCGAAGCACGGATCAAGAACGCCAATTTGAAGCTAGAGAGACGGGAAGCGACTAAGGGAAAACAATCCCTTTATGGGCAGGCGAGCCTGGCAAGGTTAAGTTTGCCCTGGAAGCAAGCTTCGAGATCGTCCCGGCAGGCCTGCCGGGGCTAGCGAAGGCAAGCCACGCCACCGCTCCACCCCACAATCAACCCAAGTCATCGATCTGTGTTGTGTCAAGCCCCTTTGTGACCAAGTGGTTGCTTACTGCCACATGGTAGTCACTTCCTACAACAAACACCTCCATATGGCACGCGTCCTGAGACTTGTCAAGCATGCAGGTGCAAAGCTGGCAAAATAGCCCGGCAAGGATTGCCGGGCACGCTATGATGTGACACTAGACGGTGCATTTAATGCGCTCTGTCAGCCTGTAGAGTTAGGTGTATAAGCAAAGTTTGCTATCTAATCAGTGCATGAAGACTGATTTGCCGCTGTGGTGACCCCTTAATCTATAAAAGGAGGCCCATGGCGACCGTAGAAACAGTTGGCTAATTCAGGCCCTCATACGCTCATACGCGCGTAGCCACTCCCGCCTTGAGGCAACCTAGCCGAGCAAGTGCACTATGTATGCCACCATATTTCCACTATCAATCCACCAAAGCAGGAGTAGGGTTTTACACCTCACGTCAGCCCAAACCTAGGTAAAACTGCCCGTGTGATCTCCGTCGCGCTGTGCTGTGCTTCTCTACTCTTTGTGCAATGTGCCTACCCCCCCCCCCCCGAACTAAAAAGGGGCTCATAGCCCCATAGGTGGTCGTGGTTTCCCATGACATCTTTGGAGCGCCAGGCAGGGGGGTCACTTACGTGAATCGGAGTGCGTCAGCAGCACATCGTCTCCACTATAGCCCAGCCAAAGTTTTTGGCGTCAGTGGTGCCCCTAGAGATATGAAGACAAACGAGGGGAGCGGGGCCGTCCCGGCACCTGTGTTGTTCATCATCTCATCCCACCGCGGTCGCGGCCATGACAAAGATCAGTATCGGTGGCGGCATGCCCTTCCCAGGTGGCCCAGATGACATGAGCACCGCTCGGGCACTGTCCGAGGAGGAGGGGCAAGGAGTGTGGGAACAAGGTCCCTCCTCCCATCTCTCTCTCCCTCTTCGGCCATCGAGCTTCTCTAGCCTTAGCATCGTCAATGTTGATGAGCACCGTGCGATACTCGGTTTGGTATTTGCCCTGCTTAGGGAAATCCTGAGTTTGTCAGTACGAACCCATTGATCGATGCCCCGGCGAGTATGCTCTGACAAGGATGTGCACGCTGGCGTCACTCTTATGCCAGCCGCTGTAGGATTGCCCGAAAAGAGTGGACGGGAGAAAGAGGAATCGGGAAAGCCCAACACCATATCCTGTTGCCCACCAAACACGCATGATGTGTATTGGTCCCTGCCAGGAACCAGAGAGTCATTTACTTTGCTTCCGTCCTTCCGGGTATCGTGAGCACATCACACACGCGTAGGCAGGACAGATGGGAAGGGGCAAAGAACAAAAGCTAAGTCAATGCAAACATTTCCTCTTGATGAATCCTAGATTTTTGTATTCGTTTATCCCCCAGTTTTAGTAAGTATTCATACTATGAAATCCTTCATGTGATGGTACCTTGGCTAGTTCTTTGTCTGCACTCTCGTTCTGTCCCGAGCCTTTCCCAAAGAATGAGCGGTTTGCATCCAAAGCTACCAAGGAAAAACTTGTCAGGACGCATCCACGCCAAGATGAGTGTAAAGGGTTGGACCCTTATGACAATCGCGGCAATATAGTACCGACAAGCAACCAGAACATACATAGGGACCAATCGTACGAACACAAGCATATAAGCCCAGAGGGATAAACGTGCATTTAAGATTAAGCAGAGGACATTAGTTCCATGCAAGCATAAACAACATGATACCTAAACGCAAAGATACATCATGTTTTGTTAGAGGATAGCACGATGATAAGAATAGCTCCAAGTCAAGCATGGCGACTGCGTGAAGCCATTGGGATGTGAAGGGCCTTAGTGGCCAGAGGGGCAGCTTTCCCTTTGGCAGCTGTAACATCAGCACCCACCGGGATTCTTGAATCCATCGGTAAGGTCGAGATTTGGATGACAACTGACGTTGTTGCTCAGGACCATGAGGAAGGAGTCATGAGCGAGCTTCTGGTACTAGGTCGCACATCACTTGGCCCTCCCCTCTTCATGCACCTTCAGCTTTTCGATCAGCTCATTGAAGAAAACTCCCAGCAAGATGCATAGCAATATCAACCATGTTCCTAATTCAGAGGTTCACGTGCTGTCTGTGTACATAAGTATGCGTCCTTTTGTACCCCTTACTTGTGCACGGGCAGTTGTAGCCGCACCTGTGGCAAGGCTTGACGGGGCAGTAGAAGGCAAGATACAAGACTACCAAGGTAGTATTCAAGCCAGTAAACAGGGAACATAAGACAAGGTGGCCCCCCGGCAAGACCCTTGATAGGATGGCTCGTGGAGACCCGACATGATCCTTGCCGGGGGAATCCATGAAGCACTAGTAAGGCAACTGTCGGTGTCATAACCGGCGGATCTCGGGTAGGGGGTCCCAAACTGTGCGTCTAGGCGGATGGTAACAGGAGACAAGGGACACGATGTTTTTACCCAGGTTCGGGCCCTCTCGATGGAGGTAAAACCCTACTCCTTCTTGATTAATATTGATGATATGGGTAGTACAAGAGTTGATCTACCACGAGAGCTGAGAGGCTAAACCCTAGAATCTAGCCTATGGTATGATTGTTGTTCATCCTACGGACTAAAACTCTCTAGTGTATATAGACACCGGAGAGGGCTATGGTTACACAGAGTCGGTTACAATGGGAGGAGATCTACATTCGTATCGCCAAGCTTGCCTTCCACGCCAAGGAAAGTCCTATCCAGACACGGGACGAAGTCTTCAATCTTGTATCTTCATAGTCCGGGAGTCCGGCCAAAGGTTATAGTCCGGCTATCCGGACACCCCCTAATCTAGGACTCCCTTAGTATCCCCCGAACCAGGCTTCAATGACGATGAGTCCGGCGCGCAGATTTGTCTTCGGCATTGCAAGGCGGGTTCTTCTCCAAATCCCTTATACCTGTCGAACAGTGTCGGGCTTCTGATGAATGTCACGCTCCTCGGCTTCCGCGTCCAATAATGGCCATTTCCCATGTGTCAAAAGAATGTGAAAAGACAGGGGTTCTTTTTTCATTTACCCCCTTAGCTGCGCAAAGGGGTTGCCTATAAAAGAGACGGAGATTTTAGATCCGAAATCACACCATCTTCTCTCCGCGAGCATCCATCGGAGCGCATTCCACAAAGATCCATTCTACCATGGCTGGTCAACGCAGCTCCTCCTCTCGCCATTCCAGCCCTCGGCCCAGAGATTGGGAGAGGTGTTCCGTCCCGCACAGCAAGCTAGTAGCGCTCCAAACCAAGGGGCTCCTCCCCCAGCGTACATGGTCCCAGTTCGAGCCGGGCTTGCTACCTATAGTGGCGGAGAACAAGCGGAGAGCGTCCCCAATCCCTCCAAAGGAGAGCGGGTATGGATTTCCAATTCATCCGTTTCTCCGGGGGTTACTGGAGTTCTATGGTCTCCAGTTACACCACCTCACGCCTGCCTCCATACTGCATATTGCGGGCTTCGTGGCCCTTTGCGAGCTGTTTTTGGGCATCGAGGCCCATTTAACGCTGTGGAAGAGGTTGTTCTGCCTCGTGCCCCGCTCTCAGGAGGGGTCAATTTATCAAGTGGGTGGAGCCGAACTATGGCGCGTCGCCGGGACCGGATATCTATGTGGAACCCCAAAGAAGGCATCCGAGCACTGGCCTTAAGAATGGTTTTATATAGACCACGTCCCTCTGCCGGACCCTATATGGATCGGCCTCCTTGAGTTCAATAATGCCCCCTTAAAGAAATGCCTTAGCTGGCGTCCACGGAGCCCCCAGAGGGAAACTGACAGGGACGTGCTTTACCTGATGAGTCGGATAAGGTTGTTAGCTCATTCTGGACTGACCATGATCGAAGTCATGGCCACATGCATTACGCGGGGGGTGCAGCCGCGTCAGTACAGAGGCCACCCCATGTGGGATTTCAACGGGGAGGACGACACCACCCGGTGCGGCCACAAGGGGCCGGATTCGGCTGCCACTCTAAGGAAGATCTTATCTGCTTTGTACAAGGGAGAAGAGGATGAATTCCTCCGTGTCAACCCTACAAGCTGGGTAAGCGAACAGTTTTACTTGTCTGTCCGTTTTCAACTTCCCATAGTTAAGTACTTAGTCTAGCAATGTTAACGCAGGAGCTACGCCAGACTGTAAAGGAGATAAACAGTCCTCCCCCTCAACCCGAGGACCCAGAACGATCCCTGGACCCGGACCTCCAAGAGCACCCGGACTTATGCGTGGAGCTGATTGATGGGGTGTTTCATCAAATGAGTAAGGACAACACCTTAGTGGCCATTACGGCCGATTATCCTGGTCTACTTCCAGCCTCACAGGTAACCGAAACCGAAGTCTTAGTAATTTCAAGAGGATCCATCCGTGCTTATTTTCGATCGCCGTATACCAACGTCGTTTTTTGCAGGGGAAATCCTTGAGGCAGAGGGCCGAGCCCGCGGTGGCTAGCCAGCAAGGGCCATTGAGGCCCAGCGGGCTGAAAAGAAGTGCGTATCCGATCGAGACGTCGGTGCAACGGTACGGCGTATGACTTTAATGCCCAGGGTGCATGCCTTCAAGGCATACTAACGCTAATGTTCCCTTCAGGAAGAAGAGCGCACGCCGGACTATATCCACCAGCCAGGCTTCAAGGCTCGGTCCAGGAGCGGAGGCGAACATGGGGCGCACACTGGACGCTCCTCCGACAGAGGACATGGACGGGCTATCTGGCACCAATTCAGAGGTGGAGAGTGCCATGAACCACAGGCGTCGACGGACTGTTCTTCGTGACGCATGTTTTTCCCAAGAGGCATTGGACGCCTTTAATACGGGAGATGCGTACCTCCGTGCTGCTCAAAATGGTCTAGCCAGAGCCACAGAGCAGTATGTAAAAGACATAAGGGTGAGTAAATCTGATGGTTATATATGTCAGTAGCCCCCGAGACTTGAAACAGTTTAAAATAACTGATTTAAGGATCATTTGATAAGCAGGATCTTACAAAAAAGAATACGCAACTGTCCCAGGAGCTGGAAGAGTGCAAAGCCCAACTTAAGGCCGCGCTGACCGCCACAGAAAATGCCAAAGGAGACCCCCTCAGGTAATATATGCTTCGAAAGATAAGCGTGTTGTAAAGTGCGGCATGTCTGCAATTCTGACAATAACATCATAGATGGGGCCGGAGTGGATCCGGACAAGCAACAACTCTTACGCCAGTTAAAGGCCGGCGAGAGCGTGCTTACGCGGGTGAGGCAAGAGAAGAACAAGCTTCAAGATGCCAATACCCAGTTGGGCGAGCAACTAAAGGATGTTCGTGCTCAGCTGTCGGATTCTGTGAAGGAGAATCGGCGACTTCGACGCGACATTTTAAGTAAGTGCTTGAGCGAATCTTCAAAAAAGAGTTCGGCGAGGAAGTCCATTGACAGAGTTATGTCTGTAGGTATGCTGACAGGTCGGCCTGCGGAGGAAATGCCCGGTTCTACGGGTGACCTTCTTCCCGAGCTATCGCAACTGCACGAACGAATTCGACAGGCGATGCGAGGTGTCGTCCAGTCCTTGTGGCCATCCCTCTCCATGCCCGAAGGCCTTGGAGAGCTTGTAGAGAAGCTAAAGGGAGCGCGGCAGCGCTTCCGATTATGGAATATTTCGGCCTGCCATCAAGGCGCCAGGGAGCCCTGCGCCATGGTGAAGACGTGGTACACAAAGGCTGACCCAAACAACATGGCCGAGGTCGGACCTGTGGGGCCCGACGGAAGGAGATCCCTGTCAGTTTAGTGTACGGCCAGGTAGAGTTGGCCGCCAAGTATTCCCAAGAGGACTGTAAATTGGACAGCCTATTGGATGGTATTGAAGAAGAATATACCTAGTCAAATTGACTATGTAATTTAAAATGACATGTAAAATGCCTTCTAGCTGGATTGTAGATCATTTGTCATTGCGGACCTTTTCGCTTCAACCTCTGGACCCGATAGTCCGGAGTGTGTCCGAATACCCTCTCGGTTATGTAAGAACCTGGGCATGCGTGGAGACCAGGCATAGGGGTCATAAGTGCTTTAGCAGACAAGTGCCCAACTAGTTATGTTATATTACATGGTTAGTAAGAAACATCTTCCAGGGAGAATAGTTCCGTTAAGGGTTCCTTTCCCTGGGAGGCATGCCCTAAAGTGCATGTCCGGACTGCGAAAAAAAAGCAGAAAAGCATCTGGGGGCAGATAAATAAACAAGTGAAAAATCATCTTTTAGTTCACCGACCAAATATTCCCTTAAGAACGCTAGCTTTCGGCTTCACCCAGTTTGATGTACACATCCGGCTGACCCGGCAGTAACAATCGCAAAGGTGCTCCCTTTACCACCTAGCCAAACAAACGTGAATGTAGGGGTAAGCACAGGAGCCAGGCAACCCAGCTTGGCCAAAAATTAAGTCATATCGATGCATATAATGATGAATAAAAGGTTCATGCGGAAGTGTCACACATGTGTTGGGCATGAGGCCCGTGTATACAAGCTTCTGATAAAGAAGCCCCCAGGTATAGTGAGCACGGGTGGCGCGTCAATTATGTGCGAACAATGCAAAAGCGAGCCCTTAAAGGCTTGTAAGAAAAAGGGAGGGAGAAGGAGAGAAATATAAGGCAGCTAATTTGTAAAAAAAAGGGACAAAGGAAGGAGACGAACACAGAGTCTGGCGCTAGGCGTAGAATCTTCGTAGGCGTGCTGCGTTCCATGGATTCAGCTCGAGTCAGTTATCCGATGCATTTCGCAGACGGTATGCTCCACCAGTCAGGACTTGGTCGATTACGAAGGAAACCTCCCATTTGGGCTTGAGTTTGTCCTTTTTCTTGTCCGGCAAGCGTATAACTAGTTCGCCAACATTGTAAGTTTTGGCCCGTACTTCTCTGCTTTGATATCTTCGAGCCTGCTGTTGATAGAATGCGGAATGGGCTTTTGCCATGTCGCGCTCCTCCTCCAATGCATCCAAGTTGTCCTACCGATCGAGCTCGGCTTCTCTTTCTTCGTACATGCGCACGCGAGGTGAGGCATGAATTATGTCGCAGGGCAGGACTGCCTCTGCGCCCTATACCATAAAAAATGGTTTGAATCCGGTAGTGCGATTCGGCGTGGTCCGCAGCCCCTAGAGTACGGAGTCGAGCTCCTCTACCTAGTGCGTGTTAGATTCCTTGAGGGATCGCACTAATGTGGGTTTGATATCGCTCATGATTAGACCATTGGCTCGCTCGACTTGACCGTTAGTTTGTGGGTGGTAGACTGAAGCGTAATCGAGCTTAATGGCCATGTTTTTGCACCAGAGTTTAACCTCGTCGGCCGTAAAGTTTGTGCCGTTGTCAGTAACGATGCTGTGGGGGACGCCGTGACGGTGTACGACCCCTGATATGAAGTCTATCACCGGTCCGGATTCGTCTGTCTTAACAGGCTTGGCCTCTATCCATTTGCTAAATTTGTCCACCATGACCAGTAGGTATTTGTGCTTGTGGGTTCCTCCTTTGAGGGTTCCAACCATGTCAAGCCCCAGACTGCGAAAGGCCAGGTAATGGGTATAGTTTGGAGGGCGGTAGGTGATGAGGACATGACTACCTTGGATACGACCAAAAATATTGCATACATGCATATTAGTCAGGTGATTTCTAATGCAAACTATTCAATAATCTATTTATGTTATCCAGAACAAAAATACTTCACACACTTTTGTGTTTTGTCTAATTGTAGGTGTATGGGACATTTGTACAATCCACATATGAAGATAAGGGAAAAGGAGAAGTTTAGGTTGTGTTCAAAAAGTCCTCTCACGTCACTTTTGGGCCAAGAGAAGATAGAGTCCAAGTCTCTCACGTTCTGGATTCAGATTCGGACTGCACAGACATACCTGATTCAAAAGTCCTCTCGGAGTTGGTTTAGCGATTGCTAAGGCACAACGTCGTGCACGTTTGTAGTCGGATCGTCAAAGACGTCTCCACCAAATCGATAGTTATCATCTCATCAAAAGATCGGGACACCCTCGCCTCTATCAAGTGGTATCAGTTTTCGGGTTGCCAGGTGAGAATTTCCAGTTTTCCTAGATTAGATTTATTTTCTTACCTATTGTCCAAGAAAAATCCACAAAAAAGAGTTAGATCTATTCATCCTTTGTCCAAGCCAGTCTGAGCCTTTGCAAATTTCTTTTCATTGCTTGCATAGTTGAATTATTGGTTGCATCGTCGTGTCGAGTTGCTGGTCTTAGTGTCTAGGTCGTTTAGAGTTTCGAGTTCTGTTCACATTAGTCACGTTGCCGCTGCATCGTTATCCCTTCCGCTGTCCACCACCCATCCATCAATTTCCTCCACGTGCTACCCACCGTTCATTGTCATAATCACAGTTGAGATTGTTCCCATCTTCACTTGATCCAATCTACATCTTATCTAGTTTGTTTTGGAAAGAGGGAGAGAGAAAAAAAAGATAGAGAAAAAAACGAGAGAAAAAAAAGTAAAAAAAAGTCAGAGAAAAAAAAAGAAAGGAAAAGAAAAAAGTGTGAGAAAAAAAATACAGGAGAAAAAAAAACAAAATTCGGATCTATCTAGACTCAATCTCGTAGTTGAATTCGGATTGGAATCTGTTTTGTGCACTGTTCAGTAAAACAGGCATAACTTCCTCGTATGAAGTCTGTTTTGGCTCCGCTAGTACTCAAATGAAAGATAGCGACGAGCCGCATCTAAATAGTTGCAGAAGCTAGTTCAGTATTTGGCACCTCAACATCAGCTTCTAAATAGGTCTACTGCTATTGTGATCTTCACTTATATCTTGCTGTCCAGAGCTACTTCATATCCTTTATTGATGCTAGTTGTGCTACGACGTGACCTCATTAGTGTTCTAGGCTCGCGTCTCTAGTTTGGTCTAGCCTAGGACCAGCACAGTACCGTCGTTGAGCGTTTATTCAACATTGCATCTCTGAATTGATTATTGCTAATCTTTTGCTACCATATATAGCCAACCCAGCTCCACATATTTCTACACCGTGTATACGTACGTTCCCCTGGCAATCGTTTTACACAATCTTCGGAGTTATTTGACACCGCTGGTTGCCTGTCACCACCTGCCGCATGGTAAGAACTTGTAAGATATTGATATTTGCTTTACTGTGAGCACTTTACAACCACATCCTAGTAGTTCATAGGAACATTATTCTCGAATTTTGGTTCTTGTTTCTACTAATCATGACAGGTTCCAGAGATAGAAGTTCTTGGATGACGGACACATCTTCACCATCACGAGAGTTGGGATAACACACACAAGCATATGGTCAGGTTATCTCTTTACCATCATTTGAGGGTAGATTCCTGCTATTTATCTAGCTTGGGAGCTTGAAGTAGAACAAGTTTTTAGTCACCAGGATTTTTCTGAACTTGAGAGAGTACGAGCTACCGTTAGAGCATTTACTGGTTTTGCTTCTATTTGGTGGAGTGTACATTGTAAGAAAAACATTGATAACCAACCCACAACTTGGAAAGTTTTCAAAGCTGTAATGAGACAACATTTTTTTCCTCCGTACTATCGTCGTGAATTGCGTCGCAAATTGGAGCAATAAAAACAAGGCAGTAACACTGTTCATGCTTACTACCAAGAGTTCAAATCTTATATGCATCATTGTGACATAGAAGAATCTGAGGATGATACAATGAATAGATTTTTTGGTGGTTTGAACCATGATATTCAGGCAAGATTTCAGTATATTCCTCGTTCCATTACTGGTATGTATGTCCGTGCTTGTACCTTTGAGAGACAAATACAGGAGGATGCATTGGGTGACTACAAAAACTACTATTCCAGTTCATGCTCACCACCGCCGGTTGGTTACTCCACTATTGCACCTACTAGAGCAGCCCCACCTCGGATTGTGAGCGCGATATCATCTCAAGAGTATGGTACATTGTCAACGTCCGTACCTACATCAGCTACATCTCTGCGAGGTAACAGTAAAGGTCTTGATGATATAACTTCACATGAGAATGAAGCATGCCTAGTTAACTTGAATGCATCATGTGTTGAGTTACCTGTTGATTTGAGCACACCACCTATTTTAGAGACTCTTGTTACTGTCATGAATGCGTCATGTGATCAAACAACTGAAATATCAACAATTTTGAGTGCACCCATTGAATTAACTGTTGATGCAAAAGAACCAATGTTTAATCATTTTGATATGACCTCTAATCTTGATGATGATTCTGTGTCCAATGACTTATTGCATGTTTGCTTATTTAAGCATGCTGTAGCATGTAAATTTGATGCAAGTAAGGTTTATTCATCGAAGTTAGGATGGTTTAATGATGAACATTGCCAATCTTTTGAAGAGAATAAGAGCTTCACTTATATGTGCAAACTGAGTTCCAATATTTTCATGCCTTCTACTTCTTGTGATAATTTTTTGGCTTTAGATTTTATGAACAATGAAAGTTACTCATGTATACATGTGACATATGTGCAAAAATCAAGGGAAGTTAAACTGGATGACATATACATATACCACATGTACACCTTGTCTCTTTTGTTAGCCACATTTCAGATTAAGCAACGCCGAGGACGGCTTTGTTTTCAAAAAGGGAAGGATGATGAGGACATGACTACCTTGGATACGACCAAAAATATTGCATACATGCATATTTGTCAGGTGATTTCTAATGCAAACTATTCAATAATCTATTTATGTTATCCAGAACAAAAATACTTCACAGACTTTTGTGTTTTGTCTAATTGTAGGTGTATGGGACATTTGTACAATCCACATATGAAGATAAGGAAAAAGGAGAAGTTTAGGTTGTGTTCAAAAAGTCCTCTCACGTCACTTTTGGGCCAAGAGAAGATAGAGTCCAAGTCTCTCACGTTCTGGATTCAGATTCGGACTGCACAGACATACCTGACTCAAAACGCCAACAACTTTTTCATACGGACTCCGAATTGGGTGATTCTTTTTTTGTTGGAAACTAGATTTCGTTCTCTTTCCAACCCAATTGGATTCACCTTCAAATTCGTCCGAAGCGTTGAGTTACGGACGAAACAATCTGACGTTGCAGCAGAATCCGAGTCAAACTACAAGCCCAAAGGTGTTGCATCACCTCCGCTTGGGCCCATGAGCCTTGTACGACCTAGGGTTAGTTTTAGGCTGCCTTGGGACGTCCTCCCACCTCCTTGTCCGCCACCCCTTGCTCCTATATAAGTAGATCCATCTAGTAGCTTTTTCCTTGGGATTTGTTTAGTTAAAAGTTAGCCAGTGCAACTTCGTGTACTTCGTTTGTGTCCAACGACCAGACCAAGACCGCTTCCGGATCCCCACCATTATCAATACCTCATATATATTTGCAATATTCAGATTGCTTTATCATATTCTTGCTCGTTCTTCGATTGCTTGCAGGAATAGACCTTCGTGGTCAGGCTGACCGTGCTTCCGGCATCGTCAATAACCTCTCGGAGTTGGTTTAGCGATTGCTAAGGCACAACGTCGTGCACGTTTGTAGTCGGATTGTCAAAGTCGTCTCCACCAAATCGATAGTTATCATCTCATCGAAAGATCGGGACACCCTCGCCTCTATCAGTAGGTGGCATGTGGCTTTGATTAGAAAATAATTGGCAACCGACGCGTCGCTGGACTAAGTCCTGAGCATCTGCCCGGACCGTCTGCCAATAAAATCCAGTACGGAAGGCCTTACTTACAAGGGCCTGGGCTGTGGCGTGGTGCCCGCCGAGTCCGGCGTGAATTTCAGCCAGAAGGTTCCGCCGTTCCTCTTCGGAGATACACCTTTGAAGGACTCCGGTGGTGCTTTTCTTATAAAGGTCTCCTTCGTGGACTTTATAGGCTTTAGATCGCCGCACTATGCAGTGTGCCTCATTTTGGTCCTCGGGAAGTTCCTGCCAAGTTAAATAGGCTAAGAATGGTTCTGTCCACAGGGCAATTACTGCCATTATTACGTGGGCTGAGGGTGTGACTTCGTTGGCGGAGCCTTCTTGTGTGAGAATGTTCGGCGTCAGGTGGCGCGGCTAGGTCCAGATTGTTATTTCCGGATTCCCCTTCCCACTGTACGGATGTCTTGAATAGCCTTTCCAGGAAAATGTTGGGGGGGGGACTGCATCACGCTTTGCGCCGATGCGTGCCAAGACGTCTGCTGCCTGATTGTTTTCCCGGACTATATGGTGAAATTCGAGCCCTTCGAACCGAGCTGACATATTTAGGACGGCATTGTGATAAGCTACCATTTTTGTATCTTTGGCATCAAAGTCTCCATTTATTTGGGATATCGCGAGGTTCGAATCCCCATGCACCTCTAGGCGTTCAATGCCCATGGAGACTGCCATCCGGAGGCCATGTAGAAGAGCCTCATATTCGACTGCATTGTTGGAGTCCGTATACATTATCTGGAGTACATATTGGACTGTATCTCCGGTTGGAGACGTCAGAACGACGCCAGCCCCCAGACCCGCCAGCATTTTGGAGCCGTCGAAGTGCATGATCCAGTTGGAATATGTGCCGTACTCTTTAGGGAGTTTGGCTTCAGTCCATTCAGCGACAAAGTCGGCCAAGGCTTGCGACTTGATGGCTCGCCATGGCTTATAGGTTATTTCAAACGGGAGGAGCTCGATGGCCCATTTGGCAATCCGGCCCGTTGCGTCGCGGTTGTTTATGACATCATCAAGAGGTACTTCGGAGGCTACTATTATTGAACACTCTTGAAAGTAGTGTCGTAGCTTCCGGGATGCCATGAACACTGTGTATGCTATCTTTTGGTAATGCGGGTACCGGGACTTGCATGGAGTGAGGATAGTGGACACGTAGTAGACTGGTTTCTTGATAGGGAATTTCTGCCCATCCGTTTCTCGTTCGACGACGAGGACTGCGCTTACAACTTGGTGAGTTGCCGCGATATATAACAACATTGGTTCACCAATGTTAGGCGCGGCCAGGACCGGGTTTGTTGCCAATATGGCTTTTATTTGTTCGAGTCCGGCCGTGGCGGCATCCGTCGACTCGAAGTGTTCGGTGCGCCGGAGGAGGCGGTAAAGGGGTAATGCCTTTTCCCCCCAAGCGGGAGATGAAGCGGCTTAGAGCCGCCACGCATCCAGTCAATTTTTGTATTTGTTTGAGATCTTTTGGAATATCCAATTGTGACAGAGCTCGGATCTTGGCTGGGTTTGCTTCAATTCCTCTACCGGATACGATGAAGCCCAAGAGCTTTCCGACTGGTATGCCGAAAACGCATTTTTCCGGGTTAAGCCTAATGTCATATGTTCGGAGGTTATCGAACATGAGCCTCAAGTCGTCTATTAGAGTTTCGACATGCTTTGTTTTGATGACCACGTCATCCATGTATGCTTCAACTGTTTTGCTGATCTGGTTGGCCAGACATGTCTGAATCATGCGCTGATATGTTGCGCCGGTGTTTTTGAGCCCGAAGGGCATTGTGTTGAAGCAGAATGGGCCGTATGGTGTGATGAATTCTGTTGTGGCTTGGTCTGACTCTGCCATCTTAATTTGGTGGTAGCCAGAGTATGCATCGAGGAAACACAATGAATCGTGTCCTGCGGTGGCGTCGATGATTTGATCGATGCGGGGGAGGGGGAAGGGATCCTTTGGGCAGGCCTTGTTGAGGTCTTTGAAATCGACGCATAGGCGCCAGGATTTTTCCTTCTTTGGTACCATCACAAGGTTTGCTAGCCAGTCTGGATGTTTTATATCTCTGATGAATCTAACTTCCAGTAGTTTGGCTAGCTTCTCTCCCATGGCTTGTCCCTTAGGTTCGGAGAAACATCGAAGAGCCTGCTTAACGGGCTTGAATCCTGTTAGGATGTTCAGGCTGTGCTCGGCCAGTCTGCGTGGGATTCCTGGCATGTCCGAAGGGTGCCAGGCAAAAATATCCCAATTTTTGCGTAGGAATTCTCTTAGCGCGGCATCTACATCAGGGTGTAATTGTGCCCGAATGGAGGCCGTTTTTGTAGGGTCCGTTGGATGGACTTGGAACTTGACTATTTCATCTACCGGTTTAAAGGAGGTGGACTTGGGTCTTTTGTCGAGTATCACGTCGTCCCTGTCCACTATGGAGCGCAGCGCAGTTAGTTCTTCGGTAGCTAGGGCTTCGGATAATGCCTCGAGGGCCAGTGCGGCTGTCTTGTTTTCGGCATGGAGCGCTATGTCTGGATCACTAGCAAGAGTGATGATTCCATTAGGTCCGGGCATTTTGAGCTTCATGTACCCATAATGGTGTATAGCTTGAAAAATTGTGAATGCCTCCCGTCCTAACAGAGCGTGGTATCCGCTGATGAAGGGGGCCACTTGAAATGTGACCTCCTCGGATCTATAATTATCCGGCGTGCCGAACACCACATCCAGTGTGATTTTTCCCGTACAGCATGCTTCCCGACTAGGGATTATTCCTCTAAAGGTTGTTTTGCTTTGCTCAATGCGGCTCCAGTCTATTTCCATTTTTCGGAGGGTTTCCTCATAAATGAGGTTGAATCCGCTACCACCGTCCATGAGTACCTTGGTAAGCCAAAAGGCGTCCACTATCGGACTAAGGACCAGTGCGGTTGGTGCTCGGGCAGTCCGGAATTTAGGTTCGTCACTCGCATTAAAGGTACTAGTTGTGTTACTCCATGGGTTTATTGTTGCTACCTGGTAGACTTCGGTAAGGCTGTGGAGTGTTCGTTTCCGCACATTATTTGATGCAAAAGTCTCGAAGACTGTTGATACCGTATTGGTATTCCTGGGGTGGTTTTCTGCGGATTCTGGAATTAGAAGCTCCTCGCCACTTCTGGCCACCTGCCGGAGTATCCAACATGCTCTAAGGCTATGAGTTGGTGTGGCGCCCTCTGTACTATGAATTTTATAGGGTCCGTTGAGCCAACCCTCCAGCACGGTTCCATACCCTATGGAGGGTTTTTGTTTTTTGTTGTTTGGCCCAGGTGCCTGGCGGTAATGCGCCCTTTTATTTCGGACCGGGATTGTATTCAGGGTCGGATTGTCCCAGAATTTTGTTTCGGTTTTCCGAACGCTTTCTGCCACACAGTACTTTCGTACTATGGATGCCAAGTCAGCGAGGCGTCTAATTTCACGGCGACTTATGGCATTGAGGATTCCGATGTCTGTGCAATTATTGCAGAAGGATGAAATTGCATCCTCCTCGCGGCAGTCCTCTATCCTGTTCATGACCAGGAGGAATCTGGCCCAGTAATGATGTACTGTTTCTCTGGGATCTTGCCGAATTTGGGATAGATCCCTTATATTTGGGTGGGCGGGTGGATTTAAATCCGGAACCTCGCCCGATCTGAGACTCAGGGGCCAAGAAATTTCTGAACTCAGAAGCTTGGGTTCTTGGACGTTGTCCAATGAGTCAGGCCCGCTGCCTGACTTTAGGTTCAGGGCTTGCGTGACGCCCTCCCCTCCGCGGGTATCCGGCTTGGAGGGATCAGGAATCCAGACACATCTGGTCCTTAGGATGGGTGAAGATCCGCCGCATTATTCCTCCACCACTTCGACGTGGTGGGTGACCTGGGGAGAGTCAATCTCTCTCGGGTCGGGTTAAAGCCCAATCTGATTGTAGTCTGTAGCGACTCCTAGGGCGGCGATGTGATCCAAGAGCTCATTTAAGGAACAGAGCTCCATCGGATCTAACTGCTCGGCGAGTTCCCAGTTGACGTGGAGATTGCCTTCAATGACATGAGAAGTCATCGTCGGTGCAGCGGCCGAACATGCGGTCATTAGAAAACCGCCTAGCCGGAGAGTTTGGCTGATAGCCAAAGCTCCTTTAGCGACAGCGCCGTCTTTAAAGATGGGGTGCGGCATCCCTCCTGATGGTGACGACACAGAGGAACTCTCAATGGAAGCACCAATGACGGTGTCAAAACTGGCGGATCTCGGGTAGGGGGTCCTGAACTGTGCGTCTAGGCAGATGGTAACAGGAGACAAGGGACACGATGTTTTTACCCAGGTTTGGGCCCTCTCGATGGAGGTAAAACCCTACTCCTGCTTGATTAATATTGATGATATGGGTAGTACAAGAGTTGATCGACCACGAGATCAGAGAGGCTAAACCCTAGAAGCTAGCCTATGGTATGATTATTGTTCGTCCTACGGACTAACACTCTCCGGTTTATATAGACATCGGAGAGGGCTAGGGTTACACAGAGTCCGTTACAATGGGAGGAGATCTACGTATCGTATCGCCAAGCTTGCCTTCCATGCCAAGGAAAGTCCTATCCGTACACGGGACAAAGTCTTCAATCTTGTATCTTCATAGTCCGGGAGTCCGGCCAAAGGTTATAGTCCGGCTATCTGGACACCCCCTAATCCAGCACTCCCTCAGCAACCATCCTTGAGGCTGAGAGCTCTGACACCATCGACAACGTCAAGACCAAGAATCGGGGGCACATGCGTAGTAGCATGCAGTTCTTAGTGAAGACTGATGGCATGCAGATCTTCGTGGAGAACAGAGGATGAAGCCCCCCGGCAAGGCTATTGCCGGGGATGACTACGAGACCCCAGCAGGGCTCTTTCTGGGACAACTGCGAAGCCATAGCAGGGCTCACACACGACAAGGTTCCGTCGCCCTACAACCATTCCAGCACAGCAACCAACCTGCCAACTAGGCAAGCACCTGCGTATTGGCATGCAGATCTTCGTGAAGATCCTGCCACCGCTCCAGCACAACGGCTAGCTAGCCAACTTGGCACTGCATGCCTCGTCAGCCTGGATGCATGTCAAACGGGGTGAGGCAACAACGGATGGGATGGGATGGGCTGTATTACCGTCCCCGATAAAGTTAGTGGGCACGTAAGCAGCGCATTTAATGTGTTTGTCCTACAATGCCAGTGATAAGCAAATGCACTGTACCTACTTTACACATCCTGAGTGCCACTCTAGCGACCCCTTGTATGTATAAAAGGAGGCCCAACGCGTACTGGAGAAGGATTCAAACTTTTGCCACCGCGCCAGCACAGCCCTAGTGAGGGTTCAAGAACACCAAATATACACTCAAAGTAGGACTAGGGTTTTACACTCCTGAACGGCCCGAACCTGGGTAAAAATCCACCGTACTGATCAATAGACCTGCTCTTTGTGCATTCCTCCTCCCCACCAACCGTAGGAGGGATCCACGTGATCCCATAGGTGTCATTCCCCGGACATCTTTGGCGCGCCGGGCAGGGGTTGAAAGGTTGTGCAACTATGGTCTTTGGTGGTTAGTTCGTCAATTTCTTCATCACCATGGCTCCGAAGAAGAAGGAGATCATGGCGATCGGTTCATCTGGAGCCGCTCTGCCCGTGCCAGTTCGGACGGGCGATGGGGTAGATGCTGGTGGCGGTGGAGATCAAGACCATCCACATCATTCTGGTAGTAGGAGTCACGTGAGCGGCATCGTCCGCAGCCACGACGACAATCCGCCCGCTGCCGCATCCAAGGATGGGTTCATGTTGCCTACGGGCAGCGCGAGGACCTGCAAGGGTAGGAAGACGACTTCGACGATGCATGCTCCATGGTCCTCCCAGGTCGTGCGCGATGACCAGCACCGTGATGTTGGTGACCCCAGGCGTAGCCACGTCAAGAGTGTCGGTGTCAAAACCGACGGATCTCGGGTAGGGGGTCTCGAACTATGCGTCTAAGGCTAATGGTAACAGGAGCCATGGGGCACAATGTTTACCCAGGTTCGGGCCCTCTCTATCGAGGTAATATCCTACTTCCTGCTTGATTGATCTTGATGAATATGAGTATTACAAGAGTTGATCTATCACGAGATCGTAATGGCTAAACCCTAGAAGTCTAGCCTATGAGGTTATGATTGTCGTCCTACGGACTAAACCCTTCGGTTTATATAGACACCGGAGGGGGCTAGGGTTACACAAAGTTGGTTATAGAGAAAGGAATCTACATATATGAATCACCAAGCTTGCCTTCCACGCAAAGGAGAGTCCCATCCGGACATGGGACAAAGTCTTCTATCTTGTATTTTCATAGTCCAACAGTCCGTCCCACGTATATAGTCCGGCTGTCCGAGGACCCCCTAATCCAGGACTCCCTCAGCAGCCCCTGAACCAGGCTTCAATGACGATGAGTCCAGCGCGCAGATTTTATTCGGCATTGCAAGGTGGGTTCCTTCTCCGAATACTTCAAAGTACCTGACTTAAATAGCAGTGTCTGGCTTTTCATTTAATGACGCGCTCATTGGCTTCGGCACCTTCATGATTTCAGCTTCCACGTGTCAAGCGAATACGAGAGGTCGGGGCATTTTTGCATTTACCACCCTGACCATATGAGAAAATTGTCTATTAAAGAGACGGGGATCTTCAGATCTAATCCACACCATCTCCCCCAAACGAGGAATCCTCGGAGCTTGCTCGCAGAAACAATCCCAACATGGCTAGCGCTCCCAGCTCTTCCTCACGCCCTCATGGCCCCAAGCAGGGTGATTGGGAAAAGTGTTCTGTATCCCACGGCCAACTAGTGAAGCTACAGACACAGGGATTTCTCCCCCCCCCCGTAGATCTACTCCCCGTTCGAGCTGGATTGGCTTCCTTCGACAATGGGGAACAGGCAGAGAAGTTGCCCAACCCATCCAGGGGGGAACAAGTATGCTTTGTTCCCTATTTCCTGAGAGGCGTCGGATTTCCAATCCATCCGTTCCTCCGAGGGCTTCTGGAGTACTATGGCCTCCAACTGCATAACTTCACACCTGCCTCCATCCTGCACATTGCGGGTTATGTTGCTCTTTGCGAGCTATTTCTGGGCTGCGAGGCTCATTTTGAGTTATGGAAGAAGCTGTTTTGCCTCATCCCTCGTAATAAAGAGGGATCAATATTCCAAGTGGGCGGAGCCGAGATATGGTGCATCGCCGGGACTGGATACCTATCTGGCATGCCGAAGAAGGCGTCCGAAGAATGGCCTTCCGAATGGTTCTATGTTGAGGACGTCTGCCTTCCTGACCCAATCTGAAGGGGTCTTCCTGAATTTTCAAGTGCTCCATTGAAGAAGCGCCTCAGCTGGCATCCTCGGAGCCCCATGGAGGAAGATAGCACGGAAGTCCAGCAATTGATGTGCAAGATAAAAACGCTCGCTCAATCCGGATTGTCAATAGTCGAGGTTATGGCAATATCCATAATGCGAGGAGTTCAGCCACTCCAATACCGAGGGCACCCTATGTGGCACTTCAATGGAGAAGATGACACCACCCATTATGGTTGGAAGGGTCCAAACACTGTCGCTGCTTTGGCGAAAATACTGTCTGGATTATACAAAGGGGAGAAGGAGGAGTTCATCCATATCAAGCCTAGAGATGGGTTTTCCATGTACAATCCTCCCAGGTGGGTGAGTTTCCATCCCACTACTCTACTCCATTTGCTCCCCGAGTCCTTTTTCATAAACATTAATCTGCCCATTTACAACAGGAATGGCGGAGAATTACCAGGGAGATCCACAGCCCCGCACCACAGCCAGAGGACCACAACCGGTCCCTTGACCCCGGATTCAAAGAGGATCCTCATATATTCGTGGAGCTCGGGAAAGGGGTGTTTTACCAGGCGACCTATGACGGCACCGAAGTGGCCATCATCGTTGACTATCCCGGCCTCCTCCCTGCTTCGTGATGACCCACAAGTGTAGGGGATCCATCGTAGTCCTTTCGATAAGTAAGAGTGTCGAACCCAACGAGGAGCAGAAAGAAATGACAAGCGGTTTTCAGTAAGGTTTTCTCTGCAAGCACTGAAATTGTAGGTAACAGATAGTCTTGTGATAAGATAAATTGTAACGGGTAACAAGCAATGAAAGTAAGTAAAGTGCAGCAAGGTGGACCAATCCTTTTTGTAGCAAAGGACAAGCCTGGACAATTTCTTATAATGAGAAAAGAGCTCCCGAGGACACATGGGAATTATCGTCAAGCTAGTTTTCATCACGCTCATATGGTTCGCGTTCGGTACTTTGATAATTTGATATGTGGGTGGACCGGTGCTTCGGTACTGCCCTTACTTGGACAAGCATCCCAATTATGATTAATCCCTATTGCAAGCATCCATAACTACAAAATAAGTATTAAGGTAAACCTAACCATAGCATTAGACATATGGATCCAAATCATCCCCTTACGAAGCAATGCATAAACTAGGGTTTAAGCTTATGTCACTCTAGCAACCCATCATCTACTTATTACTTCCCAATGCCTTCCTCTTGGCCCAAATAATGGTGAAGTGTCATGTAGTCGACATTCACATAACACCACTAGAGGAAAGACAACATACATCTCATCAAAATATCGAACGAATACAAAATTCACATGACTACTAATAGCAAGACTTCAGCCATGTCCTCAGGAACAAATGTAACTACTCACAAAGCATATTCATGTTCATAATCAGAGGTAATAATATGCATTAAGGATCTGAACATATGATCTTCCACCAAGTAAACCAATTAGCATCAACTACAAGGAGTAATCAACACTACTAGAAACCCATAGGTACCAATTTTTGGTTTTGATACAAGATTGGATACAAGAGATGAACTAGGGTTTTGAGAGGAGATGGTGCTGGTGAACATGTTTATGGAGATTGACCCCCACCCGATGAGAGGATCGTTGGTGATGATGATGGTGATGATTTCCCCCTCCCGAAGGGAAGTTTCCTCGGCAGAATAGCTCAGCCGGAGCTCTAGATTGGTTCCGCCAAGGTTCCGCCTCGTGGCGGCGGAGTTTCGTCCCATAAGCTTGCCCGTGATTTTTTCCACGGTAAAAGCCTTCATATAGCAGAAGATGGACACCGGAGGGCCACCAGGGGGCCCAGGAGACAGGGGCGCGCCCAGTAGGGGTGGGCGCGCCCCCCACCCTCCTGGCCAGGGTGTGGCCCCCTCTGGTGTTTCTTTCGCTCAATAATTCTTATTAATTCCAAAAATAAGTTCTGTGGAGTTTCAGGATTTTTGGAGCAGTGCAGAATGGTTTCCAACGTTTGCTCCTTTTCCAGCCAGAATTCTAGTTGCCGGCATTCCCCCTCTTCATGGTAAACCTTGTAAAATAAGAGAGAATAGCCATAAGTATTGAGATATAATGTGTAATAACTACCCATAATGTAATAAATATTGATATAAAAGCATGATGCAAAATGGACGTATCAACTCCCCCAAGCTTAGACCTCGCTTGTCCTCAAGCGGAAGCCGATATTGAAAAATATGTCCACATATTTAGAGATAGAGGTGTCTATAAAAATAAAATATGGACATGAGGGCATCATGATCATTCTTATAACATCAACGTAAATATATTTTATCATATGATTTCTTATGCTCAAGAAACGATCAATTCACAATGTCAAGTATGGTTCAGAAACTTCATTTGGAACTAACAAACTATAATCTCAGTCATTGAAGCAATAGCAATTTATCATAACATCAGAAAGAGTCAAGAATAGAGCTTTTCAGCAAGTCCGCATACTCAACTATCAGGTAGTCTTCTACAATTGCTAACACTCACGCGGTACTTGTGGTTATAGATTTTCAACCAAACACTAAGAAAGATAGGGGATTATTATGTTGCCTCCCAACGTATTCACCTTTAGGTCATGTCAACAATAATAGTTCATGCTAACTTACATCCAATTGGATATATATATCAAGATCTTTCAAACACGAGGAGCTTGCCAAAGGATAAAATGAAAAAGGGAAAGGTGAAGATCACCTTGACTCAATCATAAAGTAAAAACATAAAGTAAAAGATAAGCCCTTCGCAGACGGAAGCAGAGCTTGTCATGTGCTTTTAGGGTTGGATGCATAAAATCTTAATGCAAAAGAACGTCACTTTATATTGCCACTTGTCTGTGGACCTTTATTATGAAGTCCATCGCTTTTATTGCTTCCACAACAAGATCGTATAAAGCTTATTTTGTCTGCACTCATAAGTCATACATATTTAGAGAGCAATTTTTATTGCCTGCAACATGACAACTTACTTGAAGGATCTTACTCAATCCATAGGTAGGTATGGTGGACTCTCATGGCAAAACTGGGTTTAAGGATATTTGGAAGCACAAGTAGTATCTCTACTTGGTGCAAAGAATTTGGCTAGCATGAGGGGGAAAGGCAAGCTCAACATGTTTGGAAGGTCAATGACAATATACTTTAACTGAGATGTGAGAAAACATAAACCATTACGTTTTATTCCTTGTCCAACATCAACTCCTTTAGCATGTCATACTTAATGAGTGCTTCACAATCATAAAAGATGTCCAAGATAGTATATTTGTATGTGAAACCTCTCTTTCCTTATTACTTCCTATTAATTGCAACGATGACCAAAACTACGTTTGTCAACTCTCAACAACTTTTATGCCTCATTCTTTTTATGTGTGAAGTCATTACTATCCATAAGATCAAGATGAACTCTTTTACTCTTTTTATTGTTTCTACTTTCTCAAGATCCTAGCAGGATAGCAAAGCCCTTGACTCAACACTAATCTTTATTTTAGATATCTAACGGACTCGATTACATAAAGAGATCACAAATCAAAAGTCAAAACTACTTGATACTAAAACTTCAATCTACTAGATCAAGATACTACTAAAAGGATAGAACTAAATAAAATGGTAAAGATAGGAGTGTGATGGTGATACGATACCGGGGCACCTCCCCCAAGTTTGGCAGTTGCCAAGGGGAGTGCCCATACCTATGTGATTATGTCTCCTTCTTCATAATTGGTGTTATGATCTTCTTGGCGATGATGCCCCTCAGGATACGATTCTCCTCCTCGAGCTTATTGACTTGTTGTTTGAGGTCCATAATTTCTTTGCGGAGCTTGCCCGTATTGGCTAAAGCTCCCTTCACCCAAGGATGCTGCATAGCTTCTTGAGAACAAGTGACACTCTTTTTCATATTTTCATAAGAAAGAAATTTAACGTTGGAAGGGATGACCGAAATTGGAATAGCCGAGCAGTGTAGTTCCCCCATCATGAATCCTGCTTGGAGTCGAGAGGTGACTTCTTGATCTTCCTCCATGGAATCTATCCTTTTCAAGTCGGCCTCCATCTCATCCTCCGTTGATCGTCCAAAGTGATAAGCATCGCTATACGCTCCTGGACCCGGTGTCGGGTGAGACACGCGACTCTCCCCGACTAACTCTTGAGAAGACATCTTGCTCTTAATCTGCAATAGGAGCACCTCGAAACAAAAACAGAGGATATTTGTGTGATACGGTGGTCAAGGCCTTCGGGAGATTATATAATGAATTTTTACCGACTAAAATACGTAACATGCAGGAAAACAGAGTCCGGGAGGTACACGAGGTGGCCACGAGACACGGGGGCGCGCCCAGAAAGGGTGGGCCCGCCTAACAGTGTCCTAGACTAGGGGGTACTCACCACGTCGTCTCCCGATCAGTTGGATTGGGCCGAGGACCCCCATGGTCGTATACTCATGGGCCAGTTCGGACAACCCCTGCCGCATACAAGGAAGACTCCACAAGACTTGGCGCCTAAGACAAGGACTCTCCTAAACCCTAGGCCTCTGGTGTCTTAAATAAACCGAGGCCAGGCTATTCAATAAACAATCGAATATTCATTACTACAATCTCGTGGTAGATACATGTACTCTGTACTACACCCATATGAATACAATCAAAAGCAGCATGTAGGGTATTATCTCATCAAGAGAGCCCGAAGCTGGGTAAAACCCCGTGTCCATGTTACCATCGCTCCAGGACGCCTAGCTTAGGACCCCAACTACGAGATAAGCCGGATATTGAACCGACATTGGTGCTTTCATTAAGAGCCTGCTAAGGTGTCGTCGTGGCCCGATGGGATCTGCAACCAATACTCAATCAGGTGCTATATTTTCAATTAGATTATCTTGCATCAGCTAATTTCTTTGAATTGATCACTTCGGGCTTCGTACTACTTTGATCGCAGCACTGGATCAAGATCAATAAGAGATTTAGCGGATGCTGCTGTGCCCGTCGATAGAGCTCCGTTGCTATGAGGTGATACTTCTGCATACCATGGATAGGTCGGAAAACCGTGGTATGTCCGTACGAGCAGCCGACGAGTGCGTAGTAGACATTGTAGTGTTACCTGAAGCGGAGAAGCAATCCGGCGGGCGACGTGAATACAGGAATTTCCTTATCTTTCTTCTTCCTAAATCCAGCAGCTAGATGGCTCCCATTTCCTTAATGCTTTTTTCTTTCTTTCTAAACAGTGGAGCAATCAATTAGAGTTGCTACTTGTGGCACGTCGATCGAGGATGATTAAAAAAAGAGGAGCGTTGTCTTCTCCACGTTATCCTCTCAACGTTAAACACCTAGATCGGACTACCCCGTACAACCCTGCCTCGCCGTTACCGCCCTGCGTCAGCGTACTTGCGGCTTCGAGTTTCATGACTAATTTGGTCACAACATCGTCCGCTTGGTGTCGTTGTCTTGCGGATGACCGCCCTGGATCAACATCTCTGCTCTACTGCGACTTCGACGCCAGACCACATCTCTTTAATAAATTATTTTTGTAAATTAATTATGTGAGAATTTTATATATATTATTATTTTTTGGACTGCACTATCTTATCTGTGCAGGTAATCACCTTCGATTGTGTCTCGCGGTCAACTCTATGGGCCAACACCGTCGTCCTACCTGCATCGATCAAGTTATGGCGTCGCCTTGCCGCGCGTCTCTGTGTCAACATCTTTGCGCGACCACTTCGTCGGGTTTAACCTCGGCGCTCAGGCCATATTATTATTATTATTATCTTGCTTGCACTATTTTATCAGTGCAGGCAATTGACTTAAACCGGGCTGCACTATCCCCTCGGCGTGGTGTCCTCGTCGCCCACCTCCATCGACCGAATTGTGTCGTCGCCTTGGAGCGCTGCCCCGTGTTGGCAACCCCGCATCATCGCTTCATCAACCTACTCGGCCGGAGATTCCAGTGTCACCCGGTGACCTGCTCCATCACATCAGCTAGACTGGGGGCTTCACCTCTTAGGAGTGCCGAGATCTTCGCTCGGCCACATCGGGCTTGGGGGCTGAGACCTCCTCCCGCACCAAGCTCGGACCGCGTCATCAACGCCGAGCACATTAACCAACTAAGTCGCTTTCATGCTCAAAAACTTTCAGTTTTAAATTTTGTTCGGTTCGACCAAGCACTATGCCTTTTTTAGCAAAAAGTTGTTTGTGAAAAACTTCCTTGTCAAAACATTGCTTGTGGCACACAAATTTAAATACCCCGTTTACTTGGGGGCTTCCTTTCTGAAGCCTTTCCTCTTGTGTCAGGACCCCGATCCTAAGTCACACCGATCTAGCATGTAACACATCATATCACTTTGCGACCTCACGCACGATATTCCCACGGGTGCCACCTTACCTGGCCCGGGACCATTTGCGCCTTTTGGCTCACGTATATGATAGTGCCGCTAACATCCCTATGACAAAGAACCCAGGCTGACATGGCTAGTCGTGAACCCAAAGTGGCACTAACTTACAGGGACAGACATACATGACCCAACAATGAACGTGTCGGTCATCAGCGAGTGAATCCGGGCTGTAGCAACTGGGCTAGCAGGACTCTGGTAAACTGGGCTGTAGGAGGCTAACAGGACTCCGGTAGACACCGCGTGACATTTCCCCGAAGGGACAGACACAGGAACGAAGAAGGACACATGCCGGCCAGCCTAAGTGTTCCGGAGCAGTAGCAAGCTACCAGGGCTCAGTGGAAGCACTAGGAGACATTTCCCAGTAAGAGAGGCTACCAAGGATAAACAACTAGATAGTCAGATCCCACACATACCAAGCATTTCAATAACATACACACAATATGCTCGATATGTGGAAATACAACATGGCATCACAACATGACTCTACGACTCAAGTATTTTATTCAATAGGCTCCGAGGAGCGAGATATTACAAACATGAGTCTCATGACCCAACATTTAGAGCATACAAGTCAAAGCACAAGCGGAAGCTTAACATGTCTGAGTACATACATCTACAAATGAAAAAGGCTGAGAAGCCTGAGTATCTACCAGATCCTGCCGAGGGCACAAGATCGTAGTTGAGGTAACAAGCTAAGCGTCGAAGTCCACGCGAAACTACTATCGAGACTAAAGTCTCTCTGCAAAAACATAAAATAGGAAAACGTGAGTACAAATGTACCTAGCAAGACTTACATCAGAGCTATCTACATATGCATCATTACCAACAAAGGGGGTGGTGGAGGTTAACTACAGCAAGCCAGCTTTGACTCGGTGGCTATCCTGCACTACGACTGCAAGTAACTCTTTGAGGTGGCGCACACGAGTCCACATATTCACCATATCAATACACCACTATGGATCCGCTCCCGTCTCCCTACGAGAACGCCATCCATAGCACTCACGCTTATCTTGTGTATTTTAGAGTATCCACTTTCACTTGTCTACGAACTGTATAGGAAACCCAGAAGTCCTTTACCGTGGACACGGCTATTCGAATAGATAATGTTAACCCTGCAGGGGTGTAGTTCTTCACACACGCTCTCACCACTGACCGATGTTTACATGACATGTACTCGGCAACTTTCAAGCGGAAGCCCAGCGAGGGTGTCGGCCACGACCTGACTAACCACACAAGTCTCTCATCCAGGTTTATCGCCTATTCAGGTTCCATCCGCAAGGAGATCGGACCGGGGTGTCGCTCACGGCCCCAAACGATGTGAGCAGGGTTCCCAAGCCCACCATCCGGGTGCTACATGGTACACCGTGCCACTATGCCTAGTCTGTCCCAAGCCCACCTGTACCGGGTGCCACTTGGTAGACTACTAACACTACCTACAAACACCAGAAACTAGTTGCAACTCCTGGACAGAGATCATGTTGATTAATAAGTCGAGAGGGGTCGAGTTACCAGAACCCAATGTGTGGTAGTAACTATTCATGGATCACAAACACAGAACTCAGTTCCTGAGGATGGCTTCAATGAGACAACCCACAATGTACTCCTACATGGCCTCTCACCGCTACCTTTACCAAATCGTGTTCACACACTTAGCTCTCAACAGTTGGACATGTTCACCACATTCCAATTCATCCCCGACGAATCAGACCTGACACAACTCTAAGCAATAGCAGCCATGACAAACAAGCATGAATGAGTAGGCACATCAGGTCTCAAACAAAGAGACCAAAGCGAGAGAGTGGGTTTGTATCGGAATGAACAAGGGGGTTTTGCTTGCCTGGCACTTCTGAAGATAGTATAGTTCTTCATCGGTGTCATCGATCACATCATCGGTACACGTCTACTGAGAGGGGACAAGCACCGACAAACAAAGAAGAAACACAATCAATGCAATGCAGAATATGATGCATGATCATGACATGGCAATATGCTGTGGTTTGAGCTAATGCAACTAGGAGCAGGTTAAATGGAGTTGGTTTGAATCTAAGATCCAAATTCAAACTCCATATATGACATTTCAAATGCCATTAATTCAAATTGTCATATACAGTAGCTTTAGGTTTCTTAAACATGCATGAAAATTCCATAAACACATTCTTTGGATTTTTCCGATCATTTTTCATATATAAATTATTACATTTGGAGTTATGGTTGATTTTATATGATTTTTAGAAGTTTTGAGCATTTTCTGAAAATAATAAATCATTTCTGATTTATTAAAATCCCATAAACAATTACTGCGTCAGCATGACATATTAGTGACGTCAGCAGGTCAACAGGAGGCCGAGGTAGAACTGACCGGTGGGTCCCGAGTGTCAGTGTCTAACTAAACTAACCTAGCTTAGTTAATACTAACCTAACTTAATTAGTCGGTGGGCGCATGTCAGTGGCTCTAGGGGAGTCAAACTGGGTCAACCCGGGTCAAACTCGCCGGAGTTGACCCGGGGCTCATCGCCGGCATGGCCGGAGACGGCGGAGGGGCTCGGGATTCCTACTCCGGCGACCAAATGGCCGGCGGAGGGCATCTATGCGACGGGGAGGCTCGTCCGCGTCGAGTGGTGCACGCAGCGGCGGCTCCGGTGGCCTAAGTCGACGGCGGCAGGGACTTGCATGGTAGCCGGAGTTCGGGAGTGCTTGGAATCGGCGTTGTGGTGCACGGTGAGATGAACGGGTGTGCTAGATCGGCTCCTGGGAGCAACACGAGCGCGATGATGTGCTCAGGGGCAAGCTGAGCTTCCTCAAGCCATGGTGACGACTTCGCCGGTGGCGGGAAGCTCACGGCCACAGCGGAGAGAGATGCTACGGTGAGCTACAGGCCATGGGGATATGGGGAGACGGTGAAGGAGCTCACTGGGAGGTCGAAGAGCAGCTCCGTGGGCTTGGGGAGGCGCTCGGGGCGGCGAATCGACGACGACGATCTTCGGTGGCCGACGAGGGAAACGGCGGCGGTGGCGGCACAGCAAAGCTTCTGGCGCTGTGTGACTCGGTGGAGAGGACGAAGACGGCGAGGCGGAGACGCTTGGGACGGAGAGGGAGCGAGGGAGTGGCTGTGGCCATGGCGACGATGAGGACTGCGACGGTGGCGCTCGGGTGTGGCGGTGCAGAGGCGAGGGAGAGAATAGGGGATCAAGTGAGCGAGTCAGACGGATTGGGACGGTACCGAGGAGGGGATTCGCGGCGTCGCGCTATCCTCGGACGTAGGCAGGCAGCCTAGTGGCGTGGCACTCGCGCGCGCCCGTGCGTTGTCTCTGCCTCTGCCTACTGGCAGAGGTGGGAGACGACTGGCAACGGCCAGGTGGGCTAGGCCGGCTCCTAGGCCGCACGGGTAAGTGGCCCAGGTACTATCTCTCTCTCTCTGTTGTTTTCTATTAAACTCTATTTTCTATTTTTCTGTACATGTTGGGCTTTATTAAAAAAAAAAAATGTTTACAAAAATCCTACAAATAATTGTGGGCTCTATTGGGTTTATTCCTAACAGCCCACACTTAAGTTCAGAATTAATTGAGCACTTAAATAATATATATCATTTAAATGCCCAATTGCAAATACTGTATGATTTAATTCAGTGACCAAATATGTCATGGAAAAATGTGCAACACCTCTGGTTATGGTTTATAGCATTATCCAGAAATGATGAACATTTTTGAAAGTCATTTGGACTTACTGAAAATATTTTAGGTGGAACTAGTGAATTCCTTTAATGCTAGGGTTTGGACAATCCCCATTTCAAGTTCATTTGAAAAAATTAAACATGATGCACACATAAAGGGCTAGCCTAGTGCATGCCAGGACTAGGGATGTGACAACTCGCCCCCACTAGACAAGAATCTCGTCCCGAGATTCAAGATGTGAGGTAAGAGGAAAGGGGGTCACAAAACTATCACGATCTTCAGGATTCAACTGCCCTTCTCGAAGATGTTGGTTCATTGATTCAAATTGATCTTGACGTCTTTGCTTTCGAGATCTTCATCCAACATGGTGACGACAGAGAGAAACTCTACATGAATTGATCTCCTCAAAGATCGAGCACTCAAGATCGACTCATGGAGTGAGAGGTAAGAACATCTCTCGAGCTGAGATACGAAGCATTCATCCAAAGGGATGGAGTGGAACAGATGACGAAGGTTCACTAGGTAGACAACAATTCCACACTTAAGAGGGTGGTGAATGGTTGTCAACATAGCGAGGAGTTGAATTGCCATGATACCATAACGAGACATTTTGGAAGAGGTGACTTGTGGAATCATCCCTTAAGTGGCAAAAAGAATTTCCTTTGAAATAGAGATCATTGAAACTCTTTATAGCAGCCTAAGGCAATTCTCGAGAGATCGTTTGGAGGGGTTCGGTAGAAAGGAATACCTGGATTAGAATGGATGATGTGGATTACCTTGTTAAAAACAACACAAGGGATGATTTTAGTAACTGGGGAGAAGCTCAACAGTGGAGAGTGAGTCCACTATTTGAAAAGTTGTAGCATAACTGAGGAAACTGAGAGCAATCCCAGTTAGTGCCGATGATAACACCTAGTGCTAGTGAGTGCTCTCAAGAACTTGGGCATTTCCATATTCATCAAGGTTTTACCAATATCCGTGTCAAGGATCCTGGCAACACAATGTACTACCGTGAAGAATACCGGTGGAAGAGATGCAGATGCAAAGGAAGATAACACCGCCTCAGATTTCACCTTGGCGGGGCCAAGGAAACAAAATCTGGATGATCGACCGAGAGACATTTAGCACTCCGCTTCTAATGTTCTCCTTGATGTGCTAGCATACCCATTTATTGAAATAGCTTGGTATCCGGAACATCAAGTAACAGGTAGGACTTCGGAAGCTCAAGAATCCATAAGAAATAACTACGGAAGTAAATCCTGCAAATTCCTTATGGGAAGGTGGCCAACTTCTTCAATCAAGATACTACAATAATAGGTCTTCCGGCTGGGTGTGTTGGCCACGACATCCACTTACCCGTTACGGAGAGGCCAATATTATAGTTCTTGGGAAATGTTCCAACCGTCATATCTGCCTGAGATTCAGATCTGGTTGGTGTCAGGATATTCCAGACACATCAAGTCTAGAAGGAAAAATGAAAGTTTGCAACACAAATCGACGAGATGACGTTGTGAGATTCTCGGGAATAAACTACGATAGCAAGCTCCAAAACATGAGCTGGTTCTGCTACATACATGTGAACACGCTGTCCCAGACAAGCATGACCATGTAGTAGTCTTATAATAAAACACTACCGAGTTTTGGTTAGGAACCATTATTGCGGATAACGGAGTCCTTGATTAAGCTCGGGTTAGCTCTTAAAAAGGAACTCCTTCTCCTTGAACAAATCAATCAGTGGCTTGGTGTGCTAGGAACACATGTAGGATGAAGGTTGCAAGTGTCCAAACCACATAATACTTCACACGTATGCATGACTGATTTGGAATGATTCCAAAGGAAGCAACACCGACTTTCTCGAATGCACGGCGGCAACTTGCACCAATTGCACATGAATTAGAGGAAGTCACTTCTTTCAGCCGAACATAGGCTTCATGAGCGGGTCATGAAGATAATGCATATAAAAGTTTCCAACCCTAACTGGATGTTCAACACAATCATGGAGAAGATAGGAATGTTGTCGATGGGCTCAACAACAATTCATCGAAATTTCCATATCACTGGATTTCCGCCATTATGTGAACAATGTGATAGTATTGGTCAGACCAAAAGATGTAATGGTGTATGCTCGAGGGTTCAACCACGAATAAGACAACATTACGAGCATCGTTGGTTCTGACTTGATTTGAGGATAGCCCACACCCAAATCAAAGGTTGGACAAGATGATAGGTCCATTAACTGATCACGAGGGTCAGTCGATGAAAATATCAACTTTCTTCAACACACACATACAAAGGATATACCTTTGAAATGAACTAAGTCAAGTAAGCTTTTATCCTCCAACTCTCCAAGTTGTTGTTTAGCTTAACCAACTGGCTCAGGGTGTCCAACACAGATTCTTGGAGAAAGGGTGGTTTCGAAGACCAACTTGATCACAAACTCAACATAGCGGTCACGTGACAACCTGGTGATACTTCCGAGAAGATATTCGGAAAATCACTAACCACCTATATGTTACTAAGCTCGAGAATGATCTTGCTTTTCAGGGCAAGATGATATGATCAAATGAGCGAGGAACCGATACGATCCTGACTCATTGATTGAGGAGTGCACCCGGAATAAGGACTAGGTAGCACGATCAACCTTAGGGTGATGATCCAAAAATCAACACGCTAAGAATGAGGTTATTGTCCATTTAACTACCAAGCAACAGAGTTGCTAGGAGTATAGATTTCACACATCATGATTCACTTGTCGACATTCCGGTTGCAACAACACGGGAACCGAGACATGAATAATGATGGAGAGAGTATCACTGTATCAAGAGTTCATAGGATGGTGTGTAATTCCCATGATATTCTTGATATAAAGATGGTAATACTCCAAGGTGGAGCAAAACAAAAGCTGGATTAGTATTTGATCTGTGGAGCACATCTGCTTTGACCCAATCCTGGATATGGATGAGGTACTGGAGTTTGTTTCTCCTAGTCATTCTGGAATAGAATGGCTTGACGGACTACAAGAGTAATAGGCATCGATAAACAAATGCACGCATACTGTTGACTATCAATCGATAGACGGGGGTCAGAATATAACTAAGGAGAGACGCTCAAGGAACATATGACTTTCTGAGTTGTGGATGCATAGATTAGTATGTCGAACCAAGTTCAACAGGTTTCTTCCGGATAACCCGTGCAGAGAAGGTAGATCTGGCAGAGTCACGACATAGAATCGAGAACTCGTCAAGAGCACTCTGGTTGTGATCTTTCGGTTCTGCGAGGAACTGCTGCCATAAACGGTTCATAGTATTTGGAAGAAGGAAATACCACGGACCTCGAGGACTAACACAAAGGTTACTAATAACCTAAGGGATCTAGCAATTAGTATTAACATGAAGTAAGTAGGGTGAATCTCGGGTTCAAGACCCAGGAATAGAATGTTTACTAACTAAATGGCACACCGGGATGCTTTCGAGAATGATGGCCAGAATCATCACACTAGGATCACAAAACATGGCTAGACTACTAGATGATCCCCTAAGACACCTAGGGTCATAATAAAAACTCCAACATATATGTCGAGGCAATAGAGTACCTCAACTCAGCAATTAGTGTGATTAACCTGGCGTAGAAGAACATTGAAACCTGAGGGAAAGGATTTTGCAAGTGCATCAGATTGTTTAGAAACCTGGGATGACTCGGACAGCATAACGACTGTAAATGCTCGAAAAGATTTGAGACATGCTACAAAAATGGTGGCATAACCACTCGATCATCATAATATCAAGGTTCTGAGATCAACTATGAACATACAGAAGATAGTAGGAGCTGAACTCAAGTATAGAACCATCACTCCTATAGTTCTACGGATTACTAACACGTGATCCTGATAGAAAGATGGGAAGCCTAGTTCTTAATCCCCGTAGAAGAGAGAGGTTGACTCAGATCAGAAGGGCATAAGGTATAAGGAGTAAAAAGAGCCTTACGTTCCCACCTACAATCAATTCCCCTACATAACTAAAGAATTTCTAGACTCAACTTCGACCAATTTGGCTTGGTAATCCCACAGGTAGTCTAGCTCTGATACCAAAGCTGTCAGGACCCCGATCCTAAGTCACACCGATCTAGCATGTAACACATCATATCACTTTGCGACCTCACGCATGGTATTCCCACAGGTGCCACCTTACCTGGCCCGGGACCGTTTGCGCCTTTTGGCTCACGTATATGATAGTGCCGCTAGCATCCATATGACAAAGAACCCAGGCTGACATGGCTAGTCATGAACCCAAAGTGGCACTAACTTACAGGGACAGGCATACATGACCCAACAACGAACGTGTCGGTCATCAGCGAGTGAATCCGGGCTGTAGCAGCTAGGCTAGCAGGACTCCGGTAAACCAGGCTGTAGCAGGATAACAGGACTTCAGTAGACACCGCGTGACATTTCCCCGAAGGGACAGACACAGGAAAGAAGAAGGACACATGCCGGCCAGCCTAAGTGTTCCGGAGCAGTAGCAAGCTACCAGGGCTCAGTGGAAGCACTAGGAGACATTTCCCGGTAAGAGAGGCTACCAAGGATAAACAACTAGATAGTCAGATCCCACACATACCAAGCATTTCAATAACATACACACAATATGCCCGATATGTGCAAATACAACATGGCATCACAACATGACTCTACGACTCAAGTATTTTATTCAATAGGCTCCGAGGAGCGAGATATTACAAACATGAGTCTCATGACCCAACATTTAGAGCATACAAGTCAAAGCACAAGCGGAAGCTTAACATGTCTGAGTACAGACATCTACAAATGAAAAAGGCTGAGAAGCCTGACTATCTACCAGATCCTGTCGAGGGCACAAGATCGTAGCTGAGGTAACAAGCTAAACGTCGAAGTCCACGCGGAACTACTATCGAGACTAAAGTCTCTCTGCAAAAACATAAAATAGGAAAACGTGAGTACAAATGTACACAGCAAGCCTTACATCAGAGCTATCTACATATGCATCATTATGAACAAAGGGGGTGGTGGAGTTTAACCGCAGCAAGCCAGCTTTGACTCGGTGGCTATCCTGCAATATGATTGCAAGTAACTCTTTGAGGTGGCGCACACGAGTCCACATATTCACCACATCAATACACCACTATGGATCCGCTCCCGTCTCCCTATGAGAACGCCATCCATAGCACTCACGCTAATCTTGCGTATTTTAGAGTACCCACTTTCACTTGTCTATGAACTGTATAGGCAACCCAGAAGTCCTTTACCGCGGACACGGCTATTCGAATAGATAATGTTAATCCTGCAGGGGTGTACTTCTTGACACACGCTCTCACCACTTACTGCCGTTTACACGACATGTACTCGGCAACCTTCAAGTGGAAGCCCAGCGAGGGTGTCGGCCACGACCTGACTAACCACACAAGTCTCTCATCCAGGTTTATCGCCTATTCGGGTTCCATCCACAAAGAGATCCGGCCGGGGTGTCGCTCACGGCCCCAAACGATGTTAGCAGGGTTCCCAAGCCCACCATCTGGGTGCCCCTTGGTACACCGTGCCATTGTGCCTAGTATGTACCAAGCCCACCTGTACCGTGTCCCACTTGGTAGACTACTAACACTACCTACAAACACTAGAAACTAGTTGCAACTCCTGGACAGAGATCATGTTGATTAATAAGTTGAGAGGGGTCGAGTTACCGGAACCCAATGTGTGGTAGTAACTGTTCATGGATCACAAACACAGAACTCAGTTCCTGAGGACGGCTTCAATGAGACAACCCACCATGTACTCCTACATGGCCTCTCACCGCTACCTTTACCAAATCGTGTTCACACACATAGCTCTCAACAGTAGGACATGTTCACCACATTCCAATTCATCCCCGATGAATCATACCTGACACAACTCTAAGCAATAGCAGGCATGAAAAACAAGCATGAATGAGTAGGCACATCAGGGCTCAAACAACTCCTACTCATGCTAGTGGGTTTCATCTATTTACTGTGGCAATGACAGGTCATGCAGAGGAAAGGGGTTCAACTAACGCAGCATGTAATAGTTGAATCGTTGTTGTCCTAATGCAGTAAAAGAGAGCAGAGTGAGAGAGTGGGTTTGTATCGGAATGAACAAGGGGGTTTTGCTTGCCTGGCACTTCTGAAGATAGTATAGTTCTTCATCGGTGTCATCGATCACATTGTCGGTACACGTCTACTGAGAGGGGACAAGCACCGACAAACAAAGAAGAAACATAATCAATGCAATGCACAATATGATGCATGGTCATGACATGGCAATATACTGTGGTTTGAGCTAATGCAACTAGCAGCACGTTAAATGGAGTTGGTTTGAATCTAAGATCCAAATTCAAACTCCATATGTGACATTTCAAATGCCATTAATTCAAATTTTCATATACAGTAGCTTTAGGTTGCTCAAACATGCATGAAAATTCCATACTCAGATTCTTTGGATTTTTTTGATCATTTTTCATATATAAATTATTTCATTTGGAGTTACGGTTGATTTTATATGATTTTTAGAAGTTTTGAGTATTTTCTGAAAATAATAAATCATTTCTGATTTATTAAAATCCTAGAAACAATTACTGCGTCACCATGACGTATTATTGACATCAGCAGGTCGATGGGCAGCCCAGGTCAAACTGACCGGTGGGTCCCGAGTGTCAGTGTCTAACTAAACTAACCTAGCTTAGTTAATACTAACCTAACTTAATTAGCCGGGCAGGGCCCGCATGTCAATGGCTTTGGGGGAGTCAAACTGGATCAACCCGGGTCAAACTCGCCGGAGTTGACCCGGGGCTCGTCGCCGGCAAGGCCGGAGACGGTGGAGGGGCTCGGGATTCCTCCTCCGGCGACCAAATGGCCGGCGGAGGGCATCTACGCGACAGGGAGGCTCGTCCGCGTCGAGTGGTGCACGCAGCGGCGGCTCCGGTGGCCTAAGTCGACGGTGGCAGCGACTTGCGCGGCGGCCGGAGTTCGGGAGTGCTTCGAATCGGTGTTGTGGTGCACGGTCAGATGAACGGGTAGGCTAGATCGGCTCCTGGGAGCAGCACGAGCGCGATGACGTGCTCAGGGGCAAGCTGAGCTTGCTCAAGCCATGGTGACGACTTCGCCGGCGGCGTGAAGCTCACGGCCATGGTAGAGGGAGATGCTACGGTGAGCTACGTGCCACGGGGATATGGGGAGACGGTGAAGGAGCTCACTGGGAGGTCGAAGAGCAGCTCCGTGGGCTTGGGGAGGCGCTCAGGGCGGCGAATCAACGACGACGATCTTCGGTGGACGACGTGGGAAACGGCGGCGGTGGCGGTGTAGCAGAACTTCTGGCGCCGCGTGACTCGATGGAGAGGATGAAGACGGTGAGGTGGAGACGCCTGGGACGGAGAGGGAGCGAGGGAGTGGTTGTGGCCATGGCGATGGTGAGCGACGGCGACGGTGGCGCTCGGGTGTGGCGGTGCAGCGGCAAGGGAGAGAACAGGGGGTGGAGTGGGCGAGTCGGACGGATTGGGACGGTACCGAGGAGGGGATACGCGACGTCGCAATGTCCTCGGACGCAGGCAGGCAGCCTGGTGGCGTGGCGCTCGCGTGCGCCCGTGCGTTGTCTCTGCCTCTGCCTACTAGCAGAGGTGGTAGACGGCTGGCAACGGCCAGGTGGGCTAGGCCGGCTCCTGAGCCGCACAGGTAAGTGGCCCAGGTACTATCTCTCTCTCTCTCTGTTGTTTTCTATTAAACTCTGTTTTCTATTTTTCTGTACATGTTGGGCTTTATTACAAATACTAAAACGTTTCCAAAAATCCTGCAAATAATTGTGGGCTCTATTGGGTTTATTCCTCACAGCCCACACTTAAGTTCAGAATTAATTGAGCACTTAAATAATATATATCATTTAAATGCCCAATTGCAAATACTGTATGATTTAATTCAGTGACCAAATATGTCATGGAAAAATGTGCAACACCTCTGGTTATGGTTTATAGCATTATCCTGAAATGATGAACATTTTTGAAAGCCATTTGGACTTACTGAAAATATTTTAGGTGAAACTAGTGAATTCCTTTAATGCTAGGGTTTGGACAATCCCCATTTCAAGTTCATTTGAAAAAATTAAACATGATGCATACATAAAGGGCTAGCCTAGTGCATGCCAGGACTAGGGATGTGACATCTTGAAAATGATTATACTTGTACAACTTCGTTCCTAGTTCGTGTATTACGCCACAATATGCACCATGTTGACTTAAGCGATTTGCAAGCTGGTTGCCTTGGTCCTGTGTTTACCCCTACGTTCCCGATTGTTCGGCTAGGGAGTAAAGGGAGAACCTCTACGATTGTCACGATCGGGTCATCCGAGCCGGACCTGAGACTGGGCGAAGCCGAAAGCTAGCGCTCTTATTGTTTTCAATTATGGACGGCACACAACGGAACTGATGAGTACAAAAAATCTATTGCACAAGTCTCATAGTAGAAATGAGCAACCGAAGAAAGGTATCGGTGGGGGTACTATCTTCTTCGAAGATGCTTCTTACACTTCGTCAGTAATATAGCATAAGTTCCCTGAGCGTGCTTTATCTGTTACAGCCCTATGGCCTGATCGCCTGGTTATCAGAAACACCATCGATATTCTCGACAAGTGAAGTACATAACACTTTTCGGCCCTTGGCCGAAGAGGGAGAAGTCAACGGTCGGTTAAGACGCGTTTAAAGTTCAGTTGAACACATATATGATATAAGTACTTTGGTACATACAATCATTATAAATAAAATTCTTTTACCCAAGTCACTCGGGGGCTCTTAAATTTATGTGAGCTGTTTTATAGTAAGTGTTCTTCTTCTTAGTCGTTGCAATGTCTTTTTTCTATCACTCCTTTTTTCGACATGAGTGTGTGGTCAATAGCCGGGGAGCCTAATTTCTCTCTCAAAGACGCTAAAGTTTGTTAAACTGGCCTAACGAGAAGTACTCCGCCTTTGGGATAGGAGGTTGCTGCCGTAGGCTGACCCACTTGAAGTCTTGAGATAGGATGTGTCTTGTTAAAGCACGACAGAAGCACAATTTTTTTTCTAAGACCAATTTTCTGATTGGCACCGAAGAAATGATCTAGTTCAGATGTCGAGTTTTTCCTAACGTTTTTTTGGCTTTCCAATCCTATGGCACTTTTTACCTATTTATGTTTTTTCCGCATAAGTCTCGCAGTGCAACGCCGGACACCTTTAAAGATTCGGCAAAAATTCTCGGATATTGTTACATATGCATCAGTTTCGAATTGTGTCTTCGGTCAATAGTTGGGTTGCTCGGCTCCTGTGCTTGCCTCCTATGTTCCGCTTTCTTCGTCTAGGTGTGCAAAGGGAGAACCACTGCGATTGTGCTTCCAGCTCGCATGGTTAAGCACCGCAGTGGAGAAAGCCGAAAACTGACTGTCACAGTAAGCGTAAACTGGTTAGCGGTCTGATGACTATATTAAATGACGGGCCGTTCATAACATTGGCTAAAGTGTTTACGGCTTGACCTCGGCTGTCGCCGAACACAAAACGGGGGGCTACTTGCTGGCCTCCCAACTTTAAGCTCCTATGACTAAGTGAAAGGTATAAAGCCACATATCTGATTGGCTCATTTCCGCCAACAGAACCACCTTCGGGCTAAGGGTTGTTTTGTTATTTCGGAAACACCCTTGTAGCATCTACAAGGGGGTAGAAGTCGATGATGGGCCACTGTTAGAATATAAACGGTTGCAACAGAAGTGAAAATTTGGGTTCATTTAGACCACAGAGTTTGGAAATTTTCCCCGAACTAAATCCTCAGTATTTTCCTCCCACATTGATTGGAGCTGAGGTTTCATGATCATGCTTAGCATGACAACCCAAAGAAAGGAACCGATAGCGGGACTATTTTCATTGGACGATGTTTCTTATGTGAAACAATAATATAATATGTCTCTGTGTGTACCTTTGTTTCTAAAACCGTATGGCCGGATTGCCTTGTTTTCCGTAAATCTTTGCCCTTATAAAGGCTTTATAAGGTAGGAAAAACACCCCTCGGCTGCTAGCCGAGGAGGTCGAAGCCGATGGTCGGCCAACAAAGTTTTGTACAATGCGGATCCAAGCATTAATGACGTAATTCGGCCTCCCGTGCCCGCATTAAGGCTCGGGGTCTACTGGGCTTCGGGCTTATTATTTACAAATATTAAAAGGGCACATCAATCCCCTAATCTGGTGTTGCCACCCGACCAGTGTCTCGGGGGCTACTGCATTGACAATCCAATGCAGAAAATTTAAAATGCAATATAGTTGTCGAGGAGATTATTATCCTCAGGTTGGTCGGCCGCACCCAACCTGAGTCTCGAGGACTTCGCACACCACATTTCTATTCCTAAGTATGCTACCGAGTTGGGAATTGATCCTCAGGCTGATTTTATGAATTCACCTGAGTCTCAGGGGCTACTAGGGTCAGCGGTTTGATTTTTTCCTTCAGGTGCATCCCGGATATTAGGCCAACACGCACCTTGAGGGCTACTGGCTATACATCTCGGCAGAGATTACATTGCATAATTCGAAATTAAATTCAGAAAAATCAGCCCATAGCCGAGGTGGTGCACCACCTCGAATACAGTCCGACGTTGGTGCTCGACTACAATAGACACCCAGGAAGCAGTCCGGCACAAAGCTCGAATGCAGGTGGCTGGCTCGGTAGAGGACATTTCCGGCATTAAGCTCGGCTAAACTCCTTCAACTTTTTTGAACCAAGGTGATCTATGACACGTCGAATATAGTCCTGCGTTGTAGCTTGGACATACTCCGGCGTTGGAGCTCGGATACATTTCGGCGTTGGAGCTCGGAAGCAGTACGGCGTTGGAGCTCGGATACATTCCGCCATTGGAGCATGGAAGCGGTCTGGCGTTGGTGCTTAGCTGCTAAAGATACGTCGAATGCAGTCCGGCGTTGGAGCTCGGACGCAAGAGGACGTTGCCGCTCAGGAACGACTTCAAACCCGACGTATGGCATAAAAATAACAAGGCATTCATAAAGGCCCGAAATGTAAAGGGGATCATCGGATACCCGATGTGTAAACTCTTCGGAGTCACCTCGGTGATCCTCAAGATCAAAGATGAGAAGATTTGTTGAACCAATTTTCAAGACCGACGGCCGAAGATGAAGAACAGTTCGGAAGAATCGAGGAGTGTCCCCAACTTGAAGACCGGTTCAGGGGGCTACTGACGGTGTCCTGGACTAGGGGGTACTCACCACGTCGTCTACCGATCTGTTTGATTGGGCCGAGGACCACCATGGTCGTATACTCATGGGCCAGTTCGGACAACCCCTACTGCATACAAGGAAGACTCCACAAGACTTGGCACCTAAGACATGGACTCTCGTAAACCCTAGGCCTCCGGTGTCTTATATAAACCGAGGCCAGGCTAGTCAATAGACAATCGAATATTCATTACTACAATCTCGTGGTAGATACATGTACTCTGTACTACACCCATATGAATACAATCAAAAGCAGCATGTAGGGTATTATCTCATCAAGAGAGCCCGAAGCTGGGTAAAACCCCGCGTCCATGTTACCATCGCTCCAAGATGCCTAGCTTAGGACCCCTACTACGAGATACGCCGGATATTGAACCGACAGCGCCCTACACCCTCGTGGAGGCCTCGTGTCCTTCCCGGACTACTTCTTTCTTTCTAAAATTCTTAAATATCCCAAAACTGATAAAAATTGCCAGTAGAACTGTTTTGGAGTCGGTTTACTTACCGTACCACATACCTATTCCTTTTCGGAGTCTGGAACATTATGGAAACTGTCCCTTATGAATTCCTCGGGGGTCACGGTTTCAATAACATTAGTTTTCAACATTGATAGGATTACTTGAGATATAATGTTTAATTCTTTGACCGTTCACCACCGTCGGACTTGTGCCTTCGAAGTTGTTGATTTTTATGGCACCGGAACGATAGACCTCCTCGATAATGTAAGGACCTTCCCATTTAGAGAGAAGTTTTCCTGCAAAAAATCTTAAACGAGAGTTGAATAATAACACATAATCACCTGCGTTAAACTCACGCTTTTGTATCCTTTTATCATGCCAGCGTTTGACTTTTTTTTGAACAGCTTGGCATTCTCATAGGCTTGGATTCTCCATTCATCAAGTGAGCTAATATCAAATAACCTCTTCTCACCAGCAAGTTTGAAGTCATAGTTGAGCTTTTTAATAGCCCAATATGCTTTATGTTCAAGTTCTAGAGGTAAGTGACATGCTTTTCCATAAACCATCTTATACAGAGACATACCCATAGGATTTTTATATGCAGTTCTATAGGCCCATAATGCATCATCAAGTTTTTTGGACCAATTCTTTCTAGATCTATTGACAGTCTTTTGCAAAATTAATTTGAGCTCTCTATTGCTCAACTCTACTTGACCACTAGACTGCGGGTGATAAGGAGATGTAATTCTATGATTAACATCATATTTAGCAAGCATCTTGCGGAAAGCACCATGAATAAAATGTGAACCACCATCAGTCTTAAGATATCTAGGGACTCCAAACCTCGGAAAAACAACTTTTTAAGCATTTTAATATAAGTGTTATGATCAACACTACTAGTTGGAATAGCTTCTACCCACTTAGTAATGTAATCAACAATAACTAAAATATGTGTATAACCATTAGAGGCGGGAAAAGGTCCCATATAATCAAAGCCCCAAACATCAAACGGTTCAATAACAAGAGAATAATTCATAGGCATTTCTAGACGTCTACTAATATTACCAATTCTTTGACATTCATCACAAGATAATACAAACTTACGAGCATCTTTGGAGAGAGTAGGCCAATAAAAACCAGATTGCAATACCTTATGTGCAGTTCTATCTCCAGCGTGGTGTCCTCCATATGATTCAGAATGACACTTGCGTAGGATCTGTTCCTGTTCATGCTCAGGTATACAACATCTAATAACACCATCTACTCCTTCTTTATAAAGGTGTGGGTCATCCCAGAAGTAATGTCTTAAATCATAAAAGAACTTTTTCTTTTGGTGGTATGTGAAACTAGGTGGTATAAATTTAGCAACAATGTAATTAGCATAATCAGCACACCAAGGAGCAGTACGAGAAGCGATAATGACTGCTAATTGTTCATCAGGAAAGCTATCATCAATAGGCAGTGGGTCATCAAGAACATTCTCTAACCTAGACAAGTTGTCTGCAATGGGGTTCTCAGCTCCCTTTCTATCAATAATATGCAAATCAAATTCTTGGAGCAAGAGAACCCATCTAATGAGTCTAGGCTTACCATCTTTCTTTTCCATAAGATATTTAATAGCAGCATGATCAGTGTGAACAGTAACTTTGGAATCAACAATATAAGGTCTAAACTTATCACGTGCAAACACAACTGCTAAAAACTCTTTTTTAGTAGTAGCATAATTTCTCTGGGCAGTGTCAAGAGTCTTACTAGCATACTAGATAACATTCAATTTCTTATCAACTATTTCCCCTAGAACAGCACCTACATCATAATCACTAGCATCACACATAATTTCAAAGGGTAAATTCCAATCAGGTGGCTGAACAATAGGTGCAGTGATCAAAGCTTTCTTAAGTATTTCAAGTTCTTCTACACAATCATCATCAAATACAAAAGGAATATCTTTTTACAATAAATTAGTCAGAGGACTAGCGATTTTAGAAAAGTCCTTAATGAACCTCCTATAAAAACCGGCAGGACCAAGGAAACTTCTTATACCTTTTATGTCCTTGGGACATGGCATCTTTTCAATAGCATCAACTTTACCTTTATCAACTTCAATACCTCTCTCGGAAATCTTATGCCCCAAGAAAATGCCTTCATTAACCATAAAGTGGCACTTTTCCCAATTCAAGACGAGACTAGTGTCTTCACATCTCTGCAAAACTCGATCAAGGTTGCTCAAGCAATCATCAAAAGAGGATCCATAAATGGAGAAGTCATCCATGAATACCTCACAAATCTTTCAGAAAAGTAAGAGAATATAGCCATCATGCATCTTTTGAAAGGTAGCAGGTGCATTACATAAACCAAAAGGCATACGTCTATAAGCAAAAGTACCGAAAGGGCAAGTAAAAGTAGTTTTAGATTGATCCTTCGCTGATACAGGTATTTGAGAGAAACCAGAATAACCATCTAGGAAGCAGAAATGTGTGTGTTTGGATAGTCTTTCTAGCATTTGATCGATAAAAGGTAAAGGATAATGATCTTTCTTAGTAGCTTTATTTAATTTACAGAAATCAATTACCATCCTATAACCTGTAATAATTCTTTGCAGGATCAATTCATCTTTATCATTAGGAACAACGGTAATACCTCCCTTTTTAGGAACACAATGGACAGGGCTTACCCAATCACTATCAGTAACGGGATAAATTATACCTGCCTCAAGGAGCTTTAGTATCTCCTTTCTTACCACCTCTTTCATCTTAGGATTCAATCATCGTTGAGGATCTCTAACTGGTTTGGCATCGTCCTCCAGATTAATTTTGTGTTGGCATAACATGGGACTAATGCCCTTGAGATCATCCAAAGTATATCCAATAGCAGCACAGTGCTTCTTCAGAGTTTTCAATAATCTTTCTTCTTCTTGCTCTGAAAGGTTAGCACTAATAATAACAGGATATATTTTCTTTTCATCAAGATAAGCATACTTAAGATTATCAGGTAATGGTTTGAGTTCAAACACGGGATCACCCTTGGGTGGAGGGGGATCCCCAAGAATTTCAACGGGAAGGTTGTGTTTCAGAATAGGTTCCTGTTGAAGGAACACTTCATCTATTTCCCTTCTTTCCTTCATAAACATATCATTTTCATGGTGTAGCAAATATTTTTCTAACGGATTAGTAGGAGGCACGGCAATAGAAGCAAGACCAATAATCTCATCCTTACTAGGAGGTTCTCTATCATGAGGTTGTCTATGAAACTTAGCAAATTAAACTCATGAGACATACCCTCTAAGCCAATTTTAGCAGTATCCTTTTCACAATCAATCTTAGCATTAACAGTATTCAAGAAGGGTCTACCAAAAATAATGGGACAAAAGTCATCTTGTGGGGAACCAAGAACAAGAAAATCAGCTGGATATTTAAACTTCCCACACAAGACTTCAACATCTCTAACTATCCCATCGGGCTTAATGGTATCCCTATTAGCAAGCTAAGTAGTAACATCAATGTCTTCTATTTTAGCGGGTGCAATATCATGCATAATTTCTTTATATAAGTCATAGGGCGTTGCACTAGCACTAGCACCCATATCACATAAACCATGATAACAATGATCTCCTATTTTAACAGAAATAACAGGCATGCCTACTACAGGTCTATGTATCTTAGCATCTGGTTTAACAATATTAGCAGTCTCACCACAGAAATAAATAACATGCCCATCTAAATCATCATCCAAGAGATCTTTAACCATATAAATACTAGGTTCAACTTTGATTTCCTCAGGAGGTGTATAAGTTCTAGTATTACTCTTATGAACAACAGTCGAAGTTTTAGCATGATCCTTTATCCTAACAGGAAAAGGAGGTTTCTCAACATAAGTAGTAGGAACAATAGGATCACTATAAGTGACTATCTTTTCTTCAACTGTAATAGGTGCAACTACTTTTACTTCAATGGGAGGATTATATTTAAACCAGTTCTCCTTATGGAGATCAACATGAGTAGCAAAAGATTCACAAAAAGAAGCTACTATCTCAGAGTCAAGTCCATACTTACCGCTAAATCCACGAAAAGCATCAGTATCCATAAAAGATTTAACACAATCAAACTTAGGTGTCATACCTTACTCCTTACCATCGTCGAAACCCCAATCTTAAGAGTTCCGTTTAATTCTTTCCAATAAGTCCCATTTGAATTCAATAGTCTTCAGCATATAAGAACCAGCACAGGAAGTATCGAGCATGTTGCGATCATTGGGAGAAAGACGAGCATAAAAAATTTGAATAATCATTTCTCTGGAGAGCTCATGATTGGGGCATGAATATAACATTGACTTAAGCCTCCCCCAAGCTTGAGCGATGCTTTCTCCTTTGCGAGGCCGGAAATTATATATGTAAATACGATCATGATGAACAAGATGCATAGGATAGAACTTCTGGTGAAATTCCAACTTCAATCGTTTATAATTCCAAGATCCCGTATCATCACATAGCCTATACCATGTCAATGCATCTCCCTTCAAAGATAAAGGGAAGACCTTCCTTTTGACAAAATCATCGGGAATACCTGCAAGCTTAAATAATCCACAAACTTCATCCACAAAGATAAGGTGTAAATCGGGATGCAATGTTCCATCTCCTGCAAAGGGATTTGCTAGCAGTTTCTCTATCATACCCGAATGAATCTCAAAGTAAATATTTTCAGTAGGTTCAGTAGGTTGAGGAGCAACTCTTTGCTCTTCTGGTCGGGGTGAAGATACCCAAAACAATCCCCTCAAAGGATTAGTTTCCATAGTAACAAGTAACACAAAATTTCAGCACACCATATAAATGTTTCCTTACCAAGTTCCACTCACCAAAAGCGCTACACTCCCCAGCAACGACGCCAGAAAAGAGTCTTGATGACCCACAAGTGTAGGGGATCTATCGTAGTCCTTTTGATTAGTGAGAGTGTCGAACCCAATGAGGAGCAGAAGGAAATGACAAGCGGTTTTCAGTAAGGTTTTCTCTGCAAGCACTGAAATTGTAGGTAACAAATAGTTTTGTGATAAGATAAATTGTAACGGGTAACAAGAAATGAAAGTAAATAATGTGCAGCAAGGTGGCCCAATCTTTTTTGTAGCAAAGGACAAGCCTGGACAATTACTTATAATGAGAAAAGAGCTCCCGAGGACACATGGGAATTATCATCAAGCTAGTTTTCATCACGCTTATATGATTCATGTTCAGTACTTTGAGAATTTGATATGTGGGTGGACCGGTGCTTGGGTACTGCCCTTACTTGGACAAGCATTCCACTTATGATTAACCCATATTGCAAGAATACGCAACTACAAAACAAGTCTTTAGGTAAACCTAACCACATCATAAGACATATGGATCCAAATCAGCCCCTTACGAAGCAATGCATAAACTAGGGTTTAAGCTTCTGTCACTCTAGCAACCCATCATCTACTTATTACTTCCCAATGCCTTCCTCTCTTCCCAACTAATGGTGAAGTGTCATGTAGTCAACATTCACATAACACCACTAGAGTAAAGATAACATACATCTCATCAAAATATCGACTGAATACCAAATTCACATGACTACTAATAGCAAGACTTCACCCATGTCCTTAGGAACAAACGTAACTACTCACAGAGCATATTCATGTTCATAATCAGAGGAGTAATAATATGCATTAAGGATCTCAACATATGATCTTCCACCAAGTAAGACAATTAGCATCAACTACAAGGAGTAATCAACACTACTAGCAACCAACAGGTACCAATTTGTGGTTTTGATACAAGATTGGATACAAGAGATGAACTAGGGTTTTGAGAGGAGATGGTGCTGGTGAAGATGTTGATGGAGATTGACCCCCTCTCAATGACAGGATCATTGGTGATGACGATGGTGATGATTTCCCCCTCCCAGAGGGTAGTTTCCCCAGCAGAACAGGTCTGCCGGAGCTCTAGATTGGTTCCGCCAAGGTTCCGACTCGTGGCGGCGGAGTTTCGTCCCGTAAGCTTGCCCCTGATTTTTTCCACGGAACAACCTTCATATAGCAGAAGATGGACACCGGAGGGCCACCAGGGGGCCCTGGAGATAGGGGGGCGCGCCCAGTAGGGGTGGGCGCGCCCCCACCCTCCTGGCCAGGGTGTGGGCCCCTCTGGTGTTTGTTTCACTCAATAATTCTTATTAATTCCAAAAATAAGTTCTGTGGAGTTTTAGGTTTTTTGGAGCAGTGCAGAATAGGTTTCCAATGTTTGCTCCTTTTCCAGCCAGAATTCCAGCTGCCGGCGTTCCCCCTCTTCATGGTAAACCTTGTAAAATAAGAGAGAATAGCCATAAGTATTGTGATATAATGTGTAATAACAACCCATAATGCAATAAGTATTGATATAAAGGCATGATGCAAAATGGATGTATCACGGCGCATGTAAGTAATCAGGATACATGTCTTTTGAGAGAATTTCCTCTTTCCGCCTTACCCACCACTGTATATTATGCTCTAAAGGGGAGGCGATCGACGTGCCATGCTACACCGGAGGTGACGGGCAAGAAGGTTGTGCATACGCCGGGTAGGCCTTCGAAGAGGAAGGCAAATAGAGATATGGTCGAGCCATCATTGAAGAGGTATGTTTTTAAATATGCTCCATGGTTGTCATCTTAAAGTATGACCTTATCCGTTGTGTCTTATCAGGAAAAAAATCACTAGACTATGTCCAGGGATCCTGCCAGTCATGCCTCTACGAGCCGGATTCCGGACCCTGTCGCAAGGACTGAGGCCAACGCGGAAGTGACACTGGATTGTCCTTCTGCGGAGGATTCGGATAATGTATCCGTCATGAACTCCAAAGTGAAAAGTGCCATGAATCATTGGTACCCGCGGGCCATTCTTCGCGACCCTGGTTTTTCAAAAGAGGCCTTCAAAGCCTTCAACTCGGGTGATGCATACATCCGAGCTACACGAGATGGGATTACCAGAGCCACATACCAGTATTTGAAAGATATGCGGGTAAGTACACATTTGTAAAAAACTGATAATCATATACCAGTAGCCCCCAAGACTTGAAACAGTTGGTACAACTGATTTAAGGATCGTTATATGACCAGGTGCTCACAGAGAAGAACAATCTATTGTCCCAAGAGCTGAAAAAGTGTCAGGGCCAACTGACTGATGCTACCGCCGAACTAGAGAAATCAAAGAAGGATTCCTTTCCCTGGGTCAGCATGCATTAATGTGCATGTCCAAATAGTGTTTGAAAAACCCACAGCATACATAACATCTGGGGGGTTCATAAAGTGACAAGTAAAAACATCTTTAGTCCGCCGACTGATTATTCCCTTAAGAACGCTAGCTTTCGGCTTTGCCCAGTCTGAGGTACACATCCGGATGACCCGGCAGTAACAATCGCAGAAGTGCTCCCTTTATGCCCTAGCTGAACTAACGGGAACGTAGGGCATAAGCACAGGAGCCAGGCAACCCAGCTTGGCCAAAACTTAAGTCATATTAATGCATATAATGGCGAAGAAAAGGTACATATGTGGAAAAGACACATATGTGGTGAGCTTGATGATCGGAAAATAATAATAATAAGCTTCTGTACAAGAAGCCCCCAGGAATAATTGACGTACATATTAAGAATTATATGCGTCATAGGTGTACGGTCTAGCCGTACAACGTATTTACAGCTTTAAAAAAAAGAAAGGTGAAAAGAGAGAAAAACAAATAATGGAAACATGAAAAGGGAAAACAAAGGAGACGAACGAAGAGTCCGGCGCTAGGCATAGATTCTTCGGAGTCTGCCGCGTTCCGTGGGTTCGGCACTAGGCGGTTGTCTAATGCATCACACAAGCGGTACGCTCCTCCGGCGAGAACTTCATCAATGATGAAGGGACCCTCCCACTTGGGCTTGAGTTTGTCCTTTTTCTTCTCTAGCAAGCGTAGAACGAGTTCGCCGACATTATAAGTCTTGGCCCGTACTTCTCTGCTTTGATATCTGTGGTCCTATTGTAGATCGAATGCAGAATGGGCTTTTGCGACATCGCGCTCCTCCTCCAGGGCATCTAAGATGTCCTGCCGATCAAGCTCGGCCTCTCTCTCTTCATACATGCGCACTCGAGGTGAGTCATGGATAATGTCACAAGTCAACACGGCTTCTGCGCCGTACACCATGAAGAAAGGTGTATATCCGGTAGAACGATTGGGCGTGATCCGCAGCCCCCAGAGTACGGAGTCAAGCTCCTCGACCCAGTGCTTGTCTGATTCTTTCAAAGACCGCACTAACCTGGGTTTAATGCCGCTCATAATAAGACCATTGGTGCGTTCAACATGACCGTTGGTTTGTGGGTGATAGACAGAGGCGTAGTCGAGCTTGACGCTCAGATTGGCACACCAGGCTGTGAAATTGGAGCCATTGTGGGTGATGATGCTGTGTGGAACACCATAACGGTGCACAACACCGGATATAAAGTCTATCACTCGCCTGGCTTCGGCCGTTTTAACTGGTTTGGCCTCTATCCACTTAGTGAATTTATCCACCATGACCAAGAGATATTTTTTCTTATGGCTTCCTCCTTTAAGGGGTCCGACCATATCAAGCCCCCAGACCGCAAAAGGCCAAGTGATGGGGATTGTTTGTAGAGCGGTGGGTGGCATATGGTTTTGGTTGGCGAAAAGCTGGCATCCGACGCAATGTTGGACAAGGTCCTGTGCGTCTGCTCGGGCTATTGGACAATAGAAACCTGGACGGAAGGCCTTGCTTACAAGGGCTCGAGCCGCGGCCTTGTGACCGTCGAGACCGGCATGAATTTCAGCCAAGAGCTGCCGCCCTTCTTCCTCGGAGATACATCTCTGAAGTACTCCGGTAGCGCTTTTCTTATAGAGTTCTCCCTCGTGAACCATGTAGGCTTTAGAGCGCCGCACAATGCAGCGTGCATCGTTGTGATCCTCAGGAAGCTCTCGCCTATTAAGGTATGCCAAGAAGGTTCGGTCCATGGGGCGATGACTACCATGAAGGGATGGGCCGACAGAGTAATTTCGGTGGCTGAGGCCCTGATGATGTCGGTGTGTTCGGACTCTGGGGTTGCATTCGGATCTGGATTGGTATTGCTGTTCTCCCCTTGCCACGCCACGGATGGCTTGAAAAGCCTTTCCAGAAAGATGTTAGGTGGGACGGGGTCGCTCTTGGCGCCGATGCAAGCAAGGACATCTGCTGCTTGATTACTTTCTCGAGCCACATGTTGAAACTCGAGCCCCTCGAACCGAGCCTCCATTTTGAGAATGGCATTACGGTAAGACGCCATATTCAGATATTTGGCATCGAAATCTCCATTTATTTGAGATATTGCGAGGTTTGAATCCTTGCGCACTTCCAGGCGTTGTATGCCCATGGAGACGGCCATCTGAAGACCATGCAATAAGGCTTCGTATTCGGCTGCATTGTTGGAGTCCGTGAATAATATTTGTAGGACATACTGAACAGTATCTTCAGTAGGGGATGTTAGGACAACGCCGAACCCTAGGCCTGCCAGCATTTTGGAGCCGTCGAAGTGCATGACCCAGTTGGAATACGTGTCGTACTCTTTAGGGAGTTCGATCTCTGTCCATTCGGCGACGAAGTCAGCCAGTACTTGAGATTTAATGGCCCGTCGCGGTTTGTATGTAATGTCGAATGGGAGGAGCTCAATAGCCCACTTGGCAATCCGGCCCATGGCGTCGCAGTTATTTATTATGTCATTGAGTGGTACTTTGGAGGCCACCGTTATGCAGCATTCTTGAAAGTAGTGTCGTAGCTTCCGTGATGCCATGAAGACCGCGTATGCTATTTTCTGGTAGTGTGGGTACCGGGATTTGCATGGTGTGAGGATAGTGGATACGTAGTATACCGGCTTCTGATATGGCCGATATGTGTCCATCCTCCTCTCATTCAACGACGAGCACCGTGCTAACGACTTGGTGTGTGGCCGATATGTATAATAACATAGGTTCGCCGATGCTTGGTGCGGCCAGGGTTAGGTTGCTTGCTAGAAGAGCCTTTATTTCTTCCAATCCGGCTGTTGCTGCATCCGTCCACTCAAAGTGTTTGGTGTGTCGGAGAAAGGGATATAGTGGCAATGCCTTTTCTCCTAGTCTGGAGATAAAGCGGCTTAAATCTGCCACACATCCAGATAATTTTTGGACTTGTTTAAGGTGAGCTAGCGTAGCCAACTATGACAAAGCTCGGATTTTAGCTATGTTTGCCTCAGTTCCTCTATTGGAAACGATGAAGCCCAGAAGCTTTCCAGCGGGAACACCAAAAACACACTTTTCCGGATTGAGCTTGATGTCATATGTTCGGAGGTTGTCGAATGTGAGACACAGATCGTTTATAAAGGACTCGACGTGCCTAGTTTTAACGACTATGTCACCCAGGTATGCTTCAACTGTCTTGCCAATTTGTTTCTCCAGACATGTTTGAATCATGCGTTGATAGGTGGCACCAGCATTTTTGAGCCTGAAAGGCATATTGTTGAAGCAGAAAGGCCCATATGGGGTTATGAAGGCCGTTGCGGCCTGGTCAGACTCCTTCATCTTGATTTGATTGTATCCGGAGTATGCGGCGAGGAAACACAGTGAGTCGTGTCCTACGGTAGCATCGATGATCTGATCGATGCGGGGGAGGGGAAAGGGAACCTTAGGGCAAGCATTGTTGAGGTCCTTGAAATCGACACATAGGTGCCAGGATTTACCCTTCTTTGATACCATCACCAGGTTTGCTAGCCAGTCCAGGTGCTTTATTTCTCTGATGAATCCGGCCTCAACACATAGGCGGCAGGACTTGGAATTTGACTATTTCGTCTGCTGGTTTAAAGGAGGTGGATTTGGATCGCTTGTCGAGTACCATGTCATCCCTATCCACCATGGACCGCAATGCGGTTAATTCTTCGGCCGTGAGGGCTTCAGACAATGCCTCGAGGGCCAAGGAGGCGGTTTTGTTTTTGGCACAGAGTGCTACGTCCGGATCACTAGCAAGAGTGATGATTCCATTGGGCCCGGGCATGTTGAGCTTCATGTACCCGTAATGGGGTATAACTTAGAAGCTTGCAAATGCATCTTGCCCTAAAAGGGCATGATATCCACTGTTAAAAGGGGCCACTTGAAAGGTTATCTCTTCGGACTGATAGTTCTCCAGCATGTCGAATACCACATCAAGTGTGATTTTTCCCGCACACCGTGCCTCCCGACTGGGAATAATTCCTCGGAAGGTCGTGCTTCTTTGCTCAATGCGGCTCCTGTCTATTTCCATTTTGTTGAGAGTTTCCTCGTAAATGAGGTTTACTCCGATGCCGCCGTCCATGAGCACTTTGGTAAGCCAAAAGCCGTCCACAATTGGACTGAGGACCAATGCGGCAGGTGCCCGGACTATTCTGAATTTTGGTTTGTCACTCGCATTGAATGTTATGGCCGTGTCATTCCAGGGGTTTATTGCTGCAACTTGGCAGACTTCGGTGAGGCCGTGGAGTGCCCTTTTGCGCCTATTGTTTGAGGCTAAAGTCTCGAAGACTGTCAGCACAGTAGGGTTGTTGGCCTTCATGGGATGTCGCTCTGCGGTATTTTTGGTGAGGAGATCCTTGCCGCTCTTGGCCACCTGTGCTACGTCTTGAGCTTGCATTGGTTTTCCTTGAAGAGGAAAGGGTGATGCAGCAATAGTAGCGTAAGTATTTCCCTCAGTTTTGAGAACCAAGGTATCAATCCAGTAGGAGGCTCCTCAAAAGTCCCACGCACCTACATAAACAAACAAAGAACTCGCAACCAACGCAATAAAGGGGTTGTGAATCCCTTCACGGCCACTTGAGAAAGTGAGATCTGATAGAGATAGTATGATAAGATAAATATATTTTTGGTATTTTATAATATAGATGCAAAAAGTAAAGATGCAAATAAAAGTAGATTGGAAGCAAATATGATAAAAGATAGACCCGGGGCCATAGGTTTCACTAGAGGGTTCTCTCAAGATAGCATAAGTATTACGGTGGGTGAACAAATTACTGTCGAGCAATTTATAGAAAAGCGAATAATTATGAGATTATCTAGGCATGATCATGTATATAGGCATCACGTCTGCAACAATTAGACGGACTCCTGCCTGCATCTACTACTATTACTTCCCACATCGACCGACTCATGCCTGCATCTAGAGTATTAAGTTCATAAGAACAGATTAATGCCTTAAGCAAGATGACATGGTGTAGAGGGATAAGCTCATCCAATATGATATAAACCCCATCTTATTATCCTCGATGGCAACAATACAATACGTGCCTTGCAACCCTTTCTGTCACTTGGTAAGGACACCGCAAGATTGAACCCAAAGCTAAGCACTTCTCCCATGGCAAGAAAGATCAATCTAGTAGGCCAAACAAAACTGATAATTTGTGAGACTTGCAAAGATAACTCAATCATACATAAAAGAATTCAGAGGAGATTCAAATATTTCTCATGGATAAACTTTATCATAAACCCACAATTCATCGGATCTCGACAAACACACCGCAATAAGAGTTTACATCGAATAGATCTCCACTAGAGAGGGGGAGAACATTGTATTGAGATCTAGAAAGAGAGAAGAAGCCATCTAGCTAATAACTATGGACCCGAAGGTCTGTGGTAAACTACTCACAACTCATCTGAGGGACTATGGTGTTGATGTATAAGCCCTCCGTTGTCGATTCTCCCTCCGGCGGAGCGCCGGCAAAGGCTCCAAGATGGGATCTCACGGATACAGAAGGTTACGGTGGTGGAAATTGTGTTTTGTTGGCTCCCTAGATGTTTTCGGGGTACGTAGGCTTATATAGGAGGAAGAAGTACATCGGTGGCCGCCCGAGGGGCCCACGAGACAGGGGGCACGCCCTATAGGGGGGGCACCCTACCCTCTCGTGGCCGCCTCGGCTGCTTCCTGACTTGCACTCCAAGTCCTTTGGATCACGTTTGTTCCAAAAATCACGCTCCCAAAGGTTTCATTCCGTTTGGACTCCGTTTGATATTCCTTTTCTTCGAAATACTGAAATAGGCAAAAAAACAGCAATACGGGCTGGGCCTCCGGTTAGTAGGTTAGTCCCAAAAATGATATAAATGTGTCAAATAAAGCCCATAAATATCCAAAAGGGGTAATATAATAGCATGGAACAATCAAAACTTATAAATACGTTGGAGACTTATCAAGCATCCCCAAGCTTAATTCCTACTCGTCCTCGAGTAGGTAAATGATAAAAATAGAATTTTTGATGTGGAATGCTACCTGGCATAATTCTCAATGTAATTTTCTTTATTAGGGCATGAATGTTCAGATCAAAATGATTCAAAATAAAAGTTCATATTGACATAAGAAATAGTGATACTTCAAGCATACTAATCAAAGTAATCATGTCTTCTCAAAATAACATGGCCAAAGAAAGTTATCCCTACAAAATCATATAGTCTGGCTGTTGCTCTCTCTTCATCACACAAAGTATTTAATCATGCACAACGCCGATGACAAGCCAATCAATTGTTTCATACTTTAATAATCTCAAACTTTTTCAACTTCCACGCAATACATGAGCGTGAGCCATGGACATAGAACTATATGTGGAGTAGAATGGTGGTTGTGGAGAAGACACAAAGGAGAAGAGAGTCTCCCATCAACTAGGCGTATCAACAGGCTATGGAGATGCCCATTAATAATATCAATGTGAGTGAGTAGGGATTGCCATGCAACGGATGCACTAGAGCTATAAATATATGAAAGCTCAACAAAAGAAACTAAGTGGGTGTGCATCCAACTTGCTTGCTCAGGAAGACCTAGAGCATTTTGAGGAAGCCCATCATTGGAATATACAAGCCAAGTTCTATAATGAAAAATTCCCACTAGTATATGAAAGTGACAACATAGGAGACTCTCTATCATGAAGATCATGGTGCTAATTTAAAGCACAAGTGTGGAAAAAGAGATAGTAGCATTGTCCCTTCTCTCTTTTTCTCTCATATTTTTTCTTTCTTTTTTTCTCTTTTTTTCTTTGGCCTTCCTTTTTTTCTTTTTGGCCTTTTTTTTATTTTTGTAAAGTCCGAAGTCTCATCCCGACTTGTGGGGGAAAATCACAATCTTCATCATCCTTTCCTCACTAAGACAATGATGTAATTAATGAAGATCATCACACTTTTATGGTTTTACAACTCAAAAATTACAACTCAAAGCTAGAACAAGATATGACTCTATATGAATGCCTCCGATGGTGTACCGGGATATGCAATGAATCAAGAGAGACATGTATGAAAATTATGAAGGTGGCCTTACCACAAATACAATGTCAACTACATGATCATGCAAAGAACAATATGACAAAAGTAATGCGTGTCATATGAACGGAACAGTGGAAAGTTGCATGGCAATATATCTCGGAATGGCTATCGAAATGCCATAACAGGTAGGTATGGTGGCTGTTTTGAGGAAGGTATATGGTGGGTGTATGGTACCGGCGAAAGTTGCGTGGCACAAGAGAGGCTAGCAATGGTGGAAGGGTGAAAGTGCTATAATCCATGGACTCAACATTAGTCAAAAGAACCCATATACTTATTGCAAAAATCTAGAAGTCATCAAAAACAAAGTACTACGCGGATGCTCCTAGGGGGGGTAGATTGGTAGGAAAAGACCGTCGCTCGTCCCCGACCGCCACTCATAAGGAAGACAATCAATAAATAAAATTGTGCTCCAACTTCATCACAAAGCAGTTCACCATACGTGCATGCTACGGGAATCACAAACCTCAACACAAGAATTTTTCATACTCACCTCAACTAGCATGACTTTAATATCACTACCTCCATATCTCAAAACAATTATCAAGTATCAAATTGATCATAGCATCCAATTCACTTTCTATGATAGTTTTTATTATATCCATCTTGGATGCTCATCATTCTAGGACCAAATTTGTAACCATAGCAAATACCATGCTTTTCTAAAAGACTCTCAAAATAATATAAGTGAATCATGAGAGACTAACAATTTCTTCAAAATTAAGCCACCGCCGTGCTCTAAAAGATATAAGTCAAGCACTAGAGCAAAAACTATCAAGCTCAAAAGATATAAGTGAAGCACGTAGAGTATTCTAGCAAATTCTAATCAAGTGGGCTTCTCCCAAAAGGTGTGTACAGCAAGGATGATTCTGGTAAACTGAAAAGTAAAGATTAATATAATACATGACGCTCCAAGCAAAACACATATCATGTTAAGAGTAAAAATATAGCTCCAAGTAAAGTTACCAATGAACAAAGACGAAAGAGGGGATTCCTTCCCAAGGCATCCCCAAGCTTTGTCTTTTGGCTGTCTTTGAATATCTTGGGGTGCCATGGGCATCCCCAAGCTTAGGCTCTTGCCACTCCTTATTCCATAGTCCATAAAAGCTTTACCCAAAACTTGAAAAATTCACAACACAAAACACAACAGGAAATCTTATAAGCTCCGTTAGTGAAAGAAAACAAAACCACCACATAAGTTACTGTAATGAACTCATTATTTAGTTATTTTGGTGTTAAACCTAATGGACGCCACGAAGCTGATGACCGAGGGGACGCCTGAGGGCAAGGAGCACCGCCGACCCGAACTGTATTTTGATAGTGTCCTTGAGGGATCCTGCCTTGTGGCGGAGCAATGTGCCAAAGATATCATATTCCCATGAGTACATTCATGTTACCCTATCCTGTAATATGAAACAAGATGAATATGTAACATAATGCTTGTTTAAAAAAATTACCTCCTATGCGGCCGTTTATGAAATCTGAGAGTTGGCCAGTCGTCGGCTTCTGCCCCCATGTAGATAGTATGGGGGTGTTCAGGATAAATATAAACACTATTTACTCCAAATTTTGGTCCTTAAAGGTGGTGTTTAGTGCAATGAACAAGGCAATCGGACTATACGGCTTTATCACCCTCACTTAGCCATAGGAGTTTGACAATGAAAATTTTGGCGCAGCCCCTGGTGTTCGGAAGGCCGAACTTGGGGCGCTATACATGCCTAGCCGGATAAAAACCGATTCCTCGCATAATGCGGAAAAAATCTCTAAGGATTTGAAACCTCTCGAATAGCTGACCAGCTCTCGCCACATCATGACAGTCAGTTTTTGGCTTCTCTACTGAGGTGCTCGTCCGGAAGAAACGGGACACAATCGCAGTAGTTCTCCCTTTACTACCCTAGCCGATATAGCGGAACGTAAGGTAGTAAGCACAGGAGCCGGGCAACCCAACTATTGACCAAAGACATGATTCGGAGCCGATGCATATAATGCTATAAGTTCGGGGTGCCAAACTGTACTGTAAAAGTGTTCAGACTTTATTGTCATGTTGCGGGGCATGATGAAGCCCCTAGCGAATTAATGCATACCAGAGTGTATGGGTGCAATTGATAAAAAATACAAAGACAAAGAAAAAATCAAGTAATAAGCTGACGCCGCAAATATTGAGCCGCAAATTGTTTTCCATTGTAATTTGATTAACACGTTGAGGCGTACTTGTACAAGTAATGCGGTAAGAAAATAAGGCTATTTGACATGCCGTGACCAAGGGCGAGCTGCGTGCATGTATTTAAAATAGATATAACGATCGTTAGCAAAGACCACCTGGGAATTCCCTTGTACGCCAAAGCTCCTTGCCTTCTTTGTGTATCCGTCCCGTGATGGGTCCGATGATCAGGTTATCAAAATAGCCTCGAGAAGAAAAAAACCTGAAAGAAAAAGAAAGAGTGAAGGTATGCGGATCCAGGGCGGTTGAGCCGCATTATGGACCATGATCTAGTTGTGCCTCCGTCCATGCCCATGGTATTGTAAGTGCGTAGTTATGTACGCATGGCACAAATGTCGCTGCCTGATTGGGACTGGGACGGAGGTCTAATTGCTAGTCAAGCTCTAGACGAGCTGTATTTTCCTCTTGTAGAGTAGTTTGGACTCGCTTGATGGTGTCCGGGAGTTTTCTTACCGAATTGAGGTTCTGCCTAAAAAGGCTACTCTGTACTTCTGCTGCAAGGGCCGCGGTGTGCTCCTCAATACGGAGGGAGCGTTCCATATTTCCATTTACTATTATGACACCGCGTGGTCCGGGCATCTTGAGCTTGAGGTAGGCATAGTGCGGCACCCCATTGAATCGAGCGAATGCGGTTCGTTCGAGCAGTGCATGATAGCCACTACGGAAGGGGACGATGTCGAAGTTTAACTCTTCGCTTCAGAAATTAACCGGCGATCCCAAGACCAGTTTCCAGTGTGATTGAGCCCGTACAACAGGCCTCTACACCTGGTATGACAACTTTAAAAGTGGTTTTTGTGGGCTTGTTCCTTGAGGGATCAATACCCATTTTGTGCATTGTATCCTGATAAAGCAGGTTCAGGCTGCTGCCACCATCCATGAGGACATGCGTAAGGTAGAATCCATCAATGATTGGGTCGAGAACTAGTGTGGCTGAACCGCCATGACGGATACTGGTCGGTGGTCCCTGCGATCGAAGGTGATCGGATAGTATGACCATGGGTTGAACTTTGGTGCGACTGGCTCCATCGTGTAGACGTTCCCGAGTGCACTCTTGCGCTCCCTCTTGGGGATATGGGTGGCATATATCATGTTCACTGTTTTGACTTGGGGGGGAAATTTCTTATGTCACCATATGTTCGGTGGTCGGGGCTCCTTGTCATCGTCATCGCTTTGCGACCCTTTCTCCTTATTATCTGCATTTGACTTGTCGGACTGTTTGAAGACCCAGCATTCCAAGTTGGTATGATTGGTTGGCTTAAGGAGTGACATGAACTTGGCATGGTCGATCTAGTATGCGGTCAAGACTGGACGGGCCCGGGTTGTTTCTTTTGTATGGCTTCTTCCGCTGACCGGACTTAGATCAACTAAATCCGGAGTTGACCGTCGTGTCTTCGGTGTTGTGACCATTGTTTTGACGCTTATGTCTGTTGCGTCCGGGCTTGCCGTTGCTATTCCTAGCTGCAAAAGTGCCAGGTTCGCTCGTATTGTTATTGCTACGGGCTAGCCAGCTATCTTCGCCCGCACAGAAGCGGGTCATGAGTGCCGTAAGTGTTGATATGGACTTCGGTTTTTCCTGGCCGAGGTGTTTGGCCAGCCATTCGTCGTGGATGCTGTGCTTAAAGGCCGCTAGGGCCTCGGCGTTCAGACAGTCGATGATCTGATTCTTTTTAGTTAAGAACCTAGTCCAAAATTTCCTGGCTGACTCTCTGGGCTGTTGGATTCTATGACTTAGGTCATCGGCATCCGGAGGTCGGACATATGTGCCTTGGAAGTTGTCAACGAAGGCGCCATCTAAGTCCTCCTAGCTGCCAATGGAGTTTTCGGGAAGACTATTCAACCAGTACCTAGCTGGTCCCTTGAGTTTGAGTGGGAGGTATTTGATGGCGTGAAGATCATCACCGCGGGCCATGTGAATATGGAGAAGAAAGTCCTCAATCCATACCGCGGGGTCTGTTGTGCCATCATATGATTCGATGTCCACGGGTTTAAACCCTTCTGGGAAATCATGTCCCATTACTTCGTTAGTGAAGCAAAGGGGGTGTGCGGCGCCTCTATATCGGGCCAAGTCGTGACGTAGCTCGGATGGAGTTCGTCTGCGATTTTCGGCCCGGACGTGATTATGTTTGTCACGTTCAGCCAGATGGCCATCGTCGCGCATCGGGGCACGCCCCCGTGATCCATAGATTGATCTTATCTGACCTGGTCTGTTTCCAAGTCGCGGCACACGTCATGTGTATATCCCCGAGCTGTTGTATGTCTGTTTGTCCAGCGAGGTAATGCAGGCTGGTGTTTGGCTTGAGGTGCCGCTTTGTCCCATCCACATGGTGGTTGGCCAGCCGCATTGTACCTTGGTAGGACGGGCTCTAGTGCATCGTCATCGAACTGTGGTAACAGTTCGCGCTTCGGGTAGCTTTTGGTTGGGCGCTCGAGGCCATATTCCTCGGCTGCCAGGACATCAGTCCATCTTTGATTGAGCAAATATTGATCAGCTTGAAGCTGCTGTTGTTTCTTTTTCAGGCTCCTTACAGTGGCAACTAGCCGACACTTAAAGTGTTACTGTTCGGCGGGCTCCTCAGGCATGATAAAATCTTCATCGCCGAGGCGCACCTCGTCCTCGGAGAGCAGAAGGTAGTTACTATCCTCCGAGTCTTCATTCATGGCCTGTTTGCCAGTGCTAACTCGCCCATCATCCCGTTCCTCCTATTCGAAGGTTGGCTCAACGGGATCTTCTTTGTTTTTGGCACCGTCCGGAGTATTCTCTTCTTCTGTGGCGATGTTGCTGTTTTTACAATGGCGTGGCTTAGAGCGGTGCCGCTGACGTTGGCGCTTTGGCTGTATCTCCAGAGGATTATCCTCGACTGGATTTTCATTGTTGCCGTTGTTTTCTTTGCGTGTATCCACCATGTATATGTTGTACAAGGAGGTGGCCATCCAACGCCCTGTGGGTGGTGGTTCCTACTCCTCTCCGGCATCGTCGTCCATACCGTCGATGTCTTTGGAGTCGTAATCAAGCATGTCGGTTAATTCATCGACAATGTCTACAAAGTGGGTGGTGGGTGGGAAACGAAGTTCTTTGTCGTTCGCTTCCTATTCTAGCCGGACATAGCTCGGGCGAGTGTCCCCTGACAAGGAGAGAGACTTCAATGAGTTTAACACGTCGCCAAACGGCGAGTGTTGAAAGATGTCTGCGGAGCTGAACTCCAAGACCGGCGCCCAATCAGGTTTGATGGACGCGGATGCACGCGGTTCGGAACCCATGCCCGGCGACGAGTCCGAGGTTCCGGTGACACAAGCTCAGCCTAATGTCGGGTCTTTGTGCGGCTCGAGCGCCGCTTAGTCTGCAGCCTCCGTGGCGGGGTTAAGCTTCCCATCTTCGGACAACACAGTCCGCTCCAGCTCGAGGGCCAGGGCAGTCACAGGTGCTATCTCCTATGCGTGGCCAGATGAGAGATCTAGGTGATGTTTATCATTATGGCCGGGGACAACCGTCATGGGCTCGAATCCGTCGAAGATCAAGTCTCTGCGTTCAGGCTTCCAAACCTGACCTGGTGGCCAGGGGCACAGCCAACGATTCTCTCTAGACGGCCAAGCAAGTTGGCCCGCAGTGCGAAGCCGCCGAATATGAAGATCTGTCCGGGGAGAAAGATCTCACCCTGGACTGCGTTGTTATAGATGACGGATGGGGCCACCAAGCCTTCTGATGACGATGCATCGGAAGTATCAATGAAAGCACCAATGTCGGTGTCAAAACCGACGGATCTCGGGTAGGGGGTCCCGAACTATGCGTCTAAGGCTAATGGTAACAGGAGCAAGGGGATGATACGTCTCCAACGTATTTATAATTTTTGATTGTTCCATGCTATTATATTACCCGTTTTGGATGTTTATGGCTTTACTTTAAACTTTTATATCATTTTTGGGACTAACCTACTAACCGGAGGCCCAGCCTGAATTGTTGTTTTTTTGCCTATTTCAGTGTTTCGAAGAAAAGGAATATCAAACGGAGTCCAAACGGAATGAAACCTTAGGGAGCGATCTTTTTGGAACAAACGTGATCCAGAGGACTTGGAGTGAAAGTCAAGAAACAAGCGAGGTGGCCACAAGGGTTCCCGACGGACCCCCTAGGGCTGGGCGTGCCCCCACCCTCATGGGCCCCTCGAGCATCCACCGACCTACTTATTTCTCCTATATAGACCCTGTACCCCGAAAACATCAGAAGCGACCACGAAAAACTATTTCCACCATCGTAATCCCATCTTGGAGCCTTCGTTGGTGCTCTGCAGGACGGGGAATCGATCATGGAGGGCCTCTACATCAACGCCAAGGCCTCTCCGATGAGTTGTGAGTAGTTTACCATCGACCATCGGGTCCATAGTTATTAGCTAGATGGCTTCTTCTCTCTCTTTCAATCTCAGTACCAAGTTCTCCACGATCTTCTTGGAGATCTGTTCAATGTAACTCTTTTTGCGGTGTGTTTGTCGAGATCCGATGAATTGGGGGTTTATGATCAAGTTTATCTATGAGAAATATTTGAATCTCCTCTGAATTCTTTTATGTGTGATTAAGTTATCTTTGCAAGTCTCTTCAAATTATCAGTTTGGTTTGGCCTACTAGATTGATCTTTCTTGCAATGGGAGAAGTGCTTAGCTTTGGGTTCAATCTTGCGCTGTCCTTTCCCAGTGACAGCTGGGGCAGCAAGGCACGTATTGTATTGTTGCCATCAAGGATAAAAAGATGGGGTTTATATCATATTGCATGAGTTTATCCCTCTACATCATGTCATCTTTCTTAATGCGTTACTCTGTTCTTTATGAACTTAATACTCTAGATACATGCTGGATAGCGGTTGATGTGTGGAGTAATAGTAGTAGATGCAGGCAGGGGTCGGTCTACTTGCGATGGATGTGATGCCTATATAGATGATCATGCCTAGATAATCTCATAATTATTTGCTTTTCTATAATTGCTCGACAATAATTTGTTCACCCACCGTAATACTTATGCTATCTTGAGAGAAGCCACTAGTGAAACCTATGGCCCCCGGGTCTATCCTTTATCATATAAGCTTTCAATCTACTTTTATTTGCATCTTACTTTTCCCATCTATATTATAAAATAACAATAATATATTTATCTTATCATATTATCTCTATCAGATCTCACTTTCGCAAGTTGCCGTGAAGGGATTGACAACCCCTTTATTGCGTTGGTTGCGAGTTCTTGTTTGTTTGTGTAGGTGCGTGGGACTTTTGAGGAGCCTCCTACTGGATTGATACCTTGGTTCTCAAAAACCAAGGGAAATACTTATGCTACTATTGCTACATCACCCTTCGCTCTTCAAGGAAAACCAATGAAAGCTCAAGACTTAGCAAGAAGGATTTCTGGCACCGTTGCCGGGGAGGTCTTCGCTCAAGTCAAGACATACCAAGGACCCATCACAAACTCATCTCCCTCGCACTTACATTATGTGCCATTTGCCTCTCGTTTTCCTCTCCCCCACTTCACCCTTGCCGTTTTATTCGCCCTCTCTTTCCCAATGTCCTTCCTCTTTTGCTTATCTTCTTGTGTGCATGTTTGCCGTTATGGCTTTGCCTAAGAACACCGACCTTCATCTTAGAAGGCTGGAAGAGATTGAATCAAACATTAGAAGTTTTATGACTTTACAATTTGAGCATAATAATTTCTTCAGAAAGGAGCTTAAAGAACAAAAAAGTTTTTTGGGGTTTATGAACAAAGAGCTTGATGATATGTCTAAAGAATTTTATGGTTTGAACTCTCAAATTACTCGTCTTGAAAAATCTATAGCCCAAATTTCTGATAAGCAAGCTACATCAGTCAATAAGATGGCTGCCAAACCAGAAAAGTTAGATGAAAATAATGATGAAGATCTAAAAGTTATTGATGTGTCCCCTTTTAAATCTTTTTTTTGCAATATGAATCTTAATAATTATGGGACTGGAGATGAGTCAACTTTAGTTAAAAGGCGTCCCAATGATTCGGAGTTTTTAGATCTTGATGCTAAATTTGGTAAAAATTGGATTGGAGAGGTCAAGACTTTAAATAGCATTGAACCCACTATCTTCGATTTCAAGGAATTTAATTATGATAATTGTTCTTTAGTAGATTGTATTTCCTTGTTGCAATCCGTGTTGAATTCTCCTCATGCTTATAGTCAAAATAAAGCTTTTACCAAACATATTGTTGATGCCTTGATGCTATCGTATGATGAATAACTTAATTTGGAAGTTTCTGTACCTAGAAAACTTTATGATGAGTGGGAACCTACTATAAAGATTAAAATTAAAGATCATGAGTGTTATGCTTTATGTGATTTGGGTGCTAGTGTTTCCACGATCCCGAAAACTTTATGTGATATTCTAGGTTTCCATGATTTGGATGATTGCTCTTTAAATTTGCACCTTGAGGATTCCACCATTAAAAAGCCTATCGGAAGGATCAATGATGTTCTCATTGTTGCAAATAGGAATTTGGTGCCCGTAGATTTTATCGTTCTTGATATAGATTGCAATCTTTCTTGTCCTATTATTCTTGGTAGACCTTTCCTTAGAACGATTGGTGCGATTATTGATATGAAGGAAGGGAATATTAGATTCCAATTTCCATTAAGGAAAGGCATGGAGCACTTTCCAAGAAAGAAAGTTAAATTACCTTATGAATATATCATGCAAGCTACTTATGAATTGAGTGCCAAAGATGGCACTACTTAGATCTATCCTCGCTTGTATGCCTAGCTAGGGGCGTTAAACGATAGCGCTAGTTGGGAGGCAACCCAATTTTACTTTTGTTTTTTGTTTTTGCTTCTGCTTAGTAAAAAAATTGCATACACCTTCTGTTTAGATGTGTTTTCATGTTTTAATTAGTGTTTGTGCCAAGTAGAACCTATAGGATAACCTATGGTGATAGTTAATTTGATTCTGCTGAAAAACAGAAACTTTGCGCGCACAGAAATAATTTTGGTAATTCACAGAAACGTGCTTTTGTGTTGATTCTTTTTTCTGTAGATCAATAGACAAATTTCCCAGGACTTCCTATTTTGATAGGAGGTTTAGAGTTCCAGAATTATTCGAAAGTTACAGATTGTTACAGACTGTTCTGTTTTTGACAGATTCTGTTTTTCGTGTGTTGTTTGCTTATTGTGATGCTTCTATGGCTAGTATGTAGGGTATGAACCATAGAGAAGTTTTAATACAGTAGTTTTAACACCAATATAAATAAATAATGAGTTCATTATAGTACCTTATGTGGTGGTTTTTCTTTCTTGCACTAACGGAGCTTATGAGATTTCCTGTTGAGTTTTGTGTTGTGAAGTTTTCAAGTTTTGGGTAAAGATTTGATGGATTATGGAATAAGGAGTGGAAAGATCCTAAGCTTGGGGATGCCCATGGCACCCCAATATATTCAATAATAGCCAAAAGCCTAAGCTTGGGGATGCCCCGAAAGGCATCCCCTCTTTCGTCTTCGTCTATCGGTAACTTTACTTGGACCTATATTTTTATTCACCACATGATATGTGTTTCGCTTGGAGCGTCTTGTATGATATTAGTCTTTTCTTTTTAGTTTACCACAATCATCCTTGCTGTACACACCTTTTGGGATAAGCCCACTTGATTAGAATTTATTAGAATACTCTATGTGCTTCACTTATATCTTTTGAGCTAGATAGTTTTGCTCTAGTACTTCACTTAAATCTTTTAGAGCACGGCGGTGGATTGATTTTGAAGAAATTGTTGATCTCTCATGCTTCACTTATATTATTTATAGAGTCTCTTAGAACAGCATGGTATTTTCTATGGTTGTAAAATTTGTCCTAGAATGATGGGCATCCAAGTTGGGTATAATAAAAACTATCATAGAAAGTGAATTGGATGCTATGATCAATTTCATACTTGATAATTTTTTTGAGATATGGAGGTAGTGATATTAGAGTCATGCTATTTGGGTGATTATGAATTTAAAGAATACTTGTGTTGAACTTTGTGATTCCCGTAGCATGCACGCATGGTGAACCGCTTTGTGATGAAGTTGGAGCACAATTTTATTTATTGATTGTCTTCCTTATGAGTGGCGGTCGGGGACGAGCGATGGTCTTTTCCTACCAATCTACCCCCCTAGGAGCATGCGCATAGTACTTTGTTTTCAATGACTTGTATATTTTTGCAATAAGTATATGAGTTCTTTATGACTAATGTTGAGTCCATGGATTATACGCACTCTCACCTTCCACCATTGTTAGCCTTTCTTGTGCCGCGCAACTTTCCCCGGTACCATATACCTTCCTCAAAACAGCCACCATACCTACCTATTATGGCATTTCCATAGCCATTCCGAGATATATTGCCATGCAACTTTCCACCGTTCCATTTATATGACACGCATCATCATTGTCATATTGCTCTTTGCATGATCATGTAGTTGACATCGTATTTGTGGCAAGGACACCTTCATAATTTTCATACATGTCACTCTTGATTCATTGCATATCCCGATACACTGCCGGAGGCATTCATATAGAGTCATATCTTGTTTTAAGTATTGAGTTGTAATCTTGAGTTATAAGTAAATAAAAGTGTGATGATCTTCATTATTAGAGCAATTGACCCAGTGAGGAAAGGATGATGGAGACTATGATTCCCCCACAAGTCGGGATGAGACTTCGGACTTTATAAAAAAAAAGAAGCCAAAGAGCCCACCAAAAAAGGAAAAAAAGAAAAAAAGAAAGAAGAAAGGCCTAAAGAAAAAAAAAGAGAAAGGCCGAAAAAGAAAAAAAAGAAAAAAATGAAATGAGAGAAAAAGAGAGAAGGGGAAATGCTACTATCCTTTTTACCACACTTGTGCTTCAAAGTAGCACCATGATCTTCATGATAGAGAGTCTCCTATGTTGTCACTTTCATACACTAGTGGGAATTTTTCATTATAGGACTTGGCTTGTATATTCCAATGATGGGCTTCCTCAAAATGCCCTAGGTCTTCGTGAGCAAGCGAGTTGGATGCACACCCACTTCGTTTCTTTTGTTGAGCTTCCATACATTTATAGCTCTAGTGAATCCGTTGCATGGAAATCCCTACTCACTCACATTGATATCTATTAATGTGCGTCTCATAGCTCGTTGATACGCCTAGTTGATGTGAGACTATCTTCTCTTTTTTTGTCTTCTCCACAACCACCATTCTATTCCACGTATACTGCTATGTCCATGGCTCACGCTCATGAATTGCGTGTAAGTTGAAAAGGTTTGAGATTACAAAAGTATTAAACAATTGTTTGGCTTGTCATCGGGGTTGTGCATGATTAATCTACTTTGTGTGATGAAGATAGAGCAACAGCCAGACTATATGATTTTGTAGGGATAACTTTCTTTAGCCATGTCATTTTGAGAAGACATGATTGCTTTATTAGTATGCTTGAAGTATTACTATTTCTTATGTCAATATGAACTTTTATTTTGAATCATGTGGATCTGAACATTCATGCCACAATAAAGAAAATTACATTGAGAATTATCCTAGGTAGCATTCCACATCAAAAATTCCGCTTTTATCATTTACCTACTCGAGGACGAGCAGGAATTAAGCTTGGGGATGCTTGATACGTCTCCAACGTATCTATAATTTTTGATTGTTCCATGCTATTATATTACCCGTTTTGGATGTTTATGGGCTTTACTTTACACTTTTATATCATCTTCAGGACTAACCTACCAACCGGAGGCCCAGCCCGAATTGCTGTTTTTTTGCCTATTTCAGTGTTTCGAAGAAAAGGAATATCAAATGGAGTCCAAACGGAATGAAACCTTGAGGAGCGATCTGTTTGGAACAAACGTGATCCAGATGACTTGGAGTGGAAGTCAAGAAACAAGAGAGGCGACCACGAGGGTGCCCGGCGCGCCCCCTACGGCTGGGCGCGCCCCCCACCCTCATGGGCCCCTCGAGCGTCCACCGACCTACTTCTTCCTCCTATATATACCCATGTACCCTGAAAACATCAGAAGTGACCACAAAAAACTATTTCCACCGCCGTAACCTTCTGTATCCGCGAGATCCCATCTTGGAGCCTTCGCCGGCGCTCCGCCGGTTGGGGAATCAATCACGGAGGGCCTCTACATCAACACTAAGGCCTCTCCGATGAGTTGTAAGTAGTTTACCACAGACCTTCGGGTCCATAGTTATTAGCTAGATGGCTTCTTCTCTCTCTTTGAATCTCAATACCAAGTTCTCCTCGATCTTCTTGGAGATCTATTCGATGTAACTCTTTTTGCGGTGTGTTTGTCGAGATCCGATGAATTGTAGGTTTATGATCAAGTTTATCTATGAGAAATATTTGAATCTCCTCTGAATTCTTTTATGTGTGATTAAGTTATCTTTACAAGTCTCTTTGAATTATCAGTTTGGTGTGGCCTACTAGATTGATCTTTCTTGCAATGGGAGAAGTGCTTAGGTTTGGGTTCAATCTTGCGGTGTCCTTTCCCAGTGACAGCAGGGTCAGCAAGGCACGTATTGTATTGTTGCCATTGAGGATAAAAAGATTGGGTTTATATCATATTGCATGAGTTTATCCCTCTACATCATGTCATCTTTCTTAATGCGTTACTCTGTTCTTTATGAACTTAATACTCCAGATGCATGCTGGATAGAAGTCGATGTGTGGAGTAATAGTAGTAGACGCAGGCAGGAGTCGGTCTACTTGTCACGGACGGGATTCCTATATACATGATGATGCCTAGATAATCTCATAATTATTCGCTTTCCTATCAATTGATCGACAGTAATTTGTTCACCCACCGCAATACTTATGCTATCTTGAGGGAAGCCACTAGTGAAACCTATAGCCCTCGGGTCTATCCTTTATAATATAAGATTTCAATCTACTTTTATTTGCATCTTTACTTTTCCAATCTATATTATAAAATACCAAAAATATATTTATCTTATCATATTATCTCTATCAGATCTCACTTTTGCAAGTGGCCGTGAAGGGATTGACAACCCCTTTATTGCGTTGGTTGTGAGTTCTTGTTTGTTTGTGTCGGTGCGTGGGACTTTTGAGGAGCCTCCTACTGGACTGATACCTTGGTTCTCAAAAACTTAGGGAAATACTTATGCTACTATTGCTGCATCACCATGTCCTCTTCAAGCAAAACCAATGCAAGCTCAAGAAGTAGCGGGGGACACAATGTTTACCCAGGTTCGGGCCCTCTCTATAGAGGTAATACCCTACTTCCTGCTTGATTGAGCTTGATGAATATGAGTATTACAAGAGTAGATCTACCACGAGATCGTAATGGCTAAACCCTAGAAGTCTAGCCTATGAGGTTATGATTGTTGTGGCTAAACCCTAGAAGTCTAAACCCTCCGGTTTATATAGACACTAGGGGGGCTAGGGTTGTACAAAGTCGGTTATAGAGAAAGGAATCTATATATCCGAATCGCCAAACTTGCCTTCCATGCCAAGGAGAGTCCCATATGGACACGAGACAAAGTCTTCTATCTTGTATCTTCATAGTCCAGCAGTCCGTCCAGCGTATATAGTCCTGCTGTCCGAGGGCCCCTTAATCCAGGACTCCCTCAGTGAGCTCATCACCAAGCTAGGGTATGAGCTCAACTCCTTGTCCATTATTTTTAACACCCCATTCCTAGCACAAGGTCAATGCCAAGTTTCTTTCCAAGTATGAGACTGATCTATCCACAGAAATCATCCTCTACATTAGATTTGAGTTCAAAATTTAGGGTTAGGTTTCTGCCGGACTCATCTCGGACCGAACAAATTGTAGGAATTGGTCACACTGATTTGGCTTAGGCTAGTGCACAAGTGATTTTCGGTCTGACCGAAAGCTGCAAATCGGTGTGACCGATACCAGGACTTTGTGCAACCTTAGCAAACTCGGAGCCACCGAACTGTGTCTTGGTCTGACCGATTCCACATGTTAAGACTCCAAAGTTGCTTCAGTGTCACCGAGTTTTACAAATCGCTAGCTCCGAAATGCTTACTGTAGAAAACTAAAACTAAGTTTTTGACTCACTCTTTTTGGAAAAACTCTGCACTTTGTGATACTCATCTACTCTACCTCATCTACAACTATTCATAGGGTCAATTCTTAGTTTGTTGTGCAGAATGTCTGATCAAAGTGACAGTCAGAACAAGTTAGAGGAGTAGATGGACTTGAGTGAGGGCACTAGTCCCTCTGGAAGCTATGATGAGGGAAGCAGGAGCACACCGAGTAACCTGCCTAAGGCTCGGACTAGGCAGACAAAGAAGAGAACTTCAGACTCTGAAGATGAATGAATGCCTCCAAGGAGAGGACATTGAGTCCGGCGCCACCATCAATGACGCTCCTGGTAACCGCTACATTGCAGACGATGGGGGTGCAAAGCACGGGTAGTAAACCGGCACCGTCCATGGTCTTGGGGTTATCTATGGAGTCGAAGATGAGGTCGGCCTGGGCACCGCCCAACCCGGAGGGGCCCCTCGAAGGGACGGAGAAGCCCCCATCTGATAGAAGAACTGCTTGGCGTGGCGGTTTTAAGCTGGCGCCTACGATCCGCCGAGGATGGCAGCGACGGCATGGTGCGCCAGGACCGCGAAGTGCGCGGTGAACAACTCGCGCAGCTCCTCCCATGAAGCCACCGAGGACTCTGGTAAGTTGAGCAGCCAAGTGCGAGGCATGCTCGCGAGCACCATAGGGAGCTAATTTGCGATGGCCTTGTCGTCTCTGCCCGTCGCCCATATGGCCTTCTCGTATGCGTGGAGAAACCTGGCAGTGTCCACCGTGGCATCGTAGCGTGGCGACAACTCCGGCTTGAACTTCGGAGGCCACTGCACCTGTCGCAAGGCAGGGCAAAAGGCCCGAAAACACATGACGCCCCTAGCGCGCTCGGTGGACCAGTGGAAGGAGCGGTGCCCGCCATGGAGATCGAGCACCAAGGGTGAAGCATAGTTGATAAAGAGGCTGAGCTCCGACACGCCCCCTACCTGGCGCGCCAAATGTTTGATTCCGGGCTTCGCAGACCCAAGAAAGATTCGAACTCAGGGGCGTGTGCGAAGAACTCAAACTCTCAATACGATCGATCCGCTGCTCTCACGGCCTAGCTCGGTGAACACGACAGAGAATTACATGACCGTTTACCCAGGTTCGGACCACCTTGCGGTGTAAAACCCTACTCCTGCTTTCTGGTGGATTAGCCTCGCGAGGGGCTGAGGATGAACTAGTACAAGTGGAAGAACAACCTCAAGAGGCGTGTTCTTGTGATGGACTCTGGGGATTCGTTCTCTGGGGGTCCGATCCCTTCTATGGTGGTGGCTAGGCTATATTTATAGTGGCCTTGGTCCTCTTCCTCCAAAACTTAGGCGGGAAGGGATCCCACAACGACCAAATTTGAAAGGGGGCAAGAAGTACGTCTAATCCTGACGAAAGGTGGTATTCGCCTGCAAAGCCTCTGAGCGTGATGTCGTGGTGGGCTCGGCGATGACATCCATCCTGCCGTTCTGGCGGTCTTGGTCTTGCTACACGCAAATGGCAACCTTTGGCTGATTCATTGGGACTCCACACCTGCGCTTGCCTCCTTTGCACCAAAGATGAAACCCGCGGCTCTTCGCCTACTGGCGCGCGCCTGGCCTTGGTCGTCATGGCTGATGTCATTCCAGCCACGTGAGGCTAGGTCTTGCATAGAAATCTCTGATCCGCTCAGGAGGCCGCGTGAGGAACCCGCTCCCTCGGGAGTTCTGACGTTTCCCGCCTCGCGAGACTTGGCCCCTCGCGAGGGTCTCATCCTGACATAGTCAAATATGGGCCGTACCAGGCCGTCGATAGAGCCACGTCATGGGCCATAGGTAGGCAGGTCTGGTGTAACGCCCCAAGTCCGATGCTCCAGTTGCCTTCCATTTATTTTAGTTGTTGTCGTGTGTTTATTATGTGTCGCATTGTCATAGTTGTTTTGCATATTTCTTTTCCCTATGTTTGTTGCCATGATCATGTTGAGTGCCTTGTCATATTTGCTTCTTGCTTCATGATCATCATTGTTTACATTGCTTTGTGACTTTTGTCATTTTTCTTTTCATCATAATCACCATGTGCATCACATTCTTCATGATGTTGTCTTTCTCTATGCATGTTGCATGTGACCAAACCCCTTGCTATGTCTCTCAAATCTACCCATGCATCAACACCTCCTTCTTCCTTCCTATTCCTTTCATTTTTGCTAGTGCCATTTTCTGTCCTCCATAAATGTTCATTCTTTTCCTATAAATCCTTCTCATTGCCTACACCCTCTGCCAATTTTCGGCTCATATGAATATGTTTTGGTTGGGTTCAAAAATGGCTCAAGTTTGAATTTAATTCAAACTTGTTATTTTTATATCCTTAAAAATGCCCAAAACCAGTTTATTCAAAATATGCATATGGCGATTTTCCGGAATTGTTGTTTGTTGTTTCCGGCCTCGCTTAAACTTGCCTAAATAGTTAGTTTATTTACGCTCCACCTCTTGCCATGTTTAATAACATTTAATATTGTTGAGTACCTAACCAAGAGAGAACTAAATAATTGATGTGGTGTTCCGTCAATATGCAACTCGTTGCATATTGAGCTCCACTTAAATTGTAGTGTTCTTTGCTTCACTTTGTCATGCCATGCCTCTTTAAACTGGACATGCATCATACTTGTTTGTGCATCATGCCATGTTTATGCTTGTGTGTTTACCATGTTGTTTGTTTCTTTCCGGTGTTGCTTCTTAGGTCCGGTAATGTTGCGATTGTGAGGATTCGTTTGACTACTCCCGTTTGTCTTCTTCATGGACTCATTCTTCTTCCTATCGGGATTTCAGGCAAGATGACCATTACCCTTGATATCACTTCTATCTTTGCTTGCTAGTTGCTTCGTTCTATCGCTGTGCTGCGTTACCTATCACTTGTTTACCATGCATCCCATATTGCCATGTCAGCCTCTAACCTTTGACACCCTTCCTATGCAAACCGTTGTTTGGCTATGTTACCGCTTTGCTCAGCCCCTCTTATAGCGTTGTTAGTTGCAGATGAAGTTGAAGATTGCTTCATGATGGACAGGATTATGTTGGGATATCACAATATCTCTTATTTAATTAATGCATCTATATACTTGGTAAAGGGTGGAAGACTCGACCTTATGCCTGGTGTTTTGTTCCACTCTTGCCGCCCTAGTTTCCGTCATACTGGTGTTATGTTCCCGGATTTTGCGTTCCTTACGCGGTTGGGTGATTTATGGGACCCCCTTGACAGTTCGCTTTGAATAAAACTCCTCCAGCAAGGCCCAACCTTGGTTTTATCATTTGCCACCTAAGCCTTTTTCCCTTGGGTTCTGCAGACTCAAGGGTCATCTTTATTTCAGCCCCCCAGGGCCAGTGCTTGTGTAGGTGTTGGTCCGAACTAGAGCCCTTTGCAGCGCCCCCTCAGGGAAACTTGAGGTCTGGTTTTAGTTGTACGGATTGCTTATCCGGTGTTGCCCTGAGAACGAGATATGTGCAGCTCCTATCGGGATTGTCGGCGCATCGGGCGGCTTTGCTGGCCTTGTTTTACCATTGTCGAAATGTCTTGTAAACCGGGATTCCGAGTCTGATCGGGTCTTCCTGGGAGAAGGTCTATTCCTTCGTTGATCGCGAGAGCTTGTCTTGGGATAAGTTGGGACACCCCTGCAGGGTATAATCTTTTGAAACCGTGCCTGCGGTTATGTGGGAATTTTTTTAATATCCGGTTGTAGATAACTTGACACTTCATTCGAATTAAAACGCATCAACCGTGTGTGTAGCCATGATGGTATCTTCTCGGCGGAGTCCGGGAAGTGAACACGGTTTTTGGGTTATGTTTGACGTAAGTAGGAGTTCAGGATCACTTCTTGATCATTACTAGTTGAGGAACGTTCCATTTGTTCTCTTCTCGCTCTTATTTGCGTATGTTAGCCACCATATTATGCTTAGTAGCTGCTGCAACCTCACCACTTTACCCCCTTCTTTTCCCTTTAAGCTTTGCTAGTCTTGATACCCATGGTAATGGGATTGCTGAGTCCTCGTGGCTCACAGATTACTACAACAACAGTTGCAAGTACAGGTTTTGCGATGATCATGACGCGAGAGCGATGTTTGCTTGGTTTGGAGTTCTTCTTCTACTTTTTTGATCAGGGGATAGGTTCCAGGTCGGCAGCCTGGGCTAGCAGGATGGATGTCGTTTGAGTTTCTGTTTGTGTTTCATCCGTAGTCGGGTGGTGCTCTTATGTAAGATGATGTTGTATCCGTGTGGCATTGTATGCCTTTTGTATGTATCCCCATCTATTATGTAATGTTGATGTAATGATATCCACCTTGCAAAAGCGTTTCAATATGCGGGTCTATCCTTGGTGGGACCTTCGAGTTCCTTTTGGATAGGGTCGCATATTGGGCGTGACAAGTTGGTATCAGAGCCTCGACCGACCATAGGATCCCCCTTGATTGTTGGCTGTTGTTGAGTCTAGAAGAAAACTATTTTGAGTCTTAGGATTATATATATCGGAGAGTAGAATTCTTTTTACTCCTCAGCCCCCTTCATCGCTCTGGTGAGGACTCTCGACGTAGATGTTTTGTCTTTCCTCTCCTCAATTTTTCACAAAAAAATTTTTTAGGATCACGCGGGTATCTTGGAATCGTTCTGATGGTTTTGTGACGAGAACATTGTTCTTGGTGCCTCCTGTCTTTTATGTGGCAATGACCCGGGGAGTTGAGCTCCGAGGTGTTGTCGTCACAATTTTATCGTTGCAGTTCTGGAATACCTGAGTTTTGCCGACATCGAAAATCTCTTTTATGCAGTTGTTGGTGAGATAACCTCGATGCCACCCAGTACTGGGGAGTTCGGGAGTATTGCCATAACTTGTATAACGGATGCTTTTTGAAGGTTGAGGTACATGATTTTTGGAGTTTTCTTGGTTATGTGTTGACGGATGGATACAACTGGATGTAGGGATTGTTAGTTTGGGTGAGATATACTGCTTCCCCTGTATCCCCAACACCAGATTGCATAACCAGAAAGTTTCGGGAGTTTATATGTGGGAATTCAAGTAGCTCCTAGAATATCTTGTCGACAGATGCATGATATGGGATTGGGTAAATCTCTATCATATGTATTTGTTCCGGCTTATTCTGCAAGCCAAAACCTTTGTTTTGTTTTAATTGTGGTATTCGAGTTGCTTCAATGTCAAGTGTTGATTCCATACCTTTCAAGCGGTGTTCTCATATTTCTATGGGAGTGCTAATCCTTCTTGATCATTGAGGTTGTCATGTTAATTCTTTTCCAACCAGCGTGCTTCTCTTCAAGTGGATCCGATCATCTCAAAATCCGCAAGATCAATTCTATGTTTTCTCAACGGTATCCATTTCATCCGTCCCCAAGTTGCCTTTGTTTTCCCGCCCTCCCACTCCTTTTCTTCAAGGACTCAGATATCTTAATCAAGTATCCATCTTATGGATGTGAAGTTTCTCCATTCTTTTCCCGTCAATGTTCTTATCCGGTGATTCTCAGGAAGATACTAACGGAGCTTTGAGTTCATCATTCTTCATTATTTTTCTTCTCCGGTGGATTTAATTCAAGCTTTCGGTGTTGATCATACTCTTTTTCCTTGTTGCAAATGATTTCTCATGCCGATGCACCTCTTAATCATTCACTTCTCACTATTCATTTGCCCTGGACTGCTGAAGATATCTCAGAAGGCTCGTCTTTTCTTCCAAGATCTGTTCAAGCAATTTGGAGATTGTTATCTCATTCAAGTCATTTAATTCAACCAGTGCAATATCTCTTTTAAATCGTTCAACGGTGTTTCTTTTGAGTGGGCCCTAACCCACAGGTCTTTTCCCAAGATCTTTCCTGACTCTCCTAATTTTCCCGGAGCTATTCCCAAATTCTTTTGAAGTTTGACGTAAGTATGAATTTTCATCAGTCATATTCCTTCTTCAAGATCGCTTTTAAAACATTTTCGTCGTTGGTTCATCATTTCTATTCTTCGTTGTTCCGGAGTATCTCAACAATGCATGGTGGTTCTCATCATCATTCTCAACATTTGAAGACCGAAGAAGAGGTTCTCTTAAATCTTGCTGCATTCTCTTCAAGATTCATGGTTCTAGCTTCATGGCATCGTCATAATTGTTTTCGATTGTGAGAATTCTTTTCAACCATCCGACGCATTTCATGAGTTTCTTTTCCTTTCTCGATCATCCGAAGGCCATCATTTATGAATATTATTCATTCTCAGCTTTCAGCTCTCATTCTCGAATTCTTTCGGTGCATCGTCCAGATATCCTATAGTCAGCTCATGATCTCTTTGTTCTCTTGTATCTAAATCCCCTCAAGTATCTTCATTCATTTTCCAATTCTTCCCGGTGAATTGTGCCTTTGCTACATTCATTTTCAATTCTTACGGTGGTTCGTTCAAGATTTCTCTTCCTTCGTTATCGTATCAATTCATTCGTTCTTTTGTTGTTTCAGTCCTACCGGTGGTTGTTGAAGACCTTCCTCAAGTTGGCGTTATATCTCTCTTCAATCCTTTCTACGAGAATAAGTAGTATGCCAAATCCATTGTTGTCATCAATTTAATTTGATGAAGGATAAGCATACAATAAATCTTATTCTTATTTCCTCTAGGTGATTCAATTCTTTTTTTCTGGAGATTGTTCCTGATGAAGTAATTCTCGGTTATAGTGTTTCATCTTTTCTTTTCTGGAGTTCCAAGTTTTCTCGGTTATATCGTCGCGAAGCTTCATCAAAATCATTGCAAGGATTCACCTTGTGTTTTCAACTTCCCTTTCTTTCTATCATCCTTTTATTATCAGAGTTCTTCATGGAGGCTCTACATGGTGGTTCATCAAGGATTTAATTCCTTCTCGAAGTGTTCATCGAGATTCCTTTCAGAGGAGTTCAAGCATTCTTCATCTTGCATTCCAAATTGCAATTCTTCCTACCTTATCTTTTGAGGTGGTGTTATGTCACTCTTGACAATTTCCTTCATGTTTCATGATTCATATGTTGTCAAGAACGAGGTATTTTAAATCCATCAATCTCTTCGTTGGAGTTATCTTGGTATAGATTTCACCTAAAGCCTTCCCTAAGGAATGTTGTATTGTGGTGCTTATCAATGATCCAAGTTTTCTCCTATCCTCTCAGCGAAAGCAGTTTTCATCTCTTCGTTGATCTCAAGCAAGCAATTTTTCCGTTAGTGGCCGGTTGTCACCTCATAATTTTGAGATGTTTTCCATAAGCCCACTACAAGCTTATTCGTTTCGTTGTTGGTTTCCAACAACTCCGTTATAACCTTCTTAGAAGGCTGCTTTCCAAGCTCATTTGTGGCAGAAGTTGGCATTTTCTTCTCCATTCTGTTATTCCAATGATCTATCTTCTATTCTTTCTTCCGGAGGCATTGTGATGTTGCTCTTTTCACTCATCATCTCGATTTGTGAGGACCGTGTTCTTTTCGTGCTTAGCCATTTAACCGGAGTGTTGTGTCATCTCTTCAAGTTATTTTCATCTTATCAAGTCATGCGTCTCTTTTCAACTGGAGTGCTGCTCGAATTCTTTATTCTTATTCCTTGTCCAGCTAATTCTAACCGGAGTGGCTTCAAAGCCTACCTTGTCCCCTAAGCTCGTGGTGCTCATCATATTCCTTCTTCCTCTTGTCCAACGGACTGTTTGCAATCTTGGTCATCTCCGTTGTTTTTGTTTAACCTCTCAAGGTTCGTGGTTTCACTCATTGGTCGAAGAAGAAACTTAGTTTTACCTCTTATCTTCCTCTTTCTTTTCCCTCCGGTGCCATCTTAGATCTCGGGACGAGATCCTCTTGTAGTGGTGGAGTGTTGTAACGCCCCAAGTCTGATGCTCCAGTTGCCTTCCATGTATTTTAGTTGTTGCCGTGTGTTTATTGTGTGTGGCATTGTCATAGTTGTTTTGCATATTTCTTTTCCCTATGTTTGTTGCCATGATCATGTTGAGTGCCTTGTCATATTTGCTTCTTGCTTCATGATCATCATTGTTTACATTGCTTTGTGACTTTTGTCATTTTGCTTTTCATCATAATCACCATGTGCATCACATTCTTCATGATGTTGTCTTGCTCTATGCATGTTGCATGTGACCAAACCCCTTGCTATGTCTCTCAAATCTACCCATGCATCAACACCTCCTTCTTCCTTCCTATTCGTTTCATTTTTGCTAGTGCCATTTTCTATCCTCCATAAATGTTCATTCTTTTCCTATAAATCCTGCTCATTGCCTACACCCTCTGCCAATTTTCGGCTCATATGAATATGTTTTGGTTGGGTTCAAAAATGGCTCAAGTTTGAATTTAATTCAAACTTGAATTATTTTTATATCCTTAAAAATGCCCAAACTAGTTTATTCAAAATATGCATATGGGGATTTTCCGGAATTGTTGTTTGTTGTTTCCGGCCTCACTTAAACTTGCCTAAATAGGTAGTTTATTTATGCTCCACCTCTTGCCATGTTTAATAACATTTAATATTGTTGAGTACCTAACCGAGAGAGAACTAAATAATTGATGTGGTGTTCCGTCAATATGCAACTCGTTGCATATTGAGCTCCACTTAAATTGTAGTGTTGTTTGCTTCACTTTGTCATGTCATGCCTCTTTAAACTGGACATGCATCATACTTGTTTGTGCATCATGCCATGTTTATGCTTGTGTGTTTACCATGTTGTTTGTTTCTTTCCGGTGTTGCTTCTTAGTTCCGGTAATGTTGCGATTGTGAGGATTCGTTTGACTACTCCCGTTTGTCTTCTTCATGGACTCATTCTTCTTCCTATCGGGATTTCAGGCAAGATGACCTTTACCCTTGATATCACTTCTATCTTTGCTTGCTAGTTGGTTCGTTCTATCGCTGTGCTGTGTTACCTATCACTTTTTTACCATGCATCCCATATTGCCATGTCAGCCTCTAACCTTTGACACCTTTCCTATGCAAACCGTTGTTTGGCTATGTTACCGCTTTGCTCAGCCCCTCTTATAGCGTTGTTAGTTGCAGGTGAAGTTGAAGATTGCTTCATGATGGACAGGATTATGTTGGGATATCACAATATCTCTTATTTAATTAATGCATCTATATACTTGGTAAAGGGTGGAAGACTCGTTGGTATGCCTGGTGTTTTGTTCCACTCTTGCCGCCCTAGTTTCCATCATACCGGTGTTATGTTCCCGGATTTTGCGTTCCTTACGCGGTTGGGTGATTTATGGGACCCCCTTGACAGTTCGCTTTGACTAAACCTCCTCCAGCAAGGCCCAACCTTGGTTTTATCATTTGCCACCTAAGCCTTTTTCCCTTGGGTTCTGCAGACTCAAGGGTCATCTTTATTTCAGCCCCCCAGGGCCAGTGCTTGTGTAGGTGTTGGTCCGAACTAGAGCCCTTTGCAGCGCCCCCTCAGGGAAACTTGAGGTCTGGTTTTAGTTGTACGGATTGCTTATCCGGTGTTGCCCTGAGAACGAGATATGTGCAGCTCCTATCGGGATTGTCGGCGCATCGGGCGGCTTTGCTGGCCTTGTTTTACCATTGTCGAAATGTCTTGTAAACCGGGATTCCGAGTCTGATCGGGTCTTCCTGGGAGAAGGTCTATTCCTTCGTTGATCGCGAGAGCTTGTCATGGGATAAGTTGGGACACCCCTGCAGGGTATAATCTTTGGAAAGCCGTGCCTGCGGTTATGTGGCAGATGGGAATTTTTTTAATATCCGGTTGTAGATAACTTGACACTTCATTCGAATTAAAACGCATCAACCGTGTGTGTAGCCATGATGGTCTCTTCTCGGCGGAGTCCGGGAAGTGAACATGGTTTTTGGGTTATGTTTGACGTAAGTAGGAGTTCAGGATCACTTCTTGATCATTACTAGTTGAGGAACGTTCCATTTTCTCTTCTCGCTCTTATTTGCGTATGTTAGCCACCATATTATGCTTAGTAGCTGCTGCAACCTCACCACTTTACCCCCTTCTTTTCCCTTTAAGCTTTGCTAGTCTTGATACCCATGGTAATGGGATTGCTGAGTCCTCGTGGCTCACAGATTACTACAACAACAACTGCAGGTATAGGTTTTGCGATGATCATGACGCGAGAGCGATGTTTGCTTGTTTTGGAGTTCTTCTTCTGCTTTTTCGATCAGGGGATAGGTTCCAGGTCGGCAGCCTGGGCTAGCAGGATGGATGTCGTTTGAGTTTCTGTTTGTGTTTCACCTGTAGTCGGGTGGTGCTCTTATGTAAGATGATGTTGTATTCGTGTGGCATTGTATGCCTTTTGTATGTATCCCCATCTATTATGTAATGTTGATGTAATGATATCCACCTTGCAAAAGTGTTTCAATATGCGGGTCTATCCTTGGTGGGACCTTCGAGTTCCTTTTGGATAGGGTCGCATATTGGGCGTGACATCTGGGTACCCTGGTTCCAATAACGCTGACACGCATCCAAACTAGCGCTGACTATTTGGCACTACTGCCGGGCCGCCTGGATCGCACCAGGTTCACCGGTCAGAACAACCCCTCTTCCTGCTAATCGGCGAGGGTGCATCCTACGCGGATGGAGCTGAGAAGGAACCTTCAATGCCATCATCTTCATCCCCGTCGCCTTCCTCCTCCTCCATAGCTTCGCTAGAGCTGGGATAGGCCGGGCCCAATTGCCATAAGAACGGATTCGGGCATTCAACGTTGCCCGTACCTGTAGCAATGCCTCCCCATCGATCACACTCTGTTGGCCCTCCAGGATAGCCTCACACATGTCATCACTATGTAGCATCCAAACGGAGGGTGGGAGACCCAAGGTATCGTCGGAATGGAATAGGTCCACATGACCCACTTCCATTCACTACTAGGGAAAAGCTTACCAGTAGCGCTTGTTTTTGTGCTACCAGTAGCGCGGGTACCAGCGCTACTGCTACGGCGCTACACCTATTTTGTAGCAGTAGCACGTTCCTAGACCAGCGCTACTGGTAAGTTCAACTACTAGTAGCGCGTTTTTAGGCCAGCACTACTGCTAACATTTATGTTTTTTTAATATTTTGGCGTTGTACATGTTTAAACAGATATATCTTTTATACAATAATAACTCATCATGAACTAGTCTGTTTAAATAGCATATTCATTACCAGTAGTCATCACCACCAAACAATGTTCGTCAATGAGACATCATATATATAACAAGTTGGTCACTAGTCATAATCACAACTCCTCATCCTCCTCATCAACTCTAACACATTATAGCACATAATAACACATTCTACCTAGGACCTACTCCTCTCATAGGACCTACTCTACCCTCTCTTAGGTAAAATATCATAAAACAAGATAGGCATTGACTCTTCATTAAGGAAACTGAACTCTCCATAATAAAGAACGAAGATCATCCTGTTTCCAAGTCTTGGCCTACGCACAATGTTGCTTCCAAGTAGCTCTCTATGATGGTTGAAACATATTTTCCAATCATTTATTATCATGGCTTCCTCGCTTTTAAAAATCCGGTATGGACAGGAGTGATGCGGATACTGTGAATGACCTGGCCGTGGTGGCCGTAAGCTCATAACTTCAACACGATCTCTTAGCAACATCAGATGAGGCACACAATCCATCGGGATTTTTTGTTCAAAAACATAGTAATAACTTTGTAGTTAGCAATGTAGTTAGCAATGTTCAAAGATGCACGGATGTCATAATAGTAGAAAATCGTACCATGATATCTCCATTGATGTTACCGTAGCACACCGTGTGCACTAGTGGCACATATGGACCATAATTTTGAGGAATTCGATAATAGCTATTGTAATTCTCAAGATCAGTAAAAAATGTGATAAGACCATCTTTCTCCTTATAAGTTAATTGTGCTTCATCATTGTAGTAGTAAGTTCTCTCTACCATCTTCCGTACATTTTTTGAAGAATGAAAATAAGTTGTAAATGGAAATAAGTTGTCAAATATTTTGAAATAAACAATATAAATTACTTAGTAAATATGTTTAAGAAACTCACACAGCGGTAGAACTGGAAGCGTGTCAATAAGGACCCAAATGGTCATATCATTTTTGTCGATGTCAGGATCACGAAGCTCGAAGGTGAGAAGCATACCCTCATGAAAATCATACGCCTTGGAAAGGGCTTCCCAATTGGGGCAACCAAAATTGGATGAGTTCACAGAATTGTATAGTTTTACAGCAAAATCATAACATGATGGGTCCTTAGTTGAATTATCTTTGTCTCCATGCTTTCATGATCTTCAAAACCCATCTTCTCCAAGACATAGCGTCTTGCATGGCATGGGATAAGCTAGTCGAATTGTAAAAGACGGAAATTACACGTTGAAGAAGCAGAGAAGTCATGCAAAAATAACAAAAAACACTTGTCATCGTTGTGTACCGTATCAACATCAAAGGTCTCTTGGAGCTTGATGCTGAAGCGCCGACCTTCTACCAGGTGAGGCCTGTCACACATACCGCGCTTATCTTCATAGTAATCGCACATAGCGAATTCCCTTTCGTCGTCAGACATTTCCTAATAGGTAATTAATAATCCATCATGAATACATATGTAGTAGTTTGTAGCACAAACCGCGCTCATCTTTTGCATTCAATAAGCAAATAACTAATAGGAATTAATAATCCATCATCAAATAAATATATAGTAGTTTGTAGCAAAGATCATCATATAATATCACTAATACATCTCGAATAATAGCTCCTCTAGGTTTAGTGGGCCGCGGTGGACACCCAAAGAGAAGGAACCATCACCGGTCGTTCGCCAACGCAACCAAGTAGCGCTGGACGTGCGCGTTCTCCTCCGTGACACGGTGTCGAACCACCTGCGCGGGGGACTGAAGCCTCTCCACCGATGCAGGACCATGTGACCACCACCAAAGAAGCTCCGGGTCGACGACGGGTTGGCTCCTCACTAAGCTGCGCTAACCAGAAGGTAGCATAACCCAGTACCAGCCCGGTGGAGCCCAGTCCCGGACATGGCCCCTCGTCTCAAGAAGGAGTCCTCCGCCGAGTCGATGACGAGGATGCGGGATAGGCATCGTCGACGTCGAGAACAAAAATGCTTAATTATGAAAACAAAACTAGTAAACACTTAGCAAAATGTGACATGACGTTTGCTAAAAACAGGACCAATCGAGCGCGTGAAATTTGCCAGAACGTAAATGAATCAACATTTCTGGCAAAACATAGGCCACTCAGAAAAATATGACATGTCCAAAATGTGACATGTTCAAAATATGACATGTCCACTGCAAATTTGCATATAACAGGAAAAATTGCTTTAACTAAAAAAATAACAACAATTGCTTTAACTAAAAAAATACCTATAATTCTGTTAGCTACACCTAAAACAACTAAAACACCTAAAATTATGTTAACCACACCTAAAACAACTAAACCACCTAAAATTCTGTTAACTACACCTAAAACAACTAAAACACCTAAAAATCTTTTACGTACACTTAAAACAAATTCAACATTATTCTAAGAACACCTACATTATTCTAAGAACCTACCCTTTTAACTAAAACACCTACAAATTTAACTAGAACACCTAAAAATTCAACTAAAACACCTACATTATTTAACTAAAACACCTACAAATTCAACTAAAACACCTACAAATTTAACTAAAACACCTAAAAATGCAACTAAAACACCTACATTATTTAACTAAAACACCTACAAATTCAACTAAAACACCTAAAAATTAACTACTCTCTAATAACTATAACTAGGGAGGGAGGGAGGAGAAGGAAGGAGAGAGGAGTATACCTCTCGGTGGAGGAGGGCCGGCGCG